>NC_091293.1:72196374-72246374 GCF_038502225.1 Cherax quadricarinatus
TATCAAAATGTTTGTTGACAAAGGTACGTTGTACCAAAAACTGATGCGAATCCACAAGCAAATCAGTTCAAATTTGGAAACTGTTCAGGCTGTAAAGATTTATAAAATTAGATCAGATTTCCTACTTTATATTTTTCTGTCAGCATGTTATCTGAATAGATCAATAATTTCCATTTGAAACTAGTCAATAATTTCCGTTTGAAACTAGTCAATAATTTCCATTTGAAATTAGTCAATAATTTCCATTTGAAACTAGTCAATAATTTCCATTTGAAATTAGTCAATAATTTCCATTTGAAACTAGTCAATAATTTCCATTTGAAACTAATCAATGATTTCCATTTGAAACTAGTCAATGATTTCTATTTGAAACTAGTCAATAATTTCCATTTGAAACTAGTCAATAATTTCCATTTGAAACTAGTCAATAATTTCCATTTGAAACTAGTCAATAATTTCCATTTGAAACTAGTCAGTAATTTCTATTTGAAACTAGTCAATAATTTCCATTTGAAACTAGTCAATAATTTCCATTTGAAACTAGTCAATGATTTCTATTTCAAACTAGTCAATAATTTCCATTTGAAACTGCTCAATGATTTCTATTTGAAACTAGTCAATAATTTCCATTTGAAACTAGTCAATAATTTCCATTTGAAACTAGTCAATAATTTCCATTTGTAACTAGTCAATAATTTCCATTTGAAACTAGTCAATAATTTCCATTTGAAACTAGTCAATAATTTCCATTTGAAACTGTAGTCAATTGGATTTTGAAACAGTTTTATTTCATCTGTTTTTCCATCAAGATCATAAAATAGTTTCTGAAATTGTTTTTGTAAACCATTAATGATTCCTGTCACAAATGAAGAAGGAAATTTTGCTTCACTTTCTTCATGAAATTTTTCTTAACATGGAAAATAAACCAAGCTAGAAATTTTCACCTGTCCTTCATATAGCATTAATTTTGCCCTGAATGCCTTGACATGCGTGACTAGATTACAAATCAAATTTCATTTACCTTGAAACTTTAGGTTCAGTTGATTCATATGGCTTATCACGTCTACAAAAAATGCCAATTTCCAAAGCCAGTCAGCGTTTGATGAAAGTGGTTCGGTTCGATTCTTCTCTGTGAGAAATTAATCAGTTTCCTTTCTGAGTTTCTGTAAAGAAGTATTTTGCACCCCATTCTTCATTAAACTGGCGGCACTCACTCTGCACTGTTATATATATATATATATATATATATATATATATATATATATATATATATATATATATATATATATATATATATATATATATATATAGTAGTAGTAGGTTGGTACACAGCAACCACCCAGGGAAGTGCTACCGTCCTGCCAGATGACTGTGAAACAGAAACCTGTAACTGTTTTGCATGATGGTAGGATTGCTGGTTTCTTTTTCTGTCTCATAAACACGCTAGATAACAGGGATATCTTGCTACTCCTACTTACACTTTGGTCACACTTCACAGACCCGCACATGCATATATATATATATATATATATACATACTTCTAGGTTTTTCTCCTTTTTCTAAATAGCTCTTGTTCTTCTTTATTTCTTCTATTGTCCATGGGGAAGTGGAAAAGAATCTTTCCTCCATAAGCCATGCGTGTCGTATGAGGCGACTAAAATGCCGGGAGCAATGGGCTAGTAACCCCTTCTCCTGTAGACATTTACTAAAAAAGAGAAGAAGAAAAACTTTATAAAACTGGGATGCTTGAATGTGCGTGGATGTAGTGCGGATAATAAGAAACAGATGATTGCTGATGTTATGAATGAAAAGAAGTTGGATGTCCTGGCCCTAAGCGAAACAAAGCTGAAGGGGGTAGGGAAGTTTCGGTGGGGGGAAATAAATGGGGTTAAATCTGGAGTATCTGAGAGAGTTAGAGCAAAGGAAGGGGTAGCAGTAATGTTGAATGATCAGTTATGGAAGGAGAAAAGAGAATATGAATGCGTAAATTCAAGAATTATGTGGATTAAAGTAAAGGTTGGATGCGAGAAGTGGGTCATAAAAAGCGTGTATGCACCTGGAGAAGAGAGGAATGCAGAGGAGAGAGAGAGATTTTGGGAGATGCTAAGTGAATGTATAGGAGCCTTTGAACCAAGTGAGAGAGTAATTGTGGTAGGGGACCTGAATGCTAAAGTAGGAGAAACTTTTAGAGAGGGTGTGGTAGGTAAGTTTGGAGTGCCAGGTATAAATGATAATGGGAGCCCTTTGATTGAACTTTGTATAGAAAGGGGTTTAGTTATAAGTAATACATATTTTAAGAAAAAGAGGATAAATAAGTATACAAGATATGATGTAGGGCGAAATGACAGTAGTTCGTTGGATTATGTATTGGTAGATAAAAGACTATTGAGTAGACTTCAGGATGTACATGTTTACAGAGGGGCCACAGATATATCAGATCACTTTCTAGTTGTAGCTACACTGAGAGTAAAAGGTAGATGGGATACAAGGAGAATAGAAGCATCAGGGAAGAGAGAGGTGAAGGTTTATAAACTAAAGGAGGAGGCAGTTAGGGTAAGATATAAACAGCTATTGGAGGATAGATGGGCTAATGAGAGCATAGGCAATGGGGTCGAAGAGGAATGGGGTAGGTTTAAAAATGTAGTGTTAGAGTGTTCAGCAGAAGTTTGTGGTTACAGGAAAGTGGGTGCGGGAGGGAAGAGGAGCGATTGGTGGAATGATGATATAAAGAGAGTAGTAAGGGAGAAAAAGTTAGCATATGAAAAGTTTTTACAAAGTAGAAGTGATGCAAGGAGGGAAGAGTATATAGAGAACAAGAGAGAGGTTAAGAGAGTGGTGAAGCAATGTAAAAAGAGAGCAAATGAGAGAGTGGGTGAGATGTTATCAACAAATTTTGTTGAAAATAAGAAAAAGTTTTGGAGTGAGATTAACAAGTTAAGGAAGCCTAGAGAACAAATGGATTTGTCAGTTAAAAATAGGAGAGGAGAGTTATTAAATAGAGAGTTAGAGGTATTGGGAAGATGGAGGGAATATTTTGAGGAATTGTTAAATGTTGATGAAGATAGGGAAGCTGTGATTTCGTGTATAGGGCAAGGAGGAATAACATCTTGTAGGAGTGAGGAAGAGCCAGTTGTGAGTGTGGGGGAAGTTCGTGAGGCAGTAGGTAAAATGAAAGGGGGTAAGGCAGCCGGGATTGATGGGATAAAGATAGAAATGTTAAAAGCAGGTGGGGATATAGTTTTGGAGTGGTTGGTGCAATTATTTAATAAATGTATGGAAGAGGGTAAGGTACCTAGGGATTGGCAGAGAGCATGCATAGTTCCTTTGTATAAAGGCAAAGGGGACAAAAGAGAGTGCAAAAATTATAGGGTGATAAGTCTGTTGAGTATACCTGGTAAAGTGTATGGTAGAGTTATTATTGAAAGAATTAAGAGTAAGACGGAGAATAGGATAGATGATGAACAAGGAGGCTTTAGGAAAGGTAGGGGGTGTGTGGACCAGGTGTTTACAGTGAAACATATAAGTGAACAGCATTTAGATAAGGCTAAAGAGGTCTTTGTGGCATTTATGGATTTGGAAAAGGCGTATGACAGGGTGGATAGGGGGGCAATGTGGCAGATGTTGCAGGTGTATGGTGTAGGAGGTAGGTTACTGAAAGCAGTGAAGAGTTTTTACGAGGATAGTGAGGCTCAAGTTAGAGTATGTAGGAAAGAGGGAGATTATTTCCCAGTAAAAGTAGGCCTTAGACAAGGATGTGTGATGTCACCGTGGTTGTTTAATATATTTATAGATGGGGTTGTAAGAGAAGTAAATGCTAGGGTCTTGGCAAGAGGCGTGGAGTTAAAAGATAAAGAATCACACATAAAGTGGGAGTTGTCACAGTTGCTCTTTGCTGATGACACTGTGCTCTTGGGAGATTCTGAAGAGAAGTAGCAGGGGTTGGTGGATGAATTTGGTAGGGTGTGCAAAAGAAGAAAATTAAAAGTGAATACAGGAAAGAGTAAGGTTATGAGGATAATAAAAATATTAGGTGATGAAAGATTGAATATCAGATTGGAGGGAGAGAGTATGGAGGAGGTAAATGTATTCAGATATTTGGGAGTGGACGTGTCAGCGGATAGGTCTATGAAAGATGAGGTGAATCATAGAATTGATGAGGGGAAAAGGGTGAGTGGTGCACTTAGGAGTCTGTGGAGACAAAAAACTTTGTCCTTGGAGGCAAAGAGGGGAATGTATGAGAGTATAGTTTTACCAATGCTCTTATATGGGTGTGAAGCATGGGTGATGAATGTTGCAGCGAGGAGGAGGCTGGAGGCAGTGGAGATGTCATGTCTGAGGGCAATGTGTGGTGTGAATATAATGCAGAGAATTCGTAGTTTGAAAGTTAGGAGGAGGTGCGGGATTACCAAAACTGTTGTCCAGAGGGCTGAGGAAGGGTTGTTGAGGTGGTTCGGACATGTAGAGAGAATGAAGCGAAACAGAATGACTTCAAGAGTGTATCAGTCTGTAGTGGAAGGAAGGCGGGGTAGGGGTCGGCCTAGGAAAGGTTGGAGGGAGGGGGTAAAGGAGGTTTTGTGTGCGAGGGGCTTGGACTTCCAGCAGGCATGCGTGAGCGTGTTTGATAGGAGTGAATGGAGACAAATGGTTTTTAATACTTGACGTGCTGTTGGAGTGTGAGCAAAGTAACATTTATGAAGGGATTCAGGGATACCGGCAGGCCGGACTTGAGTCCTGGAGATGGGAAGTACAGTGCCTGCATTCTGAAGGAGGGATGTTAATGTTGCAGTTTATATATATATATATATATATATATATATATATATATATATATATATATATATATATATATATATGTGTATATATATATATATATATATATATATATATATATATATATATATATATATATATATATATATATATATATATATATATATATATATATATATATATATATATATATATATATATATATATATATATATAGGCACCACACTCAGGAGATTTCCTGTTAGCTGTTCCCAATTCCTCCTTGGGCACTCGACTAGACCCACAGGCCATTCGGATTGGTGTTGCTCTTCGCCTAGCCGCCCTCATACTCACCGGACATAGGTGTATTTGCGGCAGGACGACAGCTGACCAATTCGGACTTCATGGTCTCATGTGTCACACAGCAGAAGGGAAGTATGCCAGGCATGAGGAGGTCAATGACATCATAAAGAAAAGCCTCGCCACAGCCCGTTGCCCAGCTCAACGGGAACCCCAAGTGCAGAGGTCTGACGGAAGTCAAAAGCGTCCTGATGGAGCCACTATGCTACGTTGGAAGGATGGAAAGCAGATTGCCTGGGACTACACCTGTGCCTCCACATTGGCAGACACCTACTTGCCATACTCCGTAGTGGAAGAGGGTGGAGCTGCCAGCCACAGGGAGACCCAGAAAATCCGCAAATATGAAGACCTTCCCCGTTGCTATAACTTCATCCCAATAGGGTCTGAGACCCTTGGAGCATGGGGCAAGTGTGCTGTAAAGTTCCTCAAAGAGCTGGGTGAAAAGCTCATCATAGAAACCAAGGACCACAGGGCGACCAGCTTCCTCTTTCAGAGACTCAGTGTTGCGATCCAGAGAGGAAATGACTGCAGCATTCTGGGCATGCGGCCCACCGCCGGGGAGCTGGAAGAAGTATTCGAGATGTAGCTCTGAGTTACCTATATTGTTTTACTTTCTATTTTATCTTTGTGAATGTTTTGTCAATGTATTTTGTCTTTAAATAAAATATATATTAAGTAAATATAAGGGTGGGAGGAGAAAATTCTCAAACAGCTTCAGGGAGAACCTTGAGTTTTTCCTGAAGCAAGTTTTTTCTTTTCTCTGAGGATGAGGGGTCCCTAGGACAGTTCTAGAGATGGTACCTCCCTATATATTATATATATATATATATATATATATATATATATATATATATATATATATATATATATATTTATATATATATATATATGTATATATATATATATATATATATATATATATATATATATATATATATATATATATATATATATATATATATCTATATATATATGTCCTTTCCTGAGGCGTTGGAGAGCATTGTGTTGGCGATTTTTTTCCATGATCGGTTTGTCCCAGTGGGACTGTTTGTGTTCTTTGGGAGGAGCTGGTCTACTGGAGGAATCTGTAAGGGTGTCCCACCTAATCGCTGCTTCAGTAAACCTGGGGTCTTGAGCTCCTACCACGTCTCTCAAGCGTTCGGGAACAATCTTCTTGACTATTTATATATATATATATATATATATATATATATATATATATATATATATATATATATATATATATATATATATATATATATATATATATATATATATATATATATATATATATATATATATATATATATATATATATATATTTATTTATATATATATATATATATATATATATATATATATATATATATATATATATATATATATATATATATATATATATATATATATATATATATATATATATATATATATATATATATATATATATATATATATATATATATATATATTCAGTGATGTGCATGTTTAGTGAACACAGGGCCAATCCCTCAGCTCCCCATCCCTGGTCCCCTCCAGCCTAGGCCCACTGACTTCCTGACCAATGGTGTGGCTATTTAGTGCCCCACCAATTACTCGCTCTGCCGCTCGCTACTCCCCCACCCTCATCCCCCATGCATCCATGTTCTCCTTCACCCGTTACCCCACAGCTGACGCCCTCCCACCCCTACGTCACAAGAAGTGCCGGGTTCCCAGGAATCTTCACGGCAGAGTCAAAGTCGTCGTTCACGAGGTATGTGCCAGGTGTGTCACAAGGAATGTGCACTCAATCTCACAACTGGCAACAACCGTGCACACAATGGATGTCTAGGCTCCAGGAGAGCTCCAAATGGGAACAACCAATAGCCCCTTCCAGCAGACAGCTGACAGCTACCGTGACTTCACCTCCACAGGGGACCTCGGGCCTGCAATCAAATTAACATCCACCAGGACTCTGGCACACATCCCCAAAGCAGCTCGCCCTCAAGCTGCTAGCAAATTCACTGACCTGAGGAAAGTCAACGATGCTCCTTCAAACAACAGATCCTGGCACAACTTGCTGCTTTATGGCAATGCCTGTTTGGCTGTCCCACCAAGGGGGGACAAGTCACTAGCAACACATGTTGTAATAATTTGCTAGACCTAGTCTTGTCAAATAAGGAAACACTTGTGAATAATCTGGAGATCACTGAAGAGCTTGGCGCAAGTGATCACAAATCCATCACTTTTAGTATTAATTGGGAATTCAAGAATAATGATAATACAGTAAAAATCCCTGATTTTCGTTCTGCCGATTATAATGGACTTAGGGAACATCTGTCTAATCTTGATTGGGGTTATCTAGCTAATGATTTTATTGACGATAATCATACTTATGAATATGAAGGGATCTGCTTTTATGATTGTTTTCTTAATAATGTACACAGTGCCCAGAGTATATACATTCCCCAGAGAGAAATTAGGTCTAATAATAACGATCCCAAATGGGTTAACAGGAGGCTAAAGCATCTATTAAGGGAGAAAAGGGGAATTTATAGGCGCATCAGAAGAGGAGAGGTTAACCTTACTGACCAATATGTTCAGCTTAAAAGAGAAGTAAAAAAGACGATTAGAAAGGCTAAACGTGACTATGAAATTAGAGTTGCTAATGAATCAAAGACTAATCCAAAGGGGTTCTTTCAAGTGTATAGGACGAAGGTGAAGGAAAAAGTAGGACCTCTGAAAACTGGGAATGGACAGCTGACGGATAATGAATTGGAAATGTGTTCCTTATTTAATGACTATTTTTTGTCAGTTTTTACACAGGAAGATGTAAATGAGATTCCAGTAATTAGCAATTATTTAGTTCCTGATGAATTTAAGTTAACTAATATTACTGTCACGAGGGACATGGTTATTAAACAGATAGACTAACTGAAACAAAATAAGTCCCCGGGACCCGATGAGCTGTTTTCCAGGGTACTTAAGGAATGCAAGATGGAGCTTAGTCAGCCATTAACGAGTGTATTCAATGCGTCCATCCTTACCGGTGTTGTGCCAGAGTTGTGGAAGATGGCTAATGTGGTTCCTATATTCAAATCAGGGGATAAATCCACTCCTTCAAATTACCGTCCAATAAGTCTGACATCTATAGTGGGCAAGTTATTAGAATCAATTATAGCTGACATTATCAGAAGTCACCTTGAAGAGCATAACTTGATAAATGAATCTCAGCATGGATTCACGATAGGTCGTTCCTGCCTGACAAACTTACTGACGTTCTTCAATAGAACATTTGAGGCAGTTGACAGTGATAAGGAATATGATATTGTTTATTTGGATTTTAGTAAAGCCTTCGATAGAGTACCTCACAAGAGACTCTTAAGAAAAGTGGCAGCTCATGGTATAGGAGGTAAAGTTCTAGCATGGATTGAGGCATGGCTTACCAATAGAAAGCAGAGAGTTACCATTAATGGAGTGAAATCTGAATGGGGATTAGTCACTAGTGGCGTTCCACAAGGATCAGTTTTAGGCCCTCTCTTGTTCATAATTTACATTAATGACCTTGATGAAGGGATTACGAGTGACATGAGTAAATTTGCTGATGATACAAAGTTAGGCCGTATAATTCACTCTGAGGAGGATATCAATGAACTCCAGGACGATTTGGACAAATTAATGTCTTGGTCTGAAAAATGGCAGATGAAGTTCAATGTGGATAAGTGTAAGGTACTTGCCCTTGGTAATGAAAATAACCCTCGAAGCTATAATCTAGGTGAAGTAGAGCTTGATCATACAGAATGTGAAAAAGACTTGGGAGTCATGGTAAGCAGAAATCTAAAGCCAAGACAGCAGTGCCTTAGTGTGAGCAACAAGGCCAACAGATTACTTGGATTTATCTCATGAAGTATAAGTAACAGAAGTCCAAAAGTTATTTTACAGCTCTATACATCACTAGTGAGGCCTCATTTAGATTATGCTGCTCAGTTTTGGTCCCCTTACTACAGGATGGATATAGACTCATTAGAGAACATACAGAGAAGAATGACTAAAATGATTTACTGTGTAAGGAACCTCCCGTATGAAGATAGACTCAAAGCCTTAAATCTCCACTCTCTGGAGAGGCGTAGAAAGAGGGGAGATATCACTGAAGTGTATAAGTGGATGACGGGCATAAACAAGGGAGATATTAATAAAGTACTGAGGGTGTCGAACCAGGTAAGATTCAGGAATAATGGACTTAAGTTGGATAAATTTAGATTTAGAAAGGACATAGGTAAGTACTGGTTTTCTAACAGTTGTAGATGCGTGGAACAGTCTTCCCAGTGGGGTGATAGAGGCTAGGACCTTGGGAAGCTTAGGAAGAGACTGGACAAATATATGAGTGGGAGGGGCTGGGTTTGATTGGTGTCATTGGGTACGGGAGTTATTTCTAGGGAAGCTTTAGGTAGTAGTCGTTTTGATAAGGACCTGCCTCGCATGGGCCAGTAGGCCTTCTGCAGTATTCCTCCATTCTTATGTTCTTATGTTCTTATGTTAGGGCAACAAATGCATTCCCTAGAGATAACAACCTCGTCCGTCTCCCTCCTAGGGCGACAAACACCCGCCGGGCAAATGCCAACAACAGGACACCTGACGCCTATAAAATCAGAGCCTAAATTAGAAAAAAAATAGAAGAGGGCAATACTACTGGAGCACTCAGGCTTATAACCAGTGAGGATACCATCGCTCCTAAGGACGTCAGTCCAGCACACGCTCTGAAGGACAAACATCCACCCAGGCGAAGAACATCTAACCTTACAGGACGCGGATGTGTATAAAGTGCTATGTCATTTCCACAGGGCTCAGCAGGAGGTTTCACCGGTTTAAGGCCTCAACACCTAAAACAAATACTCAATCCAACACTTGGTGATGTTTCAGAAAGGTTGCTGTCTGAACTCACCAAATTTTCCAACCTGTACCTGGCTGGCAGTGTCCCAGAGGCCATTAGACCCCTTTTCTTTGTTGCCTCATTGTATGCCCTCCGGAAAAAGGATGGCGGAATCAGGCCCAATGCAGTGGGCAACACCCTTCGGCGTCTAGTCGCCAAGGCTGCAGTAAGAAGGGTGAGTCAAGAGGCTGCTGCAATGCTGAAACCAACTCAGTTCGGTTTAGGTGTTCAACAAGGCTGTGAAGCAGCTGCCCACGAAGCACGATGAAAAAGCTTTGATCAAATTCGACTTTGTCAACGCTTTACACTCAGTCAGAAGGGATGCTGCTCTTCAAGCAGTTTCTAGAAACTTCTCTTCCCTCTATCCCTTCATAGAATCGTGTTATAGTGTGACTTCTAAACTATTGTTTGGGGACCACGAAATTGACTCACGTGAGGGTGTGCAACAGGGGGGACCCTCTCGCCCCCTTTCTATTCTGTTTGGTCAACAAGGAAGTTACAGAAGCACTCTCCAGTGAGCTCAATATTTGGTTCTTGGATGATGGTTACCCTAGCTGGCACAACAGACAAGAAAAATTAAAAGCATGGGAGAAAGCCTGGGCCTAACTTTAAACCCCACCAAATGTGAAATAGTTTCATCTGCCAATCGGCAGATGATCAAGAATATACTGCTGTTTTACCAGGAGCACGAGCCATTGATCCAGCCAATAGCACTCTCCTTGGCGCTTTTCTTGGGGCCAAAGTCATCGATCTGAACCTAAGAAAAAAAAATCTCAGACCTCCGAACGATGGAAGGCAGGATAAAAGACATTGCTACACATGATGCCTTCTACCTACTCACCAGGTGTCTGTCAATCTCAAAACTTACCTACTTTCTGAGATGCTCCCCAGCCTTCAGCAGTCCGAAACTCGAGGAATATGACTCTCTCCTTAAGACCATGCTAGAGAGTGTATTGAATCTTTCCCTTGAAGATGGACAGTGGTTGCAAGCCTCACTTCCGGTCAGGCTTGGAGGGCTAGGAGTACGCAGATCCTCCCAGATTGCTCTACCAGCTTTCCTATCCTCTTCCATAGCATCAAACAAGTTGATAAGACAAATTCTTTCTGATAACCTCAGTGATTCAACAGGAACACAGGACCCTAGCTATGCCAGTGCCATCACTGAAATGGGAGACTCTTGCTGCTCCAGCACCATACCCTAGTGCAGCACTGGCTTAAAGTCAAGCTGGGATGGCCCAATCGCTGAAAAGGTGCTTGCTAATATGCTCAGGGCTGCAACATCAGACAGAGAGATTGCCTGTCTCATAGCTGTGAGGGCACCTCACTCCGGAGAATTCCTCCAAAGAGTTCCCATATCGGCAATAGGAACGCACCTCGACCCTAAGACCCTCCGTATTGCAGTGGCTCTGCCCCAATTCGCACTGAATATACGTGTATTTGCGGTGATGCACAAGCCGGCCAATATGGTCAACATTGTCCTAACTGTTCCAAAACCAAGAGCTGGCATGCAAGACACAATGAGGTCAACGTCATCATAAAAAGAACCCTTGCTACGGCTGGACGCCCAGCTGAGAGGGAGCCCCGATCACTACCCGCCAACAATACCCACAACCCAGCAAACTGCCCCGACGGGATCACCATCTATCCTTGGAAGAATGGCAAGCTCTTAGCATGGGACTATACTTGTGTGTCTACAGTGGCGGACACCTATATCCATCACAGTGTCGGGAAACAGGGAGGAGCTGCTGACCACAGGGAGGAGTACAAGATCGGCAAGTACAGGGACATAACCCAACAATATCAATTTGTCCCAGTGGGATCAGAGACCTTGGGATCATGGGGAAAACATGTCATACGTTTCTTTAAAGAACTGGGCTCCAGACTCATCGACACCACCAGGGACCCAAGGGCAGCCACTTTCATGTTCCAGCGCCTCAGCGTGGCCACCCAGAAGGGAAATGCATGCTGCATACTGCATATATATATATATGCATATATATATATATATATATATATATATATATATATATATATACATATATATATATATATATACATATGTAAATATATATATATGTATATATATATATATATATATATATATATATATATATATATATATATATATATATATATATATATATATATATATATATATATATATATATATATATATATATATATATACATATATATATATATATACATATGTAAATATATATATATGTATATATATATATATATATATATATATATATATATATATATATATATATATATATATATATATATATATATATATATATATATATATATATATATATGCATATATATATATATATATATATATATATATATATATATATATATATATATATATATATATATATATATATATATATATATGCATATATTTATATATATCCATATATATATATATATATATATATATATATATATATATATATATATATATATATATATATATATATATATGCATATATATATATATGCATATATATATATATATATATATATATATATATACATATATAAATATATATATATATATATATATATATATATATATATATATATATATATGCATATATATATATATATATATATATATATATATATATATATATATATATATGCATATATTTATATATATACATATATATATATATATATATATATATATATATATATATATATATATATATATATATATATATATATATATATATATATATATATATATATATATATATATATATATATACATCTAATTGATTGACGGAGAAGGGGGATCAGTCTGCGGCCCATAAATTGAGAGGGAGGGGGGGGTGCACTAACACCTCGGTTGTGAGAGCTTCTAAAATAGAACTCGCGGAAGCACTAGGAGAACGGAGAACTCGCCAGTTGGGTTAGAGATGGTGCCTCTGGCGGAAGAATGTATAATTTGTAGTACTTCCCAGGTTTCTCTGTTGTAGGCCCTGGTAGCTGGGGTGTTAGTGCACCGGCATCTCAATTTATGGGCCGCTGATTGATCCCTTTGTCCATCACTCTGTTTATGTATTGACAGTTGTTCATTACAACTATCAAAGTGCTTTGCATATTGTATTATGATAAATAAATTTTAAGCGACTTGACTTAAGAAATCGTAATGACACGATTGCAAATAAACCATACCCCCGGCCGGGATTGAACCCGCGGTCATAGAGTCTCAAAACTCCAGCCCGTCGCGCTAACCACTAGACCAGCTAGCCACAATAAGATTCATCCAACTAGGTATATTTCTACACCATAGGAAAGTTAGCACAGGCACCTCTGTGACCACAAATGCAAGTTTTTACAGACGAATCTCCAGCTAGCGTGGCCGTGACGAACTCTAGCTCAAGTCCCTTCACTGCCGTCAACATGACTTAAGAAATCGTAATGACACGATTGCAAATAAACCATACCCCCGGCCGGGATTGAACCCGCGGTCATAGAGTCTCAAAACTCCAGCCCGTCGCGCTAACCACTAGACCAGCTAGCCACAATAAGATTCATCCAACTAGGTATATTTCTACACCATGTTGACGGCAGTGAAGGGACTTGAGCTAGAGTTCGTCACGGCCACGCTAGCTGGAGATTCGTCTGTAAAAACTTGCATTTGTGGTCACAGAGGTGCCTGTGCTAACTTTCCTATGGTGTAGAAATATACCTAGTTGGATGAATCTTATTGTGGCTAGCTGGTCTAGTGGTTAGCGCGACGGGCTGGAGTTTTGAGACTCTATGACCGCGGGTTCAATCCCGGCCGGGGGTATGGTTTATTTGCAATCGTGTCATTACGATTTCTTAAGTCATGTTGACGGCAGTGAAGGGACTTGAGCTAGAGTTCGTCACGGCCACGCTAGCTGGAGATTCGTCTGTAAAAACTTGCATTTGTGGTCACAGAGGTGCCTGTGCTAACTTTCCTATGGTGTAGAAATATACCTAGTTGGATGAATCTTATTGTGGCTAGCTGGTCTAGTGGTTAGCGCGACGGGCTGGAGTTTTGAGACTCTATGACCGCGGGTTCAATCCCGGCCGGGGGTATGGTAAATTTTAAGCGTTTTCTAACCAAATAATTTTAGACTCTAAGGTGAAAACGTGCCACGTTTCACTTACTCCTTTTCAATACATATAATAACACACACACACACACACACACACACACACACACACACACACACACACACACGTATATATATATATACATATATATATATATATATATATATATATATATATATATATATATATATAAATATATATATATATATATATAGGGAGGTACCACCTCTAGAACTGTTATGGGGACCCTCATCCTCAGAGAAAAGAATAAACTTGCTTCTGGGAAAACTCAAGATTCTCCCTGAAGCTGTTTGAGAATTTTCTCCTACCACCCCCTATATTATGTATATATATTTTATTTAAAGACAAAATACATTGACAAAACATTCACAAAAATATGATACAAAGTAAAACAACATAGGTAACTCAGAGCTACATCTCGAATACTTCGTCCAGCTCCCCTGCGGTGGGCCGCGTGCCCAGAATGCTGCAGGCATTTCCTCTCTGGATCGCAACACTGAGTCTCTGAAAGAGGAAGCTGGTCGCCCTGTGGTCCTTGGTTTCTATGATGAGCTTTTCACCCAGCTCTTTGAGGAACTTTAGAGCACACTTGCCCCATGCTCCAAGGGTCTCCGACCCTATTGGAATGAAGTTATAGCAAGGGGGAAGGTCTTCATATTTTCGGATCTTCTGGGTCTCCCTGTGGCTGGCAGCTCCACCCCCTTCCACTACAGAGTATGGCAAGTAGGTGTCTGCCAATGTGGCAGCACAGGTGTAGTCCCAGGCAATCTGCTTTCCATCCTTCCAGGGTAGCATAGTGGCTCCATCAGGATGCTTTTGACTTCCATCAGACCTCTGTACTTGGGGTTCCCGTTGAGCTGGGCAACGGGCTGTGGCGAGGCTTCTCTTTATTATGTCATTGATCTCCTCATGTCTGGCATACTTCCCTTCTGCTGTGTGGCACACGAGACCATGGAGTCCGAATTGATCAGCTGTCGCCCTGCCGCAAATACACCTATGTTCGGTGAGGATGGGGGCGGCTAGGCGAAGAGCAACACCAATCCGAATGGCCTGTGGGTCGAGACGGGTGCCCAGGGAGGAATTGGGAACAGCTAACAGGAAATCTCCTGAGTGTGGTGCCTTCACTGCCAGGAGACGAGCTTTGTTCTTTCCTGAAGCATTGGAGAGCATTGTGTTGGCGATTTTTTCCATGATCGGTTTGTCCCAGTGGGACTGTTTGTGCTGTTTGGGAGGAGCTGGTCTACTGGAGGAGTCTGTAAGGGTGTCCCACCGAATTGCTGCTTCAGTAAACCTGGGGTCTTGAGCTCCTACCAAGTCTCTCAAGCGTTCGGGCACTATCTTCTTGACTAATGCACTGGAAGCCAAACACGAAGACAGAAAAGCAGGTAAAGCAACATGCGTTGCTTTACGCACCCCTATACCTCCCAGTCGCACTGGGAGGGTTGCCTGATCCCATTGCTCATCCTCTAGTGACAGGTTCAGTGCCTTCTTAAAAGTTGATCTCAGGTGTGCATCATATTCATCAAGTGTTGGGTTGTCAAAAGAGGGTGCACACCTCAAGAAGTAAGTGAGTCTTGGCATAGTAAGACACCTTGTGAGGAGATACAGAGCATCATGGGCATCAAGATCGCTTATTCTCTCCTCCATTCTCATAAGGTCATTCAATTTGTCCCTGAGGACAGTATCGATGGCCTGGTGACCCAGCGGTGCCCCCAAGAGGGTACTGTTGGATGGAGTTGTAGTTGAGATTTCCGGGAGGATTCTTCGAACAGCATTGATTATTTCCTGGTTCGCTGTGATGATTTCACACTTAGAGGGATTGAGGATGAGTCCCAAGTCTTCTCCCTGTGTTTTCACCAGTTGTAGGTCCCCCACGAGGGACTCTTCAGTACCTGCCAGAGTGCCGTCATCCAGGTACCAGATATTGAGCTCACTGCGTAGGCTGGAAGTTAGTTCTCTTACTGCCAAGCAGAAGAGAAGTGGAGCAAGTGGGTCACCCTGCTGAACACCCTCTGATGATTGAATTTCATGTTCTCCAAACAAAAGAATTGAGGGTTTGCTGTAGCCGGCTGAAATGAAGGGAAAGAGACTGGGGAACCGAACCCGAACAGCTGGCAAAACAGCATCTCTCCTCACCATATTAAAGGCATTTCTAAAATCAAGTTTGACTATGGCCTTGTCTTCTGGTAGGTCCCTGATGTAGGCCCTTGCCGCATGAGCTGCAGCTTCACTGCCTTGAGAGACCCCAAAGCCCAGTTGGTGTGGCTGGAGTAAAGTGGCAGCTTCTAGGCGAATGTTTCTCACTGCTGCTTTGGCAACGAGACGGCGGAGAGTGTTTCCAACTGCAATGGGTCTGATTCCCCCATCCCTCTTCTTCAAAGCACATAGTGAGGCTCCAAAAAAGAAAGGTTTAATTTCTTCTGGGATTCGCCCAGCCAGGCAATTGTTGACGAAAGTTGTTAACTCGGTGAGAAGAATTGATGCAGATTCACCGAGTACTGGATTTACCATCTCTTTGAGGTGCTGAGGTCGAATTCCAGTGTAACCTCCTGCAGATCCTGCTGGAAATGACACGATCGCCTTATAGACTTCCGATTCTGGCAAAATTAATTGTTCAGTGATAGGGTCTTCCTCAGGGTTGTCGTTGATGGCTGTGGTGTCCCTGGTTGGATGCTTGTCTCTTAGTGCTTGGGCCGTGGTCTCATCCTTGGGGGCTACAGTGTCGTCACTTGTAATTATTCTTATTGCTCCCACTGTGTTACCTTCCTCAATTTTTTTGCTAACCTGTGCGCAAATTTTCTCGTTCTCAGTAGGACTTTTCTTGGGTCTGCCTCTTTGATTCCTGCGATGATGGGGCAGGGGGACACAGTTATCCGTTCTTGGGTAGTTGCGCACTGCCTTGATAACTGACGTGGTTAGCAGTTTGCCTCGTCTTTCAGGAACTGCAAGACAGACATTGCCGAACAAGAGAAGGTTGCGCCATGCTTGGATGGTGCCTCGGGCTTCTAAGTTAGTGGAACCTCCATTCACCCGCTTAAGAAGGTCTGTGAATTTCCCTGCTGCATATGGGCGAGCTGCTTTAGGGATGTGGGATAGTGTACTGCTAGCAGTGGATTTGAATGCCAACAGAAGGTTATCGCAAGTGACGAGGTTGCCATTGGAATTGTCATCTGCCTGTGGAGGCTGTGGGCTGCTCTCTACTGGGGGCATATGTGATCCCGCACACCTATTGTGTGCACGAATACGGCCGTCCCTGTTGCGTGCTCGAAACTCTCCACACACCTGACATGTGCCTCTTCTTTCATTGTTGGGTGCATTGTTTCCCTGGCTTTGTGGCTGGCTGGCTTCATCGTCTGCCATACCTCAAACTGTGTGATAAGCACAAGCTGAAGGGAAAATGGCGCATGGCACATTCCGCATGTGGTTCATGGTGGTGGTGGTGGGGGGGGGGAGGAGAGGGGTGTCCAGTCCTTGTGGTGGGCGGTGGAAGATGTGTGCTGAGGCGGAGTAGGGCACTCACTCCCTCCCAGGACAAGTCACTATACACCACGATGCTCAGTGCACATGTTACTATACACCACTATGCTCAGTGCACTACCCCCACTATCAACGACACACCGCTATACACTTCACATGCTATGCGCATACCATGCACATACTATGCACTGTACACTATAGAATATATACACTATACACACGGTGAACAAACACACCATTGTTGTAACACGAGCACACGGTGTATGCGCGCCTGTTTGGGGAAGGGGGGGGACAGTTTTACCCCTCAACCTCCGCCTACTCCCCCTCCATTAGGCCTCCCCTCACCGACCTCTCCTACCCATAGGTGACCGTTATGTTCCCTCACTGAATTCACAAACACAGAACTTTTCTTGATTCTGACGGAATAGACGAAATGCGGAGTCTTCTGGCCCTTTCCAACACGACCAGCAGATATTCACACACCGGTCTGTTGATGATAATCCTGGCAGGTGTTCTTGATTGGACGATATTGTGCCAAAATCACAGAGCGAGATGCCCACAGCCTCTCTCTGGCAGAGGTGCCAGAGTATATATATATATATATATATATATATATATATATATATATATATATATATATATATATATATATATATATATATATATATATATATATATATATATATATATATATATATATATATATATATATATATATATATATGCAAAACAACCACTCTGAAAGAATAGAGAAATTCCAAGTGCTTTCGTGACTACTCACATTATCAAGGAACTATGAAAGTGAAGCATCCAAGGAAGCTATATAAGGGGTCCGGCCAGCACCTCACTATCAGATCCCACAACGGTTAAACACGTGACGCGCGGCGAGCCAACTTGGATAGGTCCTTTGCACAACTCACCCCCAAGCTATTCTACCCAAGAAAATTTAAAAATTGTTTGTCCAGTGTATTATTAAATTCTTCCCAAATTCTATTAATTATAAATGGATCTAATTTATATAAACCAAAGGAAATATTCATATTATTGTCAAAACTGCTTTTTATGAAACAAGATTCAATTATATTCCTGTCGACCATGGACTTGCTTGATACTACTTTCTCAACTTTTTGAAAATCAATTGGATGGTTAAAATCTCTTACATGAATAAATAGAGCATTGGAATCTTGTCCAGTTCTAATGCTATATTTATGTTGTTTTAATCTTAGTTCGAGATTTTTACCAGTTTCACCGTAATAAACTTTATCGCAAATTTTACAAGGAATCTTATAGACACATCCATCAGCATATATATATATATATATATATATATATATATATATATATATATATATATATATATATATATATATATATATATGTCGTGCCGAATAGGCAGAACTTGCGATCTTGGCTTAAATAGCAACGCTCATCTTGCCATATAGGACAAGTGAAAATTTGTGTATGCAATAATTTCGCCAAAATCATTCTGAACCTAACGAAAAAAATATATTTCACTGTGTTTGTTTAGTATTAAATTATTGTAAACAAATCTAAAATATATTTAGTTGGGTTAGGCTAAAATAAATTGCTCTTGTTATAATAAGGTTAGGTAAGTTTTCTAAGATTCTTTTGGAGCAAAATTAAAAAAAATTAAATTAACATTAATGAAAAAAAAATATCTTTAGAAAATTTTAGAAAGGACTTAATTTTAAATGAGTTCTTGCTAATTGACTAGTTTTACATATTCGGCACGACATATATATATATATATATATATATATATATATATATATATATATATATATATATATATATATATATATATATATATATATATATATATATATATATATATATATATATATATATATATATATATATATATATATATTCATCAATATAGGGAGGTACCACCTCTAGAACTTTACTGGGGACCCTCTTCCACAATGAAGACAATAAACGTACCTCAGGGAAAACTCAAGGTTCTCCCCGGAGCTGTCTGAACATTTTCTGCTACCACCTCCTATATTCTACATTACATGTGAGCTATATTAGTAGACGGAATACATTGACAGAAAACACAAACATAGTCAGTTATCAAGAACTCATTTAAAATTAAGTACCAAAAGAACCTTAAAAAATTATCTAACGCTATTATATCAAGCGCAATTTAATTTAGCCTAATCCTTCTAAATATATTTTAGATAAGTTTATAATAATATAACAATAAACAAACGCAATGAAATAAAGGATCTAACCAGGACAAAAATGAAATAAAGGATCTAACCAGGACAAAATCAAAGCACCACTAACCAGTCAATGCAGGGGTTTACACTCTACCCTGTGGAGGCTGTGACAAGATTTATGTAGGTGAAACAGCAAGAAACCTCGACACCCGCCTCAATGAACACATTTACGCATGTAGGAACGATAACTTGAACAACGCCTGTGTACAACACCGAAATTCCACCAATCATCTCATGAAATTCAGGGACGCCCAATTAGTGATCAAAGAAACTAATTTCCGCAGACGCAAGCGCCTCGAATCAGCACTGATCGCTGTTTCGAATACAATTAAACAAAGAAACGGCAGCTTCACCATCTCTGAAGTCTTAGCGAGAATCCTCCTGAAAACAGTAAACCCTGCCATCACATAGTCTCTCCTGTTATACTACACAAAGCACATTACGGAAAGTGAACACTGAAAAAAGCTGCCTCTTTCCAGTCTATATTTGTCCAACCTATTTTTATGTTACCCAAGTAATAGCTTTCATAACCTTTTACTCATGTACGAATTAATTGACAATCATATTGTATTACTACTACTAATACAACTTTTGTCACTACTACTACTACTACTACTACTACCACTACTGAACATCGATATGGTACCTCACTAGTATTGCACTTCACTCTGAGCCTTTATATACCCTCTGTGTCCATATACTGTTTGTATCGGCTTGTGTCCTTTTACTTTACACAATGAAATATGTTTTTCTCATTAGGTTCAAAATGTTTTTTTGCGAAATTATTGCATACACAAATTCTCGCTTGCCTTATTCGGCAAGATCTGCGTTGCTCTTTAAGTCGAAATCGCAAATTTTACCTATTTGGCACGACATTATATATATATATATATATATACATATATATATATATATATATATATATATATATATATATATATATATATATATATATATATATATGTATATATATATATATATATATATATATATATATATATATATATATATATATATATATATATATATATATATATATATATATATATATATATATATATATATATATATATATGTCGTGCCGAATATGTAAAACTGGTCAATTAGCAAGAACTCATTTAAAATTAAGTCCTTTCTGTAATTTTCTCTTATACGTTTTAAGATATTTTTTTTCATTAATGTTAATGTAAAAAATTTTAATTTTGCACCAAAAGAATCTGAGAAAACTTACCTAACCTTATTATAAGAAGAACAATTTATTTTAGCATAACCCAACTAAATACATTTTAAATATATTTACAATAATTTAGTACTAAACAAACACAATCAAATATATTTTTTTCGTTAGGTTCAGAATGATTTTGGCGAAATTATTGCATACACAAATTATCACTTGTCCTATATGGAAAGATGAGCGTTGCTATTTAAGCCAAGATCGAAAGTTCTGCCTATTCGGCACGACATATATATATATATATATATATATATATATATATATATATATATATATATATATATATATATATATATATATATATATATATATAAATATAGGGAAGTACCACCTCTATAGCTGGACTGGGGACCCTCATCCTCAGAGAAGACAATAAACGTACCTCAGGGAAAACTCAAGGTTCTCCCTGGAGCTGTTTGAATATTTTCTTCTCCTACCACCCCCTATATATTTTTTATTCTATGTGAACATTTATTAATAAACAAAATACATTTACAGAAAAAAAAACATAAACATGAATACAATGGCACAATGTATCAAAGATCATGAATTTCCTCCAGCTCCTCCGAGGCTGGACGTGAGCCAAGTATGCAGCAAGCATTTCCCCTCTGGATGGCGACGCTGAGGCGCTGGAACATGAAAGTGGCTGCCCTTTGGTCCCTGGTGGTGTCGATGAGTCTGGAACCCAATTCTTTAAGGAAACGTGTGGCATTTTTTCCCCTTGATCCCAAGGTCTCTGATCCCACTGGGACAAATTGATACTGTTGGCTAATGTCCATGTACTTGCTGATCTTGTACTCCTCCCTGTGGTCAGCAGCTCCTCCCTGTCGCCCCACACTGTGATGGATATAGGTGTCAGCCAGTGTGGACACACAGGTATAGTCCCATGCTAAGAGCTTGCCATTCTTCCAAGGATAGATGGTGATCCCGTCGGGGCGGTTTGCTGGGTTGTGGGTATTGTTTGCTGCAAGGGATCGTGGCTCCCTCTCGGCAGGGCATCCAGCTGTAGCAAGGGTTCTCTTAATGATGTCGTTGACCTCATTGTGTCTTGCATGCCAGCCCTTGGTTTTGGAACAGTTAAGACCATGTAGACCGTATTGGTCTGCTTGCACTTCGCCGCAAATACACATATATTCTGTGTGAATTGGGGCAGCAAGGCGCAGAGCCACTGCAATACAGAGGGTCTTAGGGTCGAGTCGCGTTCCCTTTGCCGATATGGGAACTGTTTGGAGGAAGTCCCCGGAGTGATGTGCACTCACAGCCTGGAGACGGGCAATCTCCCTATCTGATGTTGCAGCCCTGAGAATGTTGGCAAGCACCTTTTCAGCAATTGGGCCATCCCAGCTTGACTGTTTGTGAGCCAGTGCTGCACTAGGGTTTGATGCTGGAGCAGCAAGAGTCTCCCATTCGGTGATGGCACTGGCATAGCTAGGGTCTTCTATTCCTGCTGAGTCACTGAGGGTGTCAGGAAGAATTTGTCTTATCAATTCGTTTGATGCAATGGAAGAGGACAGGAAAGCTGGTAGAGCAATCTGGGAGGATCTGCGTACTCCTAGCCCTCCAAGCCTGACCGGAAGTGAGGCTTGCAACCACTGTCCATCATCAAGGGAAAGATTCAATACACTCTCTAGCATGGCCTTCAGGAGAGAGTCATATATATATATATATATATATATATATATATATATATATATATATATATATATATAATATATATATATATGTATATATATATATATATATATATATATATATATATATATATATATATATATATATATATATATATATATATATATATATATATATATATATATAATATTTGGAGGTACCACCTCTAGAACTGGACTGGGGACCCTCATCCTCAGAGAAGACAATAAACGTACCTCAGGGAAAACTCAAGGTTCTCCCCGGAGCTGTTTGAATATTTTCTTCTCCTACCACCCCCTATATTTTTAAGCTACATATGAACTTTATTAATAGACAGAATACATTGATAGAAAAGTCAAACATGAATACATTGGTACAATATATCAGAGGTTATGAATCTCCTCCAGCTCTTTAGAAGCTGGACGCGATCCCGGTATGCAGCATGCATTTCCCCTCTAGATTAAAACGCTGAGGCTCTGGAACATGAAAGTGGCTGCCCTTGGGTCCCTGGTGGTGTCGATGAGTCTGGAACCCAATTCTTTAAGGAAACGTGTGGCATTTTTTCCCCATGATACTATTGGCTTATGTCCCTGTATTGCTGATCTTGTACTCCTCCCTGTGGTCAGCAGGTCCTCCCTGTCGCCCGACACTGTGATGGATATAGGTGTCAGCCAGTGTGGACACACAGGTATATGGGACTATACCTGTGTGTCCACACTATACCTGCGAGCTTGCCATTCTTCCAAGGATAGATGGTGGTCACGTCGTAGCGGTTTGCTGGGTTGTGGGTATGTTGTGGGAAATGTTGAGTAATTGCCTGGGGAGTTTTGAACCAAGTGTGAGAGTACTTGTGGTTGGGGATTTTAATGCTAAAGTGGAAAAAAATGTTGTGGAGGGAGTAGTAGGTAAATTTGGTGTGCCAGGGGTAAATGAAAATGGGGAGCCTTTAATTGAGCTATGTGTAGAAAGAGGTTTGGTAATAAGTAATACATATTTTATGAAAAAGAGGATAAATAAATATACAAGGTATGATGTAGCACGTAATGAAAGTAGTTTTTTAGATTATGTATTGGTGGATAAAAGGTTGATGCTACCGGTAGGCTCCAGGATGTACATGTTTATAGAGGGGCAACTGATATATCGGATCATAATCTAGTTGTAGCTACAGTTAGAGTAATAGGTAGATGGAATAAGAGGAAAATGGCAACAACAAGTAAGAGGGAGGTGAAAGTGTATAAACTAAGGGAGGAGGAAGTTCGGGTGAAATATAAGCAACTATTGGCAGAAAGGTGGACTGGTGCAAGTATGAGTAGTGGGGGGGGGGGGTTGAAGAGGGTTGGAATAGTTTTAAAAATGCAGTATTAGAATGTTGGGCAGAAGTTTTTGGTTATAGGAGGGTGGGTGCAGGAGGAAAGAGGAGAGATTGGTGGAATGATGAAGTAAAGGGTATGATAAAAGAGAAAAAGGTAGCTTATGAGAGGTATTTACAAAGCAGAAGTGTTATAAGAAGAGTAGAGTATATGGAGAGTAAAAGAAAGGTGAAGAGAGTGGTGAGAGAGAGCAAAAGGAGAGCGGATGATAGAGTGGGAGAGGTACTGTCAAAGAATTTTAATGAAAATAAGAAAATTTTTTGGAGTGAGTTAAACAAGTTAAGAAGGCCTAAGGAACAAATGGATTTATCAGTTAAAAATAAAGAAGGGGAGTTAGTAGATGGGGAGATGGAGGTTTTGGGTAGATGGCGAGAATATTTTGAGGAACTTTTAAATATCGACGAAGAAAGGGAGGCGGTAATTTCATACACAGGCCAGGGAGGTATATCATCTTTTAGGAGTGAAGAAGAGCAGGATGTGAGTGTGGGGGAGGTGCGTGAGGCATTACGTAGAATGAAAGGGGGTAAAGCAGCTGGAACTGACGGGATCATGGCAGAAATGTTAATATCAGGGGGGGACATAGTGTTGGAGTGGTTGGTATTTTTGTTTAATAAATGTATGATAGAGGGGAAGGTACCTAGGGATTGGGGGAGAGCGTGTATAGTCCCTTTATATAAAGGGAAGGGGGACAAAAGAGACTGTAAAAATTATTGAGGAATAAGTTTACTTAGTATACCAGGAAAAGTGTACGGTAGGGTTATTATTGAAAGAATTAGAGGTGAGACAGAATGTAGAATTGCGGATGAGCAAGGAGGTTTTAGAGTGGGTAGAGGATGTGTAGATCAAATGTTTACATTGAAGCATATATGTGAGCAATATTTAGATATAGGTAGAGAAGTTTATATTGCATTTATGGATTTAGAAAAGGCATATGATAGAGTGGTTAGGGGAGCAATGTGGCAGATGTTGCAAGTATATGGAATAGGTGGTAAGTTACTAAATGCTGTAAAGAGTTTTTATGAGGATAGTGAGGCTCAGGTTAGGGTGTGTAGAAGAGAGGGAGACTACTTCCCGGTAAAAGTAGGTCTTAGACAGGGATGTGTAATGTCACCATGGTTGTTTAATATATTTATAGATGGGGTTGTAAAACAAGTAAATGCTAGGGTGTTCTGGAGAGGGGTGGAATTAAATTATGGGGAATTAAATACAAAATGGGAATTGACACAGATACTTTTTGCTGATGATACTGTGCTTATGGGAGATTCTAAAGAAAAATTGCAAAGGTTAGTGGACGAATTTAGGAATGTGTGTAAAGGTAGAAAGTTGAAAGTGAACATAGAAAAGAGTAAGGTGATGGAGAGTATCAAATGATTTAGATAAAGAAAAATCGGATATCAAATTGGGGAGGAGGAGTATGGAAGAAGTGAATGTTTTCAGATATTTGGGAGTTGACGTGTCAGCGGATGGATTTATGAAGGATGAGGTTAATCATAGAATTGATGAATGAAAAAAGGTGAGTGGTGCATTGAGGTACATGTGGAGGCAAAAAATGTTATCTACGGAGGCAAAGGGAATGTATGAAAGTATAGTAGTACCAACACTCTTATGTGGGTGTGAAGCTTGGGCTGTAAATGCTGCAGCAAGGAAGAGGTTGGAGGCAGTGGAGATGTCCTTTCTAAGAGCAATGTGTGGTGTAAACATTATGCAGAAAATTAGGAGTGTGGAAATTAGGAGAAGGTGTGGAGTTAATAAAAGTATTAGTCAGAGGGCTGAAGAGGGGTTGTTGAGGTGGTTTGGTCATTTAGAGAGAATGGATCAAAGTAGAATGACATGGAGAGCGTATAAATCTGCAGGGGAAGGAAGGCGGGGTAGGGGTCGTCCTCGAAAAGGTTGGAGAAAGGTGGTAAAGGGGGTGTTGTGGGCGAGGGGTTTGTACTTCCAGCAAGCGTGCGTGAGCGTGTTAGATAGGAGTGATTGGAGACAAATGGTATTTGGGACCTGACGATCTGTTGGAGTGTGAGTAGTGTAATATTTAGTGAATTGATTCAGGGAAACCGGTTATTTTATATAACCTGACTTGAGTCCTGGAAATGGGAAGTACAATGCCTACACTCTAAAGGAGGGGTTTGGGATATTGGCAGTTTGGAGGGATATATTGTGTATTTTTATACGTATATACTTCTAAGCTGTTGTATTCTGGGCACCTCTGCAAAAACAGTGATTATGTGTGAGTGAGGTGAAAGTGTTGAATGATGATGAAAGTATTTTCTTTTTGGGGATTCTCTTTCTCTTTGGGTCACCCTACCTCGGTGGGAGACGGCCGACTTGTTGAATATATATATATATATATATATATATATATATATATATATATATATATATATATATATATATATATATATATATATATATATATATATATATATATATGTACGTATATATATATCATTTACCAAACTGCGGCAGGCCAGGACTCGACCCTACGAACCTTATACCGCCTCCAGAGAGACAGCATACTGTACGCATCGCCTTTCCACTTGAGGCAGCGATCCTACAAGAATCACGAGAAAAACATGTAGCTCAGCTGTTTAAATTCCTCACAATTTCTATTCATTACAAATAAATTAAATTACATAACATTGAACTTATATTCATATTGAAATCAGTACTATTTTTTATGGAACATGATTTGATCATGTTTCTGTCGACCATGGACGTGACTGATACAACTTTCTCAGCATTTTGAAAATCAGCTGGGTAGTTAAAATTCTCGTACATGAACAAAACGAGCATCAGTCTCTAGCTAAGTTCTAATGCTATATTTACGTTGTTGTAATCTTAGTTTAAGATTTTTTTTCAGTTTGACTGTAATATACGTTATCACATTTTTTACGGGAAATCTTATCTTAAGGGGAATTCTTAAAACAAGTGTTCTATACACTATGAAGATTTTTCAATATAGCTTTGATTTTAAAAGTAGGGAAGGTCTATTAAAGTTTTGATGGTGAGGTACAGCCAAAATATTCTTGGTTCAATATGTTTTCCTGTTCTCTTTTTTTAACTGTAAAATGTACCTCTTATTGCGATATTTGCGATAATAGCTAAATCCTAAATATATTGCTTTATATTATTATTTGACTTAGTTACTTTTATTAGGTAAGATATAACATATATATATATTATTCAGTGCTCATAGTTCAAGTCTTGATTGTCTAACTACTGTAATTATCGCTCGTTGCTCGTTTCCCTGCCGGCTTCTCGGTGTTGCTGGGCAGCAACTGTCCACGGAACAATCACGTGATCGAGGGGGAGGGGGTGTTCACACCTCCCCTGGAGTAGTCAGTCTGGGCTAGACTCTTTTGGTGGTTGGACGTATTCCTGAAAAGACATGCCCTTGTTAGAAGATCGTCTCTGTCGCTTTCTTGTTGTAGGTTCTGTAGAACTCTGTTCACAGAACATTGTCTAGACTTAGTGATTTTCGACGTTGTACTGAGGTTGTGTGTCGCATAGACGCTGAGAAACTCAGGTCCTGAGCTGTAACTTCTGACCTAATTTGTACTGGTATCTGTGTACTGTCACAGTCGGGGATTTTCTTATGCTGAACTTAGATTCAGTAGTATGGGAGTTTTGTGACTTTTGTGGAGGATCTGCTGATGGTCCCTACTTAGTGTCGTTATATTATCTCCTTGATCCTGATTCTGTGTCGCAGTTGCTTGTTATGTTGCTATTGGGCTTAGCAGTCGTTTTATTATTCAAGCAAGCTGTTCTGATTGCCAGGTTGGTCAAGAAGTTAGTTTATGTGAGGACTTTGTCAGTCACTGGTTTAAGTCTAGTCGAGTCGTGAGACATAGCGAACTACTTAGAGCACTTACACACATACACAAACTTACTTGTACATATTTGTAATATATTATTAAATGTTAATGTACCCGACGGTACTTAAGACGTATAAATGTGATATGTGCCTTCAGCACAATACTACTGTACACGAGAGAAGTGTAGGAACTTGTACCCTATATTATATTCAATTGATTAATTTAATTTACTTTGATCTTATACCTCTAGACTGTTAATAAATTTATTAAATTTTAATTTCTTTAGTTAGTAGCCTACCAGTTGTAAGCCTGAAGCACTATTGATTCTTACTGAATTCTAATGGATAATTGGACCAGGATACTGACTACTTGTTACAAAAACCCAGTAACAGGCTGGATGCTAGAATGGCAGTCCTTTCTAGTATTCACTGGAGATCTCTATGCTTATTAGAAATCGCGTTTTTTGTAACACCTCTGCAGGTGCGAGAGGTTGACTGCAAAATTCAAAAGATGACTTCGTTGAAAACGCTATCAAAAGCTATCCTAACAGCTAGATTAACTCAAAGTATAAATTAATTTAATGAGTGTTTTCTGTGACGAATAATAGCCTAATTGATTTTAGATACAGAAATCTGTTAAGCAGAAACTTATTTACTTCTCATACATGCTTTTTTTTCAAGAACTGTTTTCCCATTTTTATGATTTTTTTTATTCAAACGTTACTTCAGTTCATTTTAGCAAATTAACCCTCTAATCATTTCTATTTGTTTCTGCACAAAGCGTATCTTCTTCAATGTGTTAATGTACGTTCTAGTACGTACTTATCATATTCGAAAACAAGTTCCACACGTGTATGGGTCATACAGCAAAGAAACAGGGTTACTGAAGGGGTAAAAATTATCTACACTTGGTAGACAGGACAGTCTATTCATATGCAGTATGATTAACTGTTAAAGCCACCTGTCAATCCTTAAAGACAGCTTCCAGGCATCATTTCATATAGTTCCTGTGTGTGACAACGACAGTGTGATGCAATTATTATTTTTTAGACCAACACTGTTGCCAGCGGTTTCAGTCTCTGAAATATTACTTGAAAATAGTTAAAAAAGTGGATTTCCTTGGAAAAAACTGGCAGATCATAAATAATTTTCACGAAACAAGCAGCCGAATCGGAGTTTTCGAGCGTCAACGTATCCACCAAAAAAAAAAGAAAGAAAAAAAGTACAATTTATTTGTGCGTGGTAAAATTCGACATAACTACCGTTGCATGCGAGGCAGGTCGGAGTGTATGGAGCCAATTTTCTGGATAGCTTTAATCGTATTTTGTGAGTCTGAAACGATAAAAGAGAGTGGTGGATAAGGATGGAATGCATATTATAGCAATGAGTGTGAAATATAACTCTGCTGTGAAAATGTTTGCCGGGTCCAGTTGAGTTCCTTGTATTACTATATTTGGAAAGACAACCACGTACCGTTCTCTCTCAGAAACTGTGACAACTTGTGTACCAACAGTCACAACATGAAAATGGGGGAGAGTGAGCACGGGTTTGCAGATTTGCAATCTGTAGCTTCGGGCATGGATGGGGAGTGAATCAAACTTAAAATGTTGGAATCTTCCAGAGAGGGAGGGAAGTGTATTATATGGGGTGAAGATGGAGAGGAGTGAATATGATAAGTAAGACATATACACAACAGTTAGTTATCTAGACTGAAGAAGCCTACCGCGTAGGCGTAACGTTTCAGAATAATGATACTTAACTGTTGCTCAATTGTCTTACTTATCATGATGATGGGGAGAAAATTTTGAGATATTGCCAGAGTTCGAATTCAGAGACTGAAGTGCTGCAACAAATGAGATCGACAATTAAGTAAATTTATCTTTCTGACGTGTTTCACTATTTTGAACGCAGGAGGCTCTTGAAAGCAGTGGAAGTGAACAAAATAATGAAGACAATGGGCGTCACGGCAATACTTCAAAGAAGGGATCTTCCATTTTGTATACAAGCTTTTGACCAGGGAAGAATAAAATGTCCCTAAATATAAAAGTAATCCCTGATGATGAATTGCAGTGAATGTCATAAGAGTAGCTGGGGAGGATGATGGAATATACTAGGACAGAATTCTGACTGTGAAGTCAGAGAATGGGTTTCCTATCAGTTCCCCATGTTAAATGGGTGAAAGTTTTTAGTAAGACAGTCCCATACTGGATATGAAACCCATGCAGGTTTAGACTGTGGGATGATAGGTTGTCTCGTTAAGGATTCTCGAGTTTCTTTTACTGATTGAAAACTTGAGGCCATGTGAAGTGGCCCAGTTGCCTGCGTTATCTGTAGAGTGCTCTAGAGAGGCCACTAGAAGTGAACAGCTCAGTCCATTTCAGGCGACTTCAACGTCATCTACACAAAAGGATGACTAGATATATGTGGAAAGAGTCGAGAAAAGTCGGCTAATAGCTTCCAGGAATTAGTACTAATGATACAGCTATAATATATCAGTGGAAAAGCTATTTGTTACTTGAATACTGAAATGTCTTTCTGATGGAAAATATTTGGAAGAAAGAAATGGTTTGTCTCGAAGGTCTAAGGAATGGAATTCGGATAGACTTAGGATAAAATGCTGAAATGCCTCAATTGACCCAGACTGCAATAACATTTGGTAACTCCTCGACGTAGTAAATACTATTTTCATATGAATAAATAAGTGCGTCCAAACAATTGACTATGTAACAGAGGCGATGATTGGTTGGCAACTTTTCTGCTCTAATTCTTCAGCGTAAACGAGGGGCAGAGTAGAGCCTCCTTAAGCTCTACGTGATTACAAGTGTGGGGAAGGAATACGAGAGGAAAAGGAAAGGAGATAGTGTGAACAGAAGAAGCAGATAGTGGGAGAGGGGGAGAGGAAAGTGGTGAAGAGAAAAAGTGCAGATTGCGTAAGTTGATAGAAGTGGTGGGAAATATCGCTATGTAATTATTGAAATTCATAGAATGCTAAATTCGTGTCAGAAGAATAGGGGCACTTAGGCTTGATCCAAGGAAAGGGACGTCTGATTCCTTGGATCAAGAGCACTTCAGCTATCGTTGAAGAAAACAAGAGGTGTAGTCAGAGGAAGAAGGCCTTAAGTCGTCATTACAAAAAACAAAGAAAAATACAATATAAAATATTCATACAAAAAAAAAAAATGTTCCTAATAAAGTAGAATCTTTGAAAAGTTTGTAACAAAAATAAACATCTGCGCTAAAAAAAAAAAAAAGGAATGTCTACCACCTACATATACACTAAATTATTCATGAGGAGATTTAGAATAACTTATGACAGAATAAACAAAATTGCTATATTATAGAATTAGTTCTGCCTTCATGAGAGCCTCTCACAGTGGAATGATTCATAGATGGTGGTTTGTCGACTTTCGGGTATTGTATACTGGGTCGTGAAGTGGCTATTGTTCCTCCCTTCACGGTATGCATACAACAGTTTGGTTGACCTGATGCATGGCTTTCGGAAGTCCGTCGATGTTCAGTCTAAGCATCAAAGATATCTGAATAATAAATGATAACATGAAATAACAAGCTGGATTTGCTCGAGGAAATGTTTTTTCCCCAGGGGTGACAGGACAGACTTAGTATCACTTGACCAACTAGAGGGTGAGAATAGCAAGCTTAGCCTAATATAGACCACTGTTTGATTAATTATGTTCCTTTTAGCATTGGTCCCATACGCAATGGTCCAGTAGCAGCTCTGCCACTCCCGTCAGAAACTAACTTCAGTTGATTGGCAGAGAAAGCACAGTAGATGAAAGATGATTAAACTTCTGAAGACAGCTAGGGACGTGGGTAGATCAAAGTTATATTACGATGTAACGAGCAGTGAGGCCAAGAATAAAATACACTATTCGAAACCCAAGAGACCGAAATTCTTATGAGTGTTGAGCAGGTGAAGTGACTGTAATAAAATTAGAAAGATCTTAAAATACAGGTGGAAAATACGATAGCAGAAGACATGCATAGCAGAGGACACCGAGCTCAGGCCACGACCCAAAGAGCACAGAAATATGAAGGCTCGCTCAGTCAGGCACGCATACTCGTACATATAAGTAGTATGCTAAAATTGTCTTTCTCTGTCACTGCACTATACTGAGACACGTAAAAAACTAAAATAGAAAAAGGGCTAATCTACACAAGAACAAAAACAACGTAAATATTCAAGAGAGCTTAGCCATTTTGAGAAGTGATTAGTAACAGTTACTGTATCTCAACCACAAGGCACACTAACATTAACATCCGTAATTCTCTGATTCACGTTTACGGCAATTAAGACACATATAGCCCATTTCACCACAATTATTACATTTTATAGCAAGTGCTGGGTCACTTTCCATTAGTTACTGGATAATGTTTAGCCAGGGGTTTCTGAAACTTCGACTTAGGTGGAAGGCATTATGTGCAGGTGTATACATGCCCGCAGTTTTAGCTAACTTAGTATCTTTAGATAACTTCTATCTTTAATGAAAACTTTCAATTTCAGGCATTAGACAGAATATAAATTGATTTGCAATCATTAATTCGAGAAGAGCGTCATAATATTGTCCGGATTCTGATTCATCAGTCCAGCAGTCAAACGATCACTATAGATTGGTCAAGAACTGTCTAATTATTGTGTTCAGTGCGAGAACTTCTAAATTAAAACCTCTAAGTTTTGGTCTTTTTAAATGATTTCGGTATTTCTTGTTTTAACTGCAAGCAGTCAGCAACGATAACTAGTAGAACTGAACAGATGTTAATGGAGTCTGCCAGAGAAAAGATATCACTATCTGGTTGGTCACAAGTCATTTATCTATTTATGCAAAACTGCTATATTTTCAAATCTATGATATAAGTGATAATTCTCTGAGTGTGGAGGTACCCTGGGCATTTTCAGATATAAATTTGGTATATGATCATCTAAGATACTTTCCTTCATTATCTTACTTGTATAAATACCTTCTGTTATTCTCTTACTTGCAAAGTATACTCTCCTTCATTTTCTAACTTGCATGTTTGCCTTCCTTCATTCTTAACTGCAATGTGTACCTCCTTTATTTTCTTACTTGCAGTGATTAGCTTTCTTCATTCTCTTATTGGCAATGTATACCTTCCTTCATTCTTTTACTTGCAATGTATACCGATGTTACAAAATGCGATATTCATAATGTATACACATCTCCAGAGAATACTAGGTTAACTTATTGATCCCTCTCTAGCATGTAGCCTATTTCTGGTCTTGTAACAGTTTGTCAGAATATTCTAGCCCAGTTATCCATTAAAATTAAGAAAAATTTCAAATTTGAATGAACATTAACTAAATAATGTTCACCTAGACACAAAAGGTGTCTAGCTGGACATTATTAAAGTAAATATTTTTGATATAATTTAGGATATAAGCTCCTACACTTCTTTTGAAATGCAGTGTTAAATTGTACATATAGTAGTGTAATGCTGAGAGCACATTTCGTAACGGTACGACTCATAAGTACCATCTGGTAGGTTGATATTATGTATAAGAATAATACTTGTATGTACAAGGGTATGTGAGAATGTGTGTATGTGCTCGACGTGCTCGTTATGTCTTAGTAAGATTAGACTAGACTGAGACTTAAACAGTGACTGACAAGTCCACAAATACGAGTTCTCGACCAACAAGGCAATCAAACAGATAAGACGAACCATTCGCCAAACAGCAATAATGTACAAAGCAGCAGTAAACACCAGCACAGCGTCAGGAACAAGACAAAATGACGATCCTAACTGAGGACCATTAGCAGATCCTCCACAAAAGGCATAACCAAATCAGCATAACCAAATCCCTGATTACGATAGTGCGTAGATGCTACACGAGGTAGGTCAGAAGCTTTAGCTTGGGACCTCGGCGAAACTTCAAAAATCACTAAGTCTGAAAAATGCTTTGTGAGCAAAACTACAAGAAGTACGTCTCAGCTCTCCAAAGAAAACATTACCAAAAACAGAGTCTAAATCACGAGCAAACAGCCAGAGACGAGAGCTACGAGAGAGATCCTTTTCATAGAAGTAGCTATGGAGAGAGAATGAGGTATGGACTGGAGCTCCAACTTCAGGTGCGATCACGTGACACCAACGATTGAAACAAGCGAGCCGGTCATACACAACTCTCCATCCAGCGATCACAGTGAGAGGCGTAAATGTTACATCCTACCTACATACACAAACTTTTATAATAAGTCAACGCTGTATAGCCCTTGTGGCTTAGCACTTCTTTTTGATTATAATAATAATATAATAAGTCAAACAATAACGTAAAGCAAGATATTTTCATTTTATCTATTATTGAAAGCATCTTCAATATAAAATTGTATGAAAATTCAATACACACACACACACACACACACACACACACACATACATACATACATACATACATACATACATACATATATATATATATATATATATATATATATATATATATATATATATATATATATATATATATATATATATATATATATAAATTATATAGGGAAGTACCACCTCTATAGCTTTTACAAAATAATGAAGACAATGGGCGTCACGGCAATACTTCAAAGAAGGGATGTTCCATTTTGTATACAAGCTTTTGACCAGGGAAGAATAAAATGTCCCTAAATATAAAAGTAATCCCTGATGATGAATTGCAGTGAATGTCATAAGAGTAGCTTGGGAGGATGATGGAATATACTCGGACAGAATTCTGACTGTGAAGTCAGAGAATGGGTTTCCTATCAGTTCCCCATGTTAAATGGGTGAAAGTTTTTAGTAAGACAGTCCCATACTGGATATGAAACCCATGCAGGTATAGACTGTGGGATGATAGGTTGTCTCGTTAAGGATTCTCGAGTTTCTTTTACTGATTGAAAACTTGAGGCCATGTGAAGTGGCCCAGTTGCCTGCGTTATCTGTAGAGTGCTCTAGAGAGGCCACTAGAAGTGAACAGCTCAGTCCATTTCAGGCGACTTCAACGTCATCTACACAAAAGGATGACTAGATATATGTGGAAAAAGTCGAGAAAAGTCGGCTAATAGCTTCCAGGAATTAGTACTAATGATACAGCTATAATATATCAGTGGAAAAGCTAATTGTTACTTGAACACTGAAATGTCTTTCTGATGGAAAATATTTGGAAGATATATATATATATATATATATATATATATATATATATATATATATATATATATATATATATATATATATATATATATATATATATATATATATATATATATATATATATATTATTTTTTTTTATTATCACACTGGCCGATTCCCACCTAGGCAGGGTGGCCCGAAAAAGAAAAACTTTCACCATCATTCACTCCATCACTGTCTTGCTAGAAGGGTGCTTTACACTACAGTTTTTAAACTGCAACATTAACACCCCTCCTTCAGAGTGCAGGCACTGTACTTCCCATCTCCAGGACTCAAGTCCGGCCTGCCGGTTTCCCTGAACCCCTTCATAAATGTTACTTTGCTCACACTCCAACAGCACGTCAAGTATTAAAAACCATTTGTCTCCATTCACTCCTATCAAACACGCTCACGCACGCCTGCTGGAAGTCCAAGCCCCTCGCACACAAAACCTCCTTTACCCCCTCCCTCCAATTTTTCCTAGGCCGACCCCTACCCCGCCTTCCTTCCACTACAGACTGATACATTCTTGAAGTCATTCTGTTTCGCTCCATTCTCTCTACATGTCCGAACCACCTCAACAACCCTTCATCAGCCCTCTGGACAACAGTTTTGGTAATCCCGCACCTCCTCCTAACTTCCAAACTACGAATTCTCTGCATTATATTCACACCACACATTGAACTCAGACATGACATCTCCACTGCCTCCAGCCTTCTCCTCGCTGCAACATTCATCACCCATGCTTCACACCCATATAAGAGTGTTGGTAAAACTATACTCTCATACATTCCCCTCTTTGCCTCCAAGGACAAAGTTCTTTGTCTCCACAGACTCCTAAGTGCACCACTCACCCTTTTCCCCTCATCAATTCTATGATTCACCTCATCCTTCATAGACCCATCCTCTGACACGTCCACTCCCAAATATCTGAATACATTCACCTCCTCCATACTCTCTCCCTCCAATCGGATATCCAATCTTTCATCACCTAATATTTTTGTTATCCTCATAACCTTACTCTTTCCTGTATTCACTTTTAATTTTCTTCTTTTGCACACCCTACCAAATTCATCCACCAATCTCTGCAACTTCTCTTCAGAATCTCCCAAGAGCACAGTGTCATCAGCAAAGAGCAACTGTAACAACTCCCACTTTATGTGTGATTCCTTATCTTTTAACTCCACGCCTCTTGTCAAGACCCTCGCATTTACTTCTCTTACAACCCCATCTATAAATATATTAAACAACCACGGTGACATCACACATCCCTGTCTAAGGCCTACTTTTACTGCGAAATAATTTCCCTCTTTCCTATGTACTCTAACTTGAGCCTCACTATCCTTTTAAAAACTCTTCACTGCTTTCAGTAACCTACCTACTACACCATACACCTGCAACATCTGCCACATTGCTCCCCTATCCACCCTGTCATACACCTTTTCCAAATCCATAAATGCCACAAAGACTTCTTTAGCCTTATCTAAATACTGTTCACTTATATGTTTCACTGTAAACAGCTGGTCCACACACCCCCTACCTTTCCTAAACCCTCCTTGTTCATCTGATATCCTATTCTCAGTCTTACTTTTAATTCTTTCAATAATAACTCTACCATACACTTTACCAAGTATACTCAACAGACTTATCCCCCTATAATTTTTGCACTCTCTTTTGTCCCCTTTGCCTTTATACAAAGGAACTATGCATGCTCTCTGCCAATCCCTAGGTACCTTACCCTCTTCCATACATTTATTAAATAATTGCACCAACCACTCCAAAACTATATCCCCACCTGCTTTTAACATTTCTATCTTTATCCCATCAATCCCGGCTGCCTTACCCCCTTTCATTTTACCTACTGCCTCACGAACTTCCCCCACACTCACAACTGGCTCTTCCTCACTCCTACAAGATGTTATTCCTCCTTGCCCTATACACGAAATCACAGCTTCCGTATCGTCATCAACATTTAACAATTCCTCAAAATATTCCCTCCATCTTCCCAATACCTCTAACTCTCCATTTAATAACTCTCCTCTCCTATTTTTAACTGACAAATCCATTTGTTCTCTAGGCTTCCTTAACTTGTTAATCTCACTCCAAAACTTTTTCTTATTTTCAACAAAATTTGTTGATAACATCTCACCCACTCTCTCATTTGCTCTCTTTTTACATTGCTTCACCACTCTCTTAACCTCTCTCTTTTTCTCCATATACTCTTCCCTCCTTGCATCACTTCTACTTTGTAAAAACTTCTCATATGCTAACTTTTTCTCCCTTACTACTCTCTTTACATCATCATTCCACCAATCGCTCCTCTTCCCTCCTGCACCCACTTTCCTGTAACCACAAACTTCTGCTGAACACTCTAACACTACATTTTTAAACCTACCCCATACCTCTTCGACCCCATTGCCTATGCTCTCATTAGCCCATCTATCCTCCAATAGCTATTTATATCTTTCCCTAACTGCCTCCTCTTTTAGTTTATAAACCTTCACCTCTCTCTTCCCTGATGCTTCTATTCTCCTTGTATCCCATCTACCTTTTACTCTCAGTGTAGCTACAACTAGAAAGTGATCTGATATATCTGTGGCCCCTCTATAAACATGTACATCCTGAAGTCTACTCAACAGTCTTTTATCTACCAATACATAATCCAACAAACTACTGTCATTTCGCCCTACATCATATCTTGTATACTTATTTATCCTCTTTTTCTTAAAATATGTATTAACTATAACTAAACCCCTTTCTATACAAAGTTCAATCAAAGGGCTCCCATTATCATTTACACCTGGCACTCCAAACTTACCTACCACACCCTCTCTAAAAGTTTCTCCTACTTTAGCATTCAGGTCCCCTACCACAATTACTCTCTCACTTGGTTCAAAGGCTCCTATACATTCACTTAACATCTCCCAAAATCTCTCTCTCTCCTCTGCATTCCTCTCTTCTCCAGGTGCATACACGCTTATTATGACCCACTTCTCGCATCCAACCTTTACTTTAATCCACATAATTCTTGCATTTACACATTCATATTCTCTTTTCTCCTTCCATAACTGATCGTTCAACATTACTGCTACCCCTTCCTTTGCTCTAACTCTCTCAGATACTCCAAATTTAATCCCATTTATTTCCCCCCACCGAAACTCCCCTACCCCCTTCAGCTTTGTTTCGCTTAGGGCCAGGACATCCAACTTCTTTTCATTCATAACATCAGCAATTATCTGTTTCTTGTCATCCGCACTACATCCACGCACATTCAAGCATCCCAGTTTTATAAAGTTTTTCATCTTCTCTTTTTTAGTAAATGTCTACAGGAGAAGGGGTTACTAGCCCATTGCTCCCGGCATTTTAGTCGCCTCATACGACACGCATGGCTTACGGAGGAAAGATTCTTTTCCACTCCCCCATGGACAATAGAAGAAATAAAGAAGAACAAGAGCTATGTAGAAAAAGGAGAAAAACCTAGATGTATGTATATATATATGTATGTGCATGTCTGTGAAGTGTGACCAAAGTGTAAGTTGGAGTAGCAAGATATCCCTGTTATCTAGCAATCCTACCATCATGCAAAACAGTTACTGGTTTCTGTTTCACAGTCATCTGGCAGGACGGTAGTACTTCCCTGGGTGGTTGCTGTCTACCAACCTACTTCCTATATATCTATATATATATATATATATATATATATATATATATATATATATATATATATATATATATATATATATATATATATATATATATATGTCCCTTTCAAGGGGCGCAATAACCGTCCTTTATTCTCTTGCAATGTATTCCTTCCTTCATTCTCTTACTTGCATGTATACCTTCCTTCATTCTTTTGCATATATACCTCTCTTCATTCTCTTTCAATGTATACCTTCCTTCATTCTTTTACTCATATGTATACCTTCATTCATTCTCATGGATGTATACCATCCTTTATACTTTTGCATGTATACATTCCTTTATTTACTTACAATGTATACCTTCCTTCATTTTTCCTTGCATGTATACCTACCTTCATTCTCTTGCATATATACCTTCCTTCATTCTCTTGCATGTGTACATTCCGTCATTCATTTACTTGAAATGTATACCTTCTTTCTCTTACTTTCATGTATGCCTTCTTTCATTCTTTTGCATGTTTACCATCATTCTCTTGCATGTATTTCATCATTCTCTTTGCATGTCTGTCTTTCTTCATTCTTAATTGCAATGTGTACCTTCTTCAATCTCTTACTTGCAATGTATACCTTCCTTCTTTCTCTTGCTTGCAATATATACCTTCCTTCATTATCTTACTTGCATACCTTCCTTCATTCATTATTTTTCTTGCTCTAATTTTTCTTGTCAACCTAGTAGTTCTTTATCGAAGAACAACTTCTCTTGTCGTGTTTGTTCCTTCCTCTCTAACTTCCCTTGTTTCTGTTTTTTCCTTGTCCAGCGCGAGCTCTTTCATCTCGCTCTATCTTATCTTCCTCTAATTTCTCTTGCCATGGTTGTTGGTCTTTCTCTAAAGGAAACTTCGCTTTTACTTTTTTCTCGTCTCCAGCTCGAGATCTTTCTTTCCTCCTCTATCTAACTTTTCTTGTTCTAACTCTGCTTTTGCGGTTTTTTTTTGTTATTCAGCTTGCTCAGCTATTCTGTTAGTCACAAGAGTAACTCTTTCTTCCCGTTAAACATAATTTTTCTCTAGTCTCCATCAGTTGCGGCTTGTCAATAGGAGCTGCAGAGCTGCAGTCCCCCCCCAGATGCTCACTGCCAGACATAGGACTTCATCAACGTTACGCTAAAATAGTTTGCAACTGACGAATATATTACAACAAAAATCTGTTGTATGTTGTTTTCAATGTATTAATAAGCGTATTTTTAATTTTTATGTTGAAACGAGATAAAAAATTATTAAAAATAAGTTTGATGCGGTACGATAGTACAGGTATTACTGGCGCTACGAGCAGCCACTAGTCTCCATCCAAAACTGATATTCCGCCACTGTCCCAGAAGCAACAAAGAAGTTAAAGGTTAATTCGGAAATTCATAATCTTCAGACTCCCTTTTCGGTAGGTACTCTGTTATAGAAAAAAAATATAAAGAGAGCTAGACTAGAAAGGTTGTAGTTAAATGAAATACGTTAAGTACCAAAGAGCGATGAAAAAAATGAACTCAATTCCAAAAGAAACATGCATCTTCTTTAGGTGGAATCAGCTTGTAAACACAGATGGAAAAAAAACCTCAACCTTCGTTCATATTCTACACAGCGATATCTTCTAAACTACAACAGTTTGACGGCCATAGATTAAGAAACGAGAGTAAAATGCCACTTTCACATCTTACCAATCTCAAGCAGGTCCTGCTTATATAGCGGGTTAGGTTTCGGACTACAGCTGTAAAGCGAAAAATGTTGTAAAGTGCATTGATAAGCCTGAGAAATAGAGCTAAGACCAAAATATGCATATGTAGAACACATATTACTTACCTTAAAATATTTCGGTACTTACCTTATAGCGAGTGGTAAGCATATTTATTGTAGGTAGCCTGAATAAACAAAGAATGGGTATAATTGAAACTGTTGTATTAGCAAAACGCTGTAAAGTGTGGTCCCCTTTAGTAACAAAGGATTAATATAAAAGGTTTAACTCAGTAGATTCATCATATATGGTAATTTCCCAAAAGTTGTTCCCTGATCATGATCTACCGTAGTTATGCTATTCTATGTTGTTTCAGCACATCGGTTGAAGTTGGTCTCTTGTGCCAGAGGGAGTCAGAGAGTTGCAGTTTGACTATTTAAGTGCTTCAGGACCATACCTAATCGAACAGTGGCCTGTTAGACCAAGTATTTTTCTCTCAATAATTAGTCAAGGTTTATTGAGTCCATCTTGGACCTACAAATTCTACACTGGGGATTCGTCCGGGAAAAGAACATTTCTTCACGACTTTAATAATCATAATAATAATAATAATAATAATAATAATAATAATAATAATAATAATAATAATCAAATAAAGAGCTAAACCGATCATAACTTTAAAACTTCTTTCCACAGACTACATGCTGCACTAGCCCTAATTCAGATATCTTCATACTTAGTTTCAACATCGACAGATGCAAAACTATAAGCACCAGGCCTACCAGACTTGTTACTCTCTGCACATCGTGAAGGAAGGAAACCCGTGTGTCGCAGCCACCTCACAGTATGCGATGCCCTAGAGACGAAAGACATACCCTCTAATATTAGTTGTGTCATTATAAAGAGAGCACTAATATGTAGGAAATTATGCTGATGGATGTACCTAGTCTTTGATGTAGTGCTTGTTTTGTTCATGTAGACTATAATGTACATTTTGCCTTCACCCACTACACACAGATATGTACACTATGTACGGATAGAATAACATTAGTTGCACACAACAGTGACAGATGGCAAAACAGAAACCAGAGATAGTGCACCGTACTCGACCAGCAGGTAGGCAAGTCTGCCAATGCTTCCCACAAGTGAACCACTTTGCTTCAGTTTTGGTGGGCTTGCCTGTGATTGATTAATGAACCAAAGTACTGATTTAACGACAGGTACCCTATCGATTGTTAAACCCTTAGCACCGGTTCGCTGGTTTGGAGGCAGCCTATATGTGAGTGCGACATACGCTGAATAAATTGTAACATACTGTTTGAATGCCACATTTGACAAGACAATGACAGAGTGAGTAATGGTAAGAGTTTTTTTTCGGGTCACCTACACTCGGTGGGAGACGGTCGGTCTGTTAAAAATAAGTTATGTATTTTCCATATCTACATTATTGATAGCATGTATTATGTATTTTTTAATATATTCGGAGGAGAAATAAACACGATATGTGAGGAGCTGTCTATTTCGACCTCAAATTTAGATCCTTTTCAGCAGATCTGCTAAGAAGAACCACAGGTAGAGAAGGAAATAAGCTACTCTTAATTTTTTCGTGTTTATGCCTCCCATGGATATATACTAGCACTGGCAGGTTTTTATTATACTTTAAATCATATTATGTTGCTTTGATTTTCAATGAAAATGTTATTAATTACTCATTTATGTACTTGATAAATGCAGACTCAGGAGAAGCCAGCCTAGAGGACACAAGTCAGTCTAGACAGGAAACTCTAGACCAGACATCAGAAGCCATTCCAAACAACAGAAACGGAAGGAAGCCCAGACAACAGAAGCTAAGGCGAACCCAGACAACAGAGGCAAAAGCCAGCACAAGCAATAAAAATATAAGTGAGCTCCAAAAACAGGCACAGAAGGTAACACAGACAAAAAAAGAAGAAAACTCTTCGAACTCAAATATAAGACAGCACAGACACCAGAAGAGGAAACCTCAAACAACAGAAGCAAAAAATGATCCGGACAGCAGAAGAAGCCAGTCCAGACATCAGGGGCAGAGACCAGCTCAGACTACTGAAGTAGCCAGCCCAGCTAACAGCAAAAACCATATCAAGCAGCAGAAGCAGAAAGCAGCCAGGGCAACAGGACAAGAAGCCAGGTCATATAGCAGAAGCAGTATAATGCAGGTCAGTGTACAGAACCAGAAACCAAAACAGACAACCGAAACAAAAGACAACACAGAAAACAGTAGCACAGGCCAGCCCGGCAAAGAGAAGCAAAAGCCAGATCAGATAATGAAAACAAAAGAAACAAGATCAAGCAACAGAAACAGCAGAAACCTGGACAATCTACAGAAGCCGAAGATAGCAGCGACAAGAATAGCAGAAGCCAATCCAAACAATAAAAGCAAAACTCAAGCAGTTCTACAGAAGCAGAAGCCATCAAAGTCAACAGCAGTAACCAGCTCTAACAAAAAAAAGGCAGACTAACAAGCAGAAGCAGTCGTCAGCCCAGACAACAGAAGTCAGACCAGAATAAAAAGTCCAAACAACAGAAGTAAAATTTAAATTTGGCAATATAAATAAAATCTAAACTAGACAAACAGAAGCAGAAGCCAGAACAGGCAACAGAAACAGAAGCTAGCACTCTCAATAAAACAGAAGCTAATAATAAAAGCAGAAGCTAGATTTAGTAACAAAAGCAGAAGCTAGACCTAATAACAGAGGCAGAAGCTAGACATAATAACAAAAGAAGAAGCCAGCCCAGAAAGCAGAAACAGGAACCAGTCTATGCAACAGTAGCCAAACAAGACAACGGAAGCAGAAGTTAGTAGAGCTAGCAAAAACAGAAGAACCCAGGCCAGTCGCACAAAACTGATGCATCAGAAGTCAGACAAGACAACAGACACAAGAGAGGCAACAGGCAACAGTTGCTATGCAACGTAAGTTAACCAAGTCCACAGAAATTAAAACGGCCAGGCAAAAGACGCAAAAAGCGGACCTAAACAGGCGCAACAGACGTTAAACCTTCACAAAGAAACAAGCTCATGCTGCAAAAGCCAAGCCACTCAAAAGCTAGCCCAGGCAACTGGCTCAACAGAAGCCAGCGTCGAAAACAGACATATAAAAGCCACACCAGACAAAAGATGCCTAAGAAACCCTCGTAGAAAACAGGCGCAGGAGAAGCCAGTCTAAATAACAGTCGCAACAGATGCCAGTCTCTACAAGAGACGCAGCAGAATCCACCAAAGACAACAAACGCAAAAAAAGTGAACCCAAACAACAGACGCAACAGAAGCTACAACAGATAACAGACTCTACCAACCAGTAAAATAGTAGCCAGTCACACAACAGAAGCCAGTCATAATAGAAGCTAATCAAAACAACGCACACCAAAAACCAGAGCAGACAACAGACCCAACAGATGAGAGTCCAAACAACAGACGCAACAGACGAGAATCGAAACAACAGACGCAGTCACCGGCAAGAAGGCTTCGATTTTCATGCAGGACTTTGAAAGAATTCTTAAGAAAACCTCGAGAGTGAGCCATTCATAGCTGTGTGTATTGTAGCAGTGTGGCCAGACTCTTAACATAGCCAGATCATACTGAGGTGCAAAAATATATTAAAGTGTTGGAGCGAGTTAGTGAAGGGTAGAATAAAACGAGTTAAAACGTGTTGAAAGTGTTAAAACGTTTTAAAACATGCTAAAACGTTTTTAAATATTAAAACGTCTTAACACATGTTACAACGTGTTGAGAGAGTTAAAACGTCTTAAAACATGTTAAAAACGTGTTGAAAGTGTTAAAACTGTTAAAACTGTTATTGGGAACGTCTAAACCCACTGGGCTCATACAACACCTGGGGAAGTTGGAAGCAGTTATATTCGATCAGAAGAATTATAATCAAAACTAAGGGCTAAACCCACAAGGGTCATACAGCATCGATCCGAAGAAGAGGAGGATAACTTGAATTGTTGTGATCAAGAGCCCATCGCCAGCACCAAGGTGTCCTTCCTTGATAGTGACCAGTAGTAAGCACAGTATGTTTGATTTTTCAGTGTATGTAGTAACTTTGTGCAGTCTTAATTAAGAAAGCTATTTATGTCCTCGTCTTTGTGTTAATAAAGATGATCGTGGTTTTTTGCACTCATTATTAACCTTCTGGAGTTTATTTATTCTATATCTTGTTTCGTGCTACAGTGAACTGACTAGGGATTTTCTTGCTACAATTAACTGACTCGAGATTTTCTTGCTACAGTGAATTGACTAGAGATTTTCTTGCTACAATGAACTGACTAGAGATTTTCTTGCTACAATGAATTGACTAGAGATTTTCTTGCTACAATGAACTGACTAGAGATTTTCTTGTTACAATGAACTGACTAGAGATTTTCTTGCTACAATGAATTGACTAGAGATTTTCTTGCTACAATGAACTGACTAGAGATTTTCTTGCTACAATGAATTGACTAGAGATTTTCTTGCTACAGTGAATTGACTAGAGATTTTCTTGCTACAATGAACTGACTAGAGATTTTCTTGCTACAATGAACTGACTAGATATTTTCATGCTACAATGAACTGACTAGAGATTTTCTTGCTACAATGAACTGACTAGAGATTTTCTTGCTACAATGAACTGCCTAGAGATTTTCTTGATGAAGGCATGGCTTGATTAGGAGTAGATTGATCGATCACGCCATGGACTGACTGATCAGGGCACGTACTGGACTGATTCATCACTAATTACTGGTCAGGACAAGGCCTAATTGATCAAAGCATGGCTAGATTTTATTTTGTGTACATGTTCTGAACTGATAGATCAGGGAACGGACTGGGCTGATCAAGGCTCAACCGTCGCTGCCACAAAGCCATAATCACCGGCTATTTTTAACTAACACTCGTGCGTTGAGTTGCATATAATACGGTAAAATGTGTGCCTGGTCCCCGCGCTGATTAACTCCATCCCTGACTAGGACCTGAATAGTATTCCCGCGTATTATTCGCCGACACTCATCAGTACTGTAAATGGGTGAATTTCGGTAATTAGTGAAAAGTAAATTCAACTGAATACTGTCAAAGTAAACATATTTAATAATATTAGAGAACATTACAATGGAAAAAACGTAGCAAGTCATCACTTTAAACACTATTAAATTCTATCACAGTAACAATGCTCCAAAATAACATATAATAATAATAATAATAATAATAATAATAATAATAATAATAATAATAATAATAATAATAATAATAATAATAATAATATGAATAACGAAACTAAACACAATTTAATAATTCCACAGTAAACACTACCACTGCAAGAGCTATAACAGCAAACATAGAAGAGTAAACACTGCCACAATAAATACTATACTGTTAGCTAGAATATTATATACTACCAAACAGAAGCTCAGCGACCACGACTCAGCTGTATAACAGCAAACAGTATCATATAAACAGAACCACAGCAAACACTACTAAACACTACCACAGCAAACACTACTAAACACTACCACAGCAAACACTACTAAACACTACCACAGCAAACACTACTAAACACTACCACAGCAAACACTACTAAACACTACCACAGCAAACACTACTAAACTACCACAGCAAACACTACTAAACACTACCACAGCAAACACTACTAAACACTACCACAGCAAACACTACTAAACACTACCACAGCAAACACTACTAAACACTACCACAGCAAACACTACTAAACACTACCACAGCAAACTCTACTAAATGGTGCCACAGTCAACACTACCAAATACTGCACACGATAAACATTTCTAAACAACCGCAACTACTACCACAGTAAGTTCTACTAAACATAACAATAAAAAAAGATTAGTCTACCACAGTAAACATTACTGCAATCAATCACAGTCAGCGATACTGAACTCTACCACAGTAAACACTGATAAACAGCACCACACAGCACTGCCACACTAAACATTTCTGATTACTTTCACAGTAAAATCTACCTCTATAAACAATTTACTCTTCGACAGTAAATATTAACTTTATATAAACATCACGACTAAACATAAGTAAAAACAGTAAACAGTAAACATTAAACACTGCCACATTAAACACTACTGTTACTCTGTCCAGTATTGGGCGTTCAATATCTGGCCACACTGCTTGTTTCGTGGTTCAGTCAGCAGTCGAGGACTGATTGTTTGTCCTGTTAGTACTTGATTACTACGCTGATTGGTGGGAGCCATCCACAGGGCATACTGATGTCCCCCAGGGCTTAGTGATGTCCCCATGGCATATTGATGTCTAACATGGCAGGTTGATATCCCCCAGGGCATGTTGATGCCACAAGTGCATGTTGATGTTCCCCAAGAGATACTGATGTCCCCCAGAGCAAGTTGATGTAAGCCAGGGCATATTGATGTCCCCCAGGGCAAGTTGATGTGCCTCATGTTGATATCCCCAGAGCATGTTGATGTCCCTAAGGGCATGTTGGTGTTTCCTAGGCATGTTGATGTTCTCCAGAACATGTTGATGCCCTCCAGGATATATTGATGATCTCGCGACTCTTGATACCCCAATGGGTAATATGATGTCCCTGGGATTGATGTTGGCCGATAAGGCATGCTGAGTTATGCAGAAGCATGCGGCTGCCTGGGGTATATTGTTGTCTCTGGGACATGTTGATGTTAATTAGGCATATTGATGTACAGGAGCATGTTGATGCCCCTCTGGCATATTGATGCTCTCCGATTATGTTGATGTCCCAGGGACATGTTGATGCCCCTCTGGCATATTGATGCTCTCGGATTATGTTGATGTCCCAGGGACATGTTGAAGCCCCAGGGGTATACTGATACTTTATGAACATATTCCATATGGGCATGTTGACGCAATTTGGGCGCATTGATGCTTCCGAAGTATGTTGACGCGACATGGGTCATGATGAGGCCTTTTGAATATGTTGATGCCTTTCGGCAGGTTGATGAGCTTAGGGCATGTTAATGGAACTGGGGCATGTTGATACCCTGAAGCCTGTTGATGCTTCTTGTACTTAATCCTCAGGGGAGTGTTACTGCCCCGGTGAATGTTGATGCTCCCGGGGCATGTTGAGTAGCCTGGAGACTGATGATGTCCCTGGGAAATGTTGTTCATGTTTGTAGCATTCAAGTCAACGTAGTTTTAACATATTGAGGAGTTATTACATCAATGGAACTTCATTGTGTATATATATTGATGAATGAACATATTCCGAGATAAGTTACGTGGTCCAATTTTCTCCAAATTTTTCTTTTCCCCATATTTTTATATTCACTCTCCCTCTTCATAATTTTTTATTTTTGCCTCGCATAGGCCATCCTGAGAGTAGCATTTCCCAGGTATAAAGCTCTGCTGGAATGAAGCCTTTGCAGCTCCAGTTGATGAATCATTGATTAGATTCTTTACGGCAGCATTTCCCAGGTACAAAGCTCTGCTGGAATGAAACCTTTGCAGCTCCAGTTGATGAATCATTGATTAGATTCTTTACGGCAGCATTTCCCAGGTACAAAGCTCTGCTAGAATGAAACCTATGCAGCTCCAGTTGATGAATCATTGATTAGATTCTTTACGGTATCCTCATTACCTTACTGAAGTTCCTCAGTAGAGACTGAAAGATCTCAACACAGTACGAAATCTACGGTGTTATGGAATATGACAGGGGAAGTAAGCTAGCTTCTGTTCTCACAATGTGATTATCATATGGAAAAAGATAGCAACACGGTGTTGTTATGTACAATTTTTCTATAAAAAATAGTCCTTTCCTCTAACTACCTTCTCTTCCCAGTTTCTCCCTTCGTTTTTCCTCTCCCTCTCCCACACCGGCTTCATAAATAATTGGCTTCGGCTTTTACCTGGAATATCCATTACGAAGGCTGGTATTTCACATTTCATCTGTCTCTCTCTTTCTGTCTGTCTGTCTGTCTGTCTCTCTCTCTCTCTCTCTCTCTCTCTCTCTCTCTCTCTCACGCAAACACACACACACGCACACACAAACACACACACACACACACACACACACACACACACACACACACACACACACCAGAGATTGGACACAGTAACAAGGGGACACAGCTGGAAGCTGAAGACACAGATGAATCACAGGGATGTTAGGAAGTATTTCTTCAGCCACAGAGTAGTCAGTAAGTGGAATAGTTTGGGAAGCGATGTAGTGGAGGCAGGATCCATACATAGCTTTAAGCAGAGGTATGATAAAGCTCACGGCTCAGGGAGAGTGACCTAGTAGCGATCAGTGAAGAGGCGGGGCCAGGAGCTCGGACTCGACCCCCGCAACCTCAACTAGGTGAGTACTAGGTGAGTACACACACACACACACACACACACACACACACACACACACACACACACACACACACACACACACACACACACACACACACACACACACACACACACACACACACACACACACATACACACATCAACCAAATAACTGCTGCAGCATATGGGCGCCTAGCAAACCTTAATAAGGAATCGTTCAGGACCCTGTACACCGTGTACGTTAGGCCCATATTGGAATATGCGGCACCAGTCTGGAACCCACACCTAGCCAAGCATGTAAAAGAAACTAGAGAAAGTGCAAAGGTTTGCAACAAGACTAGTTCCAGAGCTAAGAGGAATGTCCTACGAGGAGAGGTTAAGGGAAATCAACCTGACGACACTGGAGGACAGGAGAGATAGGGGGGACTTGATAACGACATACAAAATACTGAGAGGAATTGACAAGGTGGACAAAGACAGGATGTTCCAGAGATGGGACACAGAAACAAGGGGACACAGTTGGAAGTTGAAGACACAGATGAATCACAGGGATGTTTGGAAGTATTTCTTCAGCCACAGAGTAGTCAGGAAGTGGAATAGTTTGGGAAGTGATGAAGTGGAGGCATTATTCATTCATAGCTTTAAGCAGAGGTATGATAAAGCTCATGGTTCAGGGAGAGTGACCCAGTAGCGGCCAGTGAAGAGGCGGGGCCAGGAGCTATGAATCGACCCTACAACCACAACTAGTGAGTACAACTAGGTGAGTACACAGACACACACACACACAATATTGAATCTGTATAATGCCTTTGTTATATAGCATCTTGAGTATGACATCAAATTTTGGTCTCCAAATTACATAAAAGACATACACTGTAGGTGAGGGTGCAGAGGAGAGCTACCACACTAATACATAACACACTCACAAACACACCTTAGAAAGCTTTAGGAAATGAAGACAAAGGGAAGAATTCACTTTAACCTTTATTATATGGAATATCTGCGACACACACTTAAACATGAAGAAGTATTTGAGATGCTGAATGAGTTCTTAATTAGAAATAATTTGTTGTTAGGTAAGACACATATGCAACAGTTAGGTATCTTTATTATGAAACGTTTCGCCTACACAGTAGGCTTCTTCAGTCAAGTACAGAAAAGTTGATAGAAGCAGAAGATACTTGAAGACGATGTAATC
>NC_091293.1:72251374-72328874 GCF_038502225.1 Cherax quadricarinatus
TATATATTATAAACAACAACGGGCCCAAGACTGATCCCTGTGGAACGCCACTTGTTACTGATCCCCACTCGGATTTAACCCCATTTATGGACACTCTTTGCTTCCTGTCTGTGAGCCATGATTCGATCCACGAGAGCACCCTTCCCCCAATGCCATGAGCTGCTACTTTCTTCAACAGTCTTTGGTGCGGAACTCTATCAAATGCCTTACTAAAATCTAAGTAAATAATATCAAATTCTTTATCGTGGTCAACAGCCTCAAAAGCTTTACTGAAGAAAGTTAATAAATTAGTTAGACAAGACCGGCCTCTTGTGAATCCATGCTGAGTATCATTAATCAAGCTATGCTTATCGAGATGGCTTCTTATAATCTCAGCTATAATTGACTCTAGTAATTTGCCTACAATTGAGGTCAGGCTTATTGGGCGGTAATTTGACGGTAACGACTTGTCCCCTGTTTTAAAAATAGGAATTACATTAGCCATCTTCCACATATCAGACACTGCACCTGTTTGAAGAGATAAATTAAAAATATTAGTTAATGGTTCACAGACTTCCATTTTGCATTCCTTTAGAACCCTTGAAAAAACCTCATCAGGACCCGGTGACTTATTTTGCTTCAGTCTGTCTATCTGCTTCACAACCATTTCACTAGTGACTGTGATGTTACATAATTTATCTTCTTCTGATCCACTATAAAAATTAATTACCGGAATATTATTAGTGTCTTCCTGTGTAAAAACCGAGAGAAAATAATTATTTAATATCGAGCACATTTCATTCTCTTTGTCAGTAAGATGCCCATAGTTATTTTTAAGGGGACCTATCTTATCTCTGACTTTTGTTCTATAGACCTGGAAAAAACTTTTTGGGTTAGTTTTAGAATCCCTAGCAACTTTAATTTCATAGTCCCTTTTAGCTTTTCTTATCCCCTTTTTAATGTCCCTCTTAATGTCAATATACTGATTCATAAGATGACCCTCGCCTCTTTTGATACGCCTATAAATTCCTTTCTTATGCCCTAGTAGATATTTCAGCCTATTATTCATCCATTTTGGGTCATTTCTATTTATCTAATTTCCTTATAAGGGATAAACGTTCTTTGAGCAGCATGTATTGTGTTCAGAAAACTGTCATATTGATAGCTCTCTTCGTTACCCCAGTCAACAGATGATAAGTGTTCTCTAAGCCCATCGTAATCTGCTAAGCGAAAATCTGGGACTGTTACTGAGTTATCCCTACTATCATACTTCCATTCAATTCTACATGTAATTGATTTGTGGTCGCTAGCACCCAGTTCCTCTGAAACTTCTAAATTATTAACAAGGGATTCATTGTTTGCCAGAACTAAGTCAAGCAGGTTATTACCCCTTGTAGGTTCTGTCACAAACTGCTTCAAAAAACAATCCTGAACTACTTCTAAGAAATCGTATGATTCTAAATTCCCAGTCAAGAAATTCCAATCAATATGACTAAAGTTAAAGTCTCCTAGAATTACTACATTATCGTGCCTTGTGGCCCTAACAATTTCCTCCCATAGTAGTCTCCCCTGGTCCCTATCTAAATTTGGGGGACGGTATATCACACCTAAAATTAATTTTTCATGTCCCTCTGAAAATTCTATCCAAACAGACTCTGTATGTGTTACTTCAGACTTAATACCCGTTTTTATGCAACAGTTCAAGCGATCTCGGACATACAATGCCACCCCACCCCCCTTCCCGATACTTCTATCTACTTGGAACAATTTAAAACCCTGAATGTGACATTCTGCAGGCATGTCCCGACTTTTTGAATTAAACCACGTCTCAGTAATGGCAAATACATCTATGTTACCTGCACTAGCAACTAGTCTCAACTCGTCCATCTTATTTCTAGCACTGCGACTATTTGTGTAATAAATATTTAATGACCCTCCTATCTCTTTACCCTTCCTGCTCCTTTCTGTTATTCCACTAAACCTATTACTGTCATTGTCAATTAGTGCCACTGGCTTTCCAATATCCTCCTCATTTTGCCTAATATTAGTTCTCCTAGTACTCATGTTACTACCCTGCGACTTCACAGTTTTCCCGCCAAAACCCATACCACTAACTATTCCTAGTTTAAAGACCTAACAGCTCCCTCCACTGCGTTGGCCAGTGCTCCCACCCCACACCTAGACAAGTGAACCCCATCCCTGGCATACATGTCATTTCTGCCATAGAAGAGGTCCCAGTTGTCAATGAATGTTACCGCATTTTCCTTACAGTATTTGTCCAGCCAGCAATTGACACCAATTGCTCTGGACAACCATTCATTTCCAACTCCTCTCCTTGGCAAAATGCCACATATGACAGGTTTCCCACCCTTCTTCCTAATTATCTCTATTGCTGACCTATACCTGCTAATCAGGTCCTCACTCCTACGTCTGCCAACATCGTTGCCTCCAGCACTGAGACAGATAATAGGATTGCTCCCATTACCTCTCATGATGTCATCCAGATGGCTAACAATATCCTTCATCCCAGCCCCAGGAAAACATACTCTCTGCCTCCTACTCCTATCCTTCAAACAGAATGCCCTATCCATGTACCTAATCTGGCTATCCCCAACAACAACAATGTTTTTACCTTCCTTGGCGTCGTCCGTAGTGATGCTCCGAGTAGTCGACTCACATTCGCCAGGTAGCATTACACCACTTGTAGAATTCGTCATGACGTTCTCGATGGTCTTCGTTGGGGTTTCTAGGGATGTCTCACTCACGTCTGCCAATGCTTCCTTGGTGCTCGTTGTGGCATTCCCAGTAGAACACTCACATTCGTCAGGTAGCACCGAGAATGAGTTGGAAGTTTCCACGGTAGTCTTCTGGTTTCTCGTTGTTTCTGCCTCTCCAACCGTTTTCTTAATCTTCAGCTTGGTTCCATGTTGCCCGGCCACTGACCAAGCTCCCCTCTTAACCTGGGGACTCACAACAGGTGGATTACTACGAATCCTCTTGTTCTCCTCCGTTAATCGCCGTATCTCCAGTTTAGCAACTCTGAGTTCTTCTCTCAGCTGCTGGTAAAGCTGCTCAAGAGAGGGCATCCTGGTTCAGATTCACAGAGAGCACACAAACAGGTCTTCACAGAGCTAAGTACACGTCACCACTCAGCTGATACTCTACCTCAGCATTAAGATTTTTTACTTGTCTAATGTATCATTAAATTCTTCCCAAATTTTATTAATTATAATTATTCTCCTCCTGTTCTTCAGGTTTCTCCTTCGTATGGACTGATGAAGCCACTTTGTGGCGAAGCGTTTCCTCAATAAAGATACCCAAGAGTTGCATATGTGTCTAATTTATCAACATGTCGGTTCTCTGAACCATTCATCTACAAGATCTGTTTGTGACTTGAGAAAGCCCACTGTGTGGGCGAAACGTAGTCAATAAATGATCACATTATACTGCATATGTGGTTATATTTCCAAAGGGGATATTAATAAGGTCTTGAGGATATCTCTCCAAGAGAGAACCCGCAGTAATGGATTTAAATTAGATAAGTTTAGATTTAGAAAGGACATAGGAAAGTATTGGTTTGGAAATAGGGTAGTTGATGAGTGGAACAGTCTACCTAGTTGGGTTATTGAGGCTGGGACTTTGGGTAGTTTCAAATTTAGGTTGGATAAGTACATGAGTGGGAGGGGTTGGATTTGAGTGGGACTTGCACATCAGAGCTTATTTCTTGGGTAGCATTGAAAATTGGGTTGGGCAAATGTTTTGTTAGTTGGATGAATTGTAAAAGACCTGCCTAGTATGGGTCAACAGGCCTGCTGCAGTGTTCCTTCTTTCTTATGTTCTTATGTTCTTATAAATGAATCCAATTTATATAAACCAAATAGAATATTCATAAGAAAGCAGTTTTGAAAATAGTATAAATATTTTTTTTGGGTTTATATAAATTGGATTAATTTACAATCCATTAATTTTATCAAAGTATTACAATTCAAGAAATGGGAAGGTTCTGTAAAACACTACTGCTTGGTAATGAAGCATTAATCTTTTACGAGTTACGAGTTACTTGTTAAGAGTTACAAGCCGCAAGAAGAGATGAGGCTATTTATAAAAGCTGATGGGAAAAAATACCAGAGTAAAAAATAGGAAATAAAACTGAGCACCTTTATGTGCTTACACATATATTTTCACAGGAATGAAGATATGTGTGTAAGCACGTGAAAGCGCTCAGGTTTTATTTCCCATTTCTACTGTGGTATTCTTCTTTTCATATTTGCAATAACACGTGAGTTTTATTGTGATGTTTTCAATAGAAGTTAATATATTTACACACCTCACTGAACTTAGTCATTGCAAGGTATTAATATAACAAGTCTCAAAGTACGGAGCAGAGCTGTGTAGCCCTTGTGGTTTAGCGCTTCTTTTTTATTATAAAATGTCCTACAGAGTACAGAGTAAATGTAAAAAATTCAACTCCTAATTCAGCTTTTGGATTTACGTCTTTCTATGCAAATCTTGAATATTGTCCAAACCTTAGTAATAGTTATTAATCGTTGTATTTGTAACCTGATCTGAATTACCACTGAAATAAGAATAACTTATAGCATTTCAGGCTGATATAACTAATAATAAAATTTCAAGTTTAACAAATAAATAACAAGAAAGGCACAATACCGTGACTGGAACGATACACAAATAACCCGCACATAAAAGAGAGAAGCTTACTTATTAGTTTCGGGATTTGATTGGTAAAAATGCATTGTGATTGTCACACAAGACTTGAAATATCTTGTTTTGTAACAACATTTTTCTACGACAGAACTTTTTATTGCATTTAGAAACAAAAATGTAGATAGATCTAAAGGAAGAAAATAGTCTTCACTTGCAGGTATTATCAATTGCCCCAATACTGAACTTTTTTCCAGGGAAATAAAATGGTATAAAATACCGACACAATGGAAATATAAACACATAAGCAGTATAATGTGATCCTTTATTGACAACGTTTCGCCCACACAGTGACTTGATCAAGTCACAAACAGATTTGTTTGTGACTTGATAAAGTCCACTGTGTGGGCGAAACGTTGTCAATAAAGGATCACATTATACTGCTAATTTGTTTATTTTTCCATCCAGCGACAAGCAATCACATCCAAGACACTGAAAGTTTTTTTTATTAACTATTAAAATAACTCTATCATTAAAAGGGAAATCTTTCACTTTATTTTACCTTGAAAAATTTAGTTCAAGAATGAACGCGATATTTTTAAAACTTTTTATTATTTTATAAATTAGTCAATGAAAATAGATTGCTTGATTTTCATATTCTGAACGTTATATTATTTTTGTGAAATTTAATTGCACAGAGTAGTTTAAACTGTATTCTATTTTCATTTATTTCATTATTAAAATTTTGGCTTTTTGGTATGGGTCCAGGATTTATTTTATATAGAATAAAGTTTCTGCGACTTCAGGCTCCATATTGACATTTAATTAGGAAGCAGCGGGTTCCTGTAGGATCCCGGGGATAAGGCCACAAATGTTGTTTCCATGTAGATGGTATTACGAACACAGGTTATGAATGGCCTGCGACCTGGTCGTAATGGGTTTTGGAGCAAAGCAAACTCAGCAGATAGATTGTAACTTTTATTTCCTTCACCAGAAATATACATGTATGTACACTTATGTAAACTATGTACAGAGATTGAATAGTAAGTGTACCACACGCCGGTGAAAGATTGGCAAAAGCAAAAGCCAGAGAGAGAGAGAGAGAGAACACTGTGCTCAACCAGCAGGTAGGCAAGTCTGGCAAATGTTGATCGTCAGTGAACCACATTGTCTCAGCATTTGGCGGGCTAACCTGTTATTGGTCAATGAACCAAAGCACTGATTTAACGACGGGTACCCTAATAATCGTTAAACCCTTAGCACCTGGTTCGCTGGTTGGGAGGCAGCCTATATGGGAGTGTGACATACGCCGAATAAATTGTAACATACTCTTTGCATTCCACAGATGGCTTCTCGCTGGCTATTGAGCAAGCTATACAGTATGGAGCGCATGTCAGAAAGGCTAGGCAATATTTCTTTACTTCATCCTGCTGCCGGGAAGCTATGACATTGAGACCTGGAGTGTTACATGTGTTGTATCTGTGTCAGGATCTGTGTTCTATGTAATTTGCAAGAATCTGGGTATTGACCGGGAAGCTATATATTGAGAGCCTCTCCTGCTCTGCTGTATCATACTACCTTCCTTAAATAAAAAACAAGAGTTAATTTAGAGGATGTGTTATAACAGATTGTAAATTAAATTTAAAGTAATTATTATAGCTTATTATGGTGAAATTCCTGGAGGATAAATACCTGTGGTTATTATCAATAATTCAGTAATCCAGTAATTCAGAACCGGTGTGGGTGGACCAGACGTGAACCAAACAGGACAATCTTAAATTCAACATTATATTACTCCATCCATTAACTTTATAGAGACTTGGCATCTGAGTTAATAGCGTGCATTATATAATGGATATGACCCTACAGTACTTACACTCAATAATTTTCCTTGGATAAGATGAGACTTTTGTAAAATATTCGTATATAAAAGGCGTTACACTTATGAGCGACGTGGATAACGTGTAAGTCAATATTCTGAGCTCTTCCTTTGTGTGGAAAATATTGAGTTTGAACATTCAGAGTCCGACGCATCAGTCGCAATTTATTGTTCTTTATGCTGTGAATAAAAGTCATTGTGTAGCAGTATATACAAGCCAGTAAATGCTGTTTACATCATCCATAAATTATTTATATCATCCACAAATTATTTGTTTACTTTATTCACAAGTTATATGTTTACATCCACATAAACACTGTTAACATCATCTACGCTAAAGTTTATTTACAACATCTTCACAAAAGTTTATATTATCTATACTGATGTTTGTCTGCATCGTCCACACAAACCTTGTTTACATCATCCAAGTAAACATCGTTCACATAATCCACAGAAACGTTGTTTACATCACTCACACATAATTTATTTACATGCACATGAATATTGTGTATAACATCCACACATACGTTGTTTGCACCATCCACACAAACATCACTTACATCATTTACTCTTTTTTAAATCATCCAGGCAAATGTTCTTTACATCTTCCGCACAAATGTTGTTTGTACCATTCATATAAAAGCTTGTTTGCATCTGTTGCTGAAACACTGCTCACGTGACACAAAAGTTATTTAAATCTATACAAATTTCCTTTACATCATCTATTTAAACATTGTTTACATCATTCATACAAATATTGTTTACATTATTAATAAGAAGTTGTTCACATCTTCCATACAAACCTTTATATCAATGCAAACATTGTTTATATCATCCATTCAACCTCCGTTTACATCATCCCCAAACGTTAGTTAAAACTTGTACACAGCCTTTGTTTACATCATTCACAAAAACTTTGTTTACATAATACACACAAACTTTGTCTAGATCATCCAAACAAACCTTAGTTTACATCATCCCCAAATCTTTGTTTATCTCATCTACACAAGCTGATTTTAAATCTGCACAAATTTTGTTTGCAACATGCCCACAGACGTTGTTTACATCACTTACCCAAGTTTCCATTGTTGACAGGTGACTCATTTTTTCTCTTTTGTTTGTTTCTCATTATTTCTGTTAACGACTTTTTTTTTTCCTTTTACCTTGTCCACTTCCAGTTAAAAGTTTTTTTTTTTTTTGTTTTACATTTGAGTTCTCTGAGGATTTTCTCCTCGTTCCCAGTTTTTATGGATTTTTTTTTATTTTATTAAAATGCTACGAACACTGGAAAAGACACATAACTTTTCGGCACTCATACCGAAATGTTTCCTTTAATAAATAGAACAATATTTAGTATGTTTCTTTAAGGGTCCCTCACCGAGGTTTTAATAAAATGTGAAACACAAATATAAGACATGTGCAATATCTCAAATTTTCGTTTTAATATTTTTTCTTCAAGTGTTGTCTCATATAATATGTTTACAAAATATGTAATAATTATTTTACAGCAGTAAATATTTTGGTATATAGTAAAAGCAGTATAATAATAGCGTGGAATGAGTGAAGCCATTAATCATAAACTCAAAAATTTCCAGCGTAAAGGGATCTCTTCAGTGTACAATGACTACTAGATTTATTATTAGTATTCTTAAACCATTAAGAATCTGCCTGAAATTTTTCTTTTTTCTTCCTCTTCAGCTTTTCTCTTTTATTTAGATTCGTAACTCGATAAGCCTTCATCCACTCGTCTTCAAATTTTCAATGATTTTGTAAGGTAACTGGACCAGATTCTTGGAGCAATTGGCATGTTCAGTTGCACCATGACCAAAATTGATCCACCTGTTCCCAGTATCCCGAGTAGCATAGCAGCAAATATTAAAAAATGATGCCTCCTAATTCGACAACAGTGGATAATGAAATTTAAATGTATTGGTGAAGAGTTGATAATTTTTTTGTGTAAAATAGTGCGCATATAGAGTCTGAGGGTAAACGTGGACGGTGACACCTACGCTACTCTGACACCTCTCTAACAGCCTTTGTTGCTCCCTTGCAACATTGCACAGCTCCTAATGACGCACTGAGAAGCGTGAAAGCACTTGAGCTAAAGAGTTCCACCGCCCTGTGGCTTGACCTGCACATATATATATATGTATATATATATATATATATATATATATATATATATATATATATATATATATATATACATATATATATATATATATATATATATATATATATATATATATATATGTCGCCCTAGGTAGTAGGCTGGTAGACAGCAGCCTCCCAGGGAGGTACTACCGTCCTGCCAAGTGAGTGTACAACGAAAATCTGTAATTGTTTTACATGATGGTAGGACTGCTGGTGTCTTTTGTCTGTCTCATAAGCATGCAAGATTTCAAGTATGTCTTGCTACTTCTACGTGCACTTAGGTCACACTACACATACATGTGCAAGCATATATATACACACACCCCTCTGGGTTTTCTTTTATTTTCTTTTTAGTTCTTGTTCTTGTTTATTTCCTCTTACCTCCATGGGGAAGTGAAACAGAATTCTTTCTCCGTAAGCCATGCGTGTTTTAAGACGCGACTAAAATGCCGGGAGCAAGGGGCTAGTAACCGCTTCTCCTGTATATATTACTAAATGTAAAAGGAGAAACTTTCGTTTTTCCTTTTGGGCCACCCTGCCCAAAAAAATATATCTTTAAACGTATAAGAGAAAATTTTAGAAAGGACTTTATTTTAAATGGGTTCTTGCTAATTGACCAGTTTTACATATTTGGCACGACATATATATATATATATATATATATATATATATATATATATATATATATATATATATATATATATATATATATATATATATATATATATATATATATATATACATGTATATATATATATGTAGGTAGTAGGCTGGTAGACAGCAACCGCCCAGGGAGGTACTACCGTCCTGCCAAGTGAGTGTAAAACGAAAGCCTGTAATTGTTTTACATGATGGTAGGATTGCTGGTGTCCTTTTTTTCTGTCTCATGAACATGCAAGATTTCAGGTACGTCTTGCTACTTCTACTTACACTTACGTCACACTACACGTACATGTACAAGCACTTATATACACACCCCTCTGGGTTTTCTTCTATTTTCTTTCTAGTTCTTATTCTTGTTTATTTCCTCTTATCTCTATGGGGAAGTGGAACAGAATTCTTCCTCCGTAAGCCATGCGTGTTGTAAGAGGCGACTAAAATACCGGGAGCAAGAGGCTAGTAACCTCTTCTCCTACATATATTACTAAATGTAAAAGGAGAATCTTTCGTTTTTTCGTTTGGGCCACCCTGCCTCGGTGGGATACGGCCGGTGTGTTGAAAGAAGAATATATATGTATGTGTATATACACAACATCTACACAAACATCTGGAGGAAATTCATAATTTTTGATACATTGTACCAATGTATTCATGTTTGTGTTTTCTGTCAATGTATTCTGTCTATTAATAAATGTTCACATAAAGAAAATATTCAAACAGCTCCGGGAAGAACCTTGAGTTTTCCCTAAGGTACGTTTATTGTCTTCTCTGAGGATGAAGACCCCCAGTAAAGAGGTGGTCTGTATATATATATACATTGTTGATATAAAGATGGTATATACAGTACATGAGGTGTGAGAGAGATACATGTCAAGTACATATTGTTACGTGTTTGTCACTGATTATAATGCGAGAATCTCATCCAGCTCCTCAGAGTTGGGGCGTGTGCCCAAAATACAGCAGGTATTACCCCTCAGAACAGCCGCACTGAGTCGCTGGAACAGAAAACTAGCTGCCCTGTGATCCTTAGTTACCATGATGAGTCTTTTACCCAGCTCCTGAAGGAACGTAGATGCACTCTTTCCCCATGACCCATTATATATATATATATATATATATATATATATATATATATATATATATATATATATATATATATATATATTATTTTTTTTTTATTATCACACTGGCCGATTCCCACCAAGGCAGGGTGGCCCGAAAAAGAAAAACTTTCACCATCATTCACTCCATCACTGTCTTGCCAGAAGGGTGCTTTACACTACAGTTTTTAAACTGCAACATTAACACCCCTCCTTCAGAGTGCAGGCACTGTACTTCCCATCTCCAGGACTCAAGTCCAGCCTGCCGGTTTTCCTGAACCCCTTCATAAATGTTACTTTGCTCACACTCCAACAGTACGTCAAGTATTAAAAACCATTTGTCTCCATTCACTCCTATCAAACACGCTCACGCATGCCTGCTGGAAGTCCAAGCCCCTCACACACAAAACCTCCTTTACCCCCTCTCTCCAACCTTTCCTAGGCCGACCCCTACCTCGCCTTCCTTCCACTACAGACTGATATACTCTTGAAGTCATTCTGTTTCGCTCCATTCTCTCTACATGTCCGAACCACCTCAACAACCCTTCCTCAGCCCTCTGGACAACAGTTTTGGTAATCCCGCACCTCCTCCTAACTTCCAAACTACGAATTCTCTGCATTATATTCACACCACACATTGCCCTCAGACATGACATCTCCACTGCCTCCAGCCTTCTCCTCGCTGCAACATTCATCACCCATGCTTCACACCCATATGAGAGCGTTGGTAAAACTATACTTTCATACATTCCCCACTTTGCCTCCAAGGACAAAGTTCTTTGTCTCCACAGACTCCTAAGTGCACCACTCACTCTTTTCCCCTCATCAATTCTATGATTCACCTCATCTTTCATAGACCCATCCGCTGACACGTCCACTCCCAAATATCTGAATACATTTACCTCCTCCATACTCTCTCCCTCCGATCTGATATTCAATCTTTCATCACCTAATCTTTTTGTTATCCTCATAACCTTACTCTTTCCTGTATTCACCTTTAATTTTCTTCTTTTGCACACCCTACCAAATTCATCCACCAATCTCTGCAACTTCTCTTCAGAATCTCCCAAGAGCACAGTATCATCAGCAAAGAGCAGCTGTGACAACTCCCACTTTGTGTGTGATTCTTTATCTTTTAACTCCACGCCTCTTGCCAAGACCCTCGCATTTACTTCTCTTACAACCCCATCTATAAATATATTAAACAACCACGGTGACATCACACATCCTTGTCTAAGGCCTACTTTTACTGGGAAATAATTTCCCTCTTTCCTACATACTCTAACTTGAGCCTCACTATCCTCGTAAAAACTCTTCACTGCTTTCAGTAACCTACCTCCTACACCATACACTTGCAACATCTGCCACATTGCCCCCCTATCCACCCTGTCATACGCCTTTTCCAAATCCATAAATGCCACAAAGACCTCTTTAGCCTCATCTAAATACTGTTCACTTATATGTTTCACTGTAAACACCTGGTCCACACACACCCTACCTTTCCTAAAGCCTCCTTGTTCATCTGCTATCCTATATATATATATATATATATATATATATATATATATATATATATATATATATATATATATATATATATATATATATATATATATATATATATATATATATATATATATATGTGTGTGTGTGTGCGTGTGTGTGTGTGTGTGTGTGTGTGTATACACACACACACACACATGTATGCATACGTAAAAGGATACACTGATACATATTTCAATATTTTGTTACATTAGAATTTTATCACTGACTTACACTATTCCATTTTACGTGTATTGAGATAGAGGAGGCTCGGCTTAAGGAATCCTGGGACATCTTCCTCAGATCACACAGCGACCGAAATATATTTAGCTATTATATTCATGGGGAAGAGCTAAACATATAAGGGTCATACAACGCTTAGAGAACCGCAGGTAATCTAGTTTGATCTAGGAAAAGAGATGATAGCATGAATTCATTGGATGAAGAGCCTCTGTCAGCATCAAGGAAATGCGTCTTAAATGAGAGGAAAGTGAAATCCGAATGGTGAATGCTTTCCAAAACCGACGAAAAATAAACGTTCAATAGCCATCCTATATAGTAAATATTGACAGTTCCAAGATTGAGACTACACGGGTTTCAAATCCCGTCCTGGTAGGTTTTGAGGATTACATGAACCTAGCTTTTTGTGCACACTCTGTGTGTGTGTGTGTGTGTGTGTGCTGTCACCTTGTCATAGAATTCCAGTACGTTTGTGACACAGGATTTCCTGTCTCTGAATCCATGCTGGTTATCGTTTATAAGCTCCTATCCTTTTTAGGTGGTCCACCACTCTTCTCCTGATAATCTTCTCAATGACTTTGCATACAATACATGTCAGTGACACTAGTCTGTAGTTTAATGCTGCATGTCTGCCTCCTTTTTTTTAAAATTGGGACTACATTTGCTGTCTTCCATACCTCAGATAGTCGCTCCGTTTCGATAGGTGTGTTAAAGATTGTTGTTAGTGGTACACATAGTGCCTCCTTCTCTCACGACCCATGGAGAGATGTTATCCGGCTCCATCGCCTTTGAGGTATCTAGCTCACTTAGCAGCCTCTTCACCTTCTGCTCGTTTGATGGTGTACCCCACCTCTCCATCTTTCTGAATTCCTTTCTGTCTCCATTGTGAATGCTTATTTGAATCTCATGTTGAGCTCCTCACATACTTCAAGGTTGTTTCTTGTAAACTCTGCTCCTTCCTTCCTCAGCCTGATTACCTGGTCTTTGACTGGTGTTTTCTGTCTGATGTGTCTGTACAACAGCTTCGGGTCAGGCTTGTCTTTTGCTGCTGAGTCATTTACTCATTTCCCTGCCAGTTCTGTCCCACTGAACCTCTTGCAGGATATTTCCTGTGCCTGTGCAGTCCCCGCTCTTGTAATTTGGCTTCATTCGTCCTGCCCTTCCTGCTTAACTCTGTACTTGTAACTCTACCATGTATCTGAAGCTCAGAATCACGTGATCACTAGCTCCGAAGGGTCTTTCATTTGTTGTGCTCTCAATATCTGCCCTACTCAAAGTGAATACGCTGTTGAGTCTTGCCGGTTCATTCTCTCCCCTTTCCCTGGTAGTGTCCTGAGCGTGTTGATACATGAGGTTTTCCAGTACTTCCTCCATCATCTTAGTCCTCCACGTTTCTGGGTCCCCATGTGGCTCCAGGTTTTCCCAGTCAGTTTCTTTGTGACTGAAGTCACCCACATCCAGTAGCTGTGCCCTGCCCACATGGCCCTTCTGGCCACTTCAGCCAGTTTGTCAACTATCTCTCTGTTACTCTAATCATATTCTTGTCTATACTGTGGAGGGTTAGACATCACTGCAATGACCGCCTTGGGACCTCCAGTCAGAAGTGTTCCTATTATGTGTCCCATACTTCTCCTCTGTTCCCTCTCTCCAACTCCATAAAATCCCATAGGTTTATAGTTTTTTGATGAGCAGTGCCACTCCTCCACCCACTCTCTTTCCTCTGTCTTTCCTCGGGATCTGATATCCAGTTGGAAAGATGTCATATGTTATCATTCCTGTGAGCTTGATTCCTGTGAGAGCTAGGATGTCCGGTGATGCCTCTGTAATTCTTTCGTGCCACTCCTCCCACTTATTCATTATTCCTTCAGCGTAAGTTTGTGGGGGGTGGGGGCCTGGCAGGGTGCTATGGGCTTCTATCGTGTAGTGTAGGGTGGAGACTGTGTGGGGTGTGTTTTGTGTTGGGATAGAATGTTTGGCTGCAGAATTCTGCGGGTGGTTCTGTGTTTGTGCACATTGCTCTATGCGACTATAGTTGTATTCATGTTGGTAGAATTACCTACAATATGTTGGGTAAAAGGACACTAGAACAACTAAAATGACATTTTACTGTGGCAACGTTTCGCTCTCCAGCAGGTTTATCAAGCTGTTACCGGCTAACAGCTTGATAAAGCTCCTGGAGAGCGAAATGTTGCCACAATAAAATGTCACTTGTGTGTCCTTTAATCGACTCTGGATGTTCTCTACTAACTCAAGCCTTGTCTCTATTTCTTGCCTGTTTCGTCTCTGTGCTCTCTCAGCCGTTATCATTCTTTCAGGGTCTAGGAACACCCTCCAGTATGTCGCTGATTTTCTTAACCATGGTTTCTCTTGCAGGATCCTGTCCCGTACAGTTTCTGTCATGAACATCATTTTGTCTGGCCGATTTCCCTGCTTTGCGTACCCCCTCTATTCTCTGAAAATTTATTAGCTTAGTCATGTGCTCCTCTCTTGTTTGATGATATTTTCAAACTCTTTTTTTTCTTTGTTCTTATGTCTTCCCTTTGCTCTCCTGAAGTTGTCAGCATTTTTGGGTCCCATTTATACATAGCCATCACATCCTTTATCATTTCCTATTCCTCCTGGTGGCCTGGTTGCACCTCTGCATGGGGCCTGTCAACTCAGCCTACAGCCCCTTCACATTCTGTTGTCCATGTGCCCAACAGCATACCCCTTCATTCCTCAACCTTTCCTACGCTAGATACCAAGGACCCCTCTGGTTATTGGCCCTGTATCTCACCTCAGCATATTTACTTCGTCTTCTAGGGCCTGTATCTTGGCTTCTGCAGCTTCAGCTCGTGACTCCCACTTCTTCTTCTCTCCCTCCATCCTCTTCTCCATTCCATATAAACTAAATAATGTAGATCTTAATACTGCTGATTGCAAAAAGGATTTAGGAGTTCTGGTTAGCAGTAATCTAAAACCAAGACAACAGAACATTAGTGTTCGCAATAAAGCTAACAGAATTCTTGGCTTCATATCTAGAAGTATAAATAATAGAAGTCCTCAGGTTGTTCTTCAGCTCTATATATCCTAGGTTAGGCCTCATTTAGACTATGCTGCTCAGTTGTGGTCACCGTATTACAGAATGGATATAAATGCTCTGGAAAACGTACAAAGGAGGATGACAAAGTTGATCCCATGTATCAAAAATCTTCCCTATGAGGCTAGATTGAGGATCCTGAATCTGCACTCTCTCGATAGGCGTAGAATTAGGGGGGATATGATCGAGGTGTATAAATGGAAAACAGGAATAAATAAAGCGGATGTAAGTAACGTGCTGAAAATTTCCAGCCAAGACAGGACTCGCAGCAATGGTTTCAAGTTGGAAAAATTCAGATTCAGGAAGGATATAGGAAAGCTCTGGTTTGGTAATAGAGTTGTGGATGAGTGGAACAAATTCCCAAGTACAGTTATAGAGGCTAAAACATTGTGTAGTTTTAAAAATAGGTGGGTGTGGGTGGGTGTGAGTTGGACCTGACTAGCTTGTGCTACTAGGTCTGATGCCGTGCTCTTTCCTTAAGTGGAAGTGACCAGACTTGGTGGGTCATTGGGCTAATCCGGGGGGGGGGGGGTGGAGACATGGACCTGTTACGCATGGGTCAGTAGGCCTGTTGCAGTGTTCCTTCTTTCTTATGACTCTCCTAGTTTGCTTTCCCACACTTGGTCCATCCTTTTCCATAGCTTTTCCTTAGCTGTGTGTGTGTGTGACTTAGAAAAACACGTAAGCAAACACCTTGATCACTACTAACATACATAGGTTAAAAGACAGTATATATAGGCGGAGAGTGAGGTGTGAGTGACGCATGGTGACCTAAAGAATGCCATATTGGGATGACGATGAGATCATGTGACTTCTGTGTTGCTGGAAAGGTGTTACTTTGGCTGTTTGAGTCACTCACACCTCACTCTCCGCCTATACATACTGTCTTTTAACTTCAGTATGTTAGAAGTGATCAAAGTGTCAGGACCGAAACGTTTTCTAATAAATGTTCTAGTGTTTGTTTACGTATTTTTCTAAACCAACTTGTCGGTATTTATTACCAGGGTTTATACCGTGTGTGTGTGTGTACTTATCTTAGTTAATGGCCATCTGCTTAAGGCAGTTTTCGAGAGACATTTGGTCTTTTATTTGTGTTGTTTGTGCATTTGTTATTTAGTTAGTTACCATCTATTAATAAACTTGTCTATAGATACTTAGCTTGTTGTGTGTTTTTATTACATATATGAGAGTGAGTGTGTTAGGGAGGAAGTGTATCCACCTCCTGCCCTTCCATCTCCACTCCCACCATCAACTCATCAAAGTTCTCGTTTTTATTAATTGTTATTGTGGGCACTTGCATCTCTGTTATTAGACCGCTGCTGATGAGGCTGAGGTTGCCAAACAAGTATACACAATAAGCGGACACTGATGTTGTTAATCAAGTGTACACAATGAGCTGAGGATGATTTTATCAAGTAAGTGTACACAGAAAGCGAGAGGTGGCAGACGAGAGGGGAAGGAGACAAGGAGGATTAGGGAAAGAGGACAGGCAGGAGACAGGAGAAAGAAAGAAGGGTTGGAGGTGGGAAAAATCTCGGGGAGATAATAGGGATTTTTTTTTTAGGGAGGTGGAGGTGCATACTTGTGGGGGAAGGAAGAAAGGAGGTTAGAAAGACGAGAGAGGGAAGGGAAGAGGAAACAGAGGGATTGGGGCGGAGCACCTCGAAGAGGTAGGGAAAATGGGGAGTTAAGGAAATGGAAAATGCCTTAAGGGAAGAGGAAAGAGAAACAGATTAAAGGGGCAAAAAGGGTATATCAAAAGGTAGAAGAATTAAGAGGATAAAGAGAAAGCAAGAAGAGCAAAAGGCACGAAGGAAGAAGGGGAAGGCGAATGAAGAAGGGGGAGAAGTTAGTGAAAGGGTTAGAACAGTGGTTCCCAAACTTTTTCAGCTTGTTACCCAATTTAACATGCCACATAAAGCATGTTACCCCTTTCACAAAATGTTGTTATTATTGATATATATGGCTAAACGTGAACGTATACAGCCTCGCATACTCTGCTAATCCTAGCAAAACCATTGAAAACGTAAGAACCACACATACATTATATATAAAATTAATAATAGCTACAAATTCACAGTAACAGTGGGTAAATACTAACTATATACTGCACAGGGCAGTACACATACATACCAGCTTATGTCTACCTCGGCTGATGCTCACAGATAAACTGACAGTGTGAAATAGAGGCAGCCTCAGGAAGTGAGTCACGCGTACTGGACAGGTCGATCTGGGCTACTGAGTGACTTTTGTCCTGAAGCATACTTGTCAAAATACTTTTGGATTTCCACACACTTAGCTATATATTTCTTCTTTTCTAATACTGTATATTAGTTTTTGATGTTTATTGTTATTTGGTTTAACTTTATTACTTACTTATAATAGGTTTACTTTACAACTTTATATACTAAGACAAAGTTAACAATAATCCTCATACCGGGTACCGCATTGTTTTCTTGATTTTCAGAATTCATAACTTTTTTTCTGTCACCCCTCCATTACCCCCCAAAAATGGTTCAATTACCCCCAGGGGGTAATTTACCCCCAGTTTGGGAACCACTGGGTTAGAAGAAGAAAGGTGAAGGTGAAAGGAAGCAGCCTTTGTGGGAAGGAGCAAGATGGAAGTTGAAGGAAAATTAAGGAGAAACAGAAAGTAAGTCAATGAAGATATGGGACTGTCAGCGTGTTTTGTTCCAGCAGCTCCTGCCTTGCACATGGTTTGCTCAAGTAGCTTCTGCCTCTTACATTGTTTGTTCCAGCAGTTTCTGCCTCATACATGGTTTGTTCCAGCAACTACTGTCTCGTACATGGTTTGTTCCAGCAGCTACTGCCTCGTAAACGGTTTGTTCCAGCAGTTACAGTCTCGTACATGGTTTGTTCCAGCTGCTACTGCCTCGTATTACGATTTACTCCAGTAGATTCTATTTCATATAAATGAGGTTTGTTCCAGCAACACTTTCTTCGTATAAATAAACTTTTTACCAACACCTCCTGCTTTACATAAAAGAGGTTTGTTCCAGAACCTCTTACTCCACATACAAAGGGTTTGTTCCAGCGTATCCTGCTACTTACAAGAAGGATTGTTCCAGCGCTTCCTACTTCATATAAAAGTTTGTCATAACATCTGCTTCGTATGAATGAGGTTTTGGTTCAGGAAAATCGTCTTGGTAAGACTTTTTACAATAAAATACGCGTGTTAATATTTTCTAGGAATGTATATATACACACGGTGAAGAAAAATACATTTGGAAAAAAAGTTTGGAAAAAAGTCAAGAAATTATTTACGAAATAAAAAATAACTCGTCAAGAATTATTGGCACGTGTCAGTATTTATGACACGTGTCAGTTTTTATGAGACGTCACTAAAGCTATGACACATGTCAGTATTTATGACACGTGAGAATAGTTTTGGCAAGCGCCAATATTTAGGACACGTGTCAATAATTGCGAATCCTGTCAGTAATTTTGATACGTATTAATAAATATGACACCATTCAGTCATTATAGAACTTTTAAGAATTTTGACACGAGTGAAGAATTATTGGGCATTTCTGTTATAAATACAGTTGTGAGTTATTATGACACGCATATATAATTATGGCACAAGTTTCTTATTATGACTCCTGTCAGTTATTATGACACCTGGAAATTATTTTGACCTATGTCAATAATTATGACCTATATCAATTATTGTGACTCAAGTTTAATATTAACACACGTGCCAATTGTTATGACACGTGTCAATAATTTAGACATTAGTAAATTATTAAGACGGGTAAATCATTATGATACACAGTAATTGTTGGGATACGCAAGAGAAATTATGTCAAGCAACAGGTGGAGGGAACGTGGTAAGACAATTGTCCTGAGACTGAACTGAGCTTACCAAGGACTTGAGTTAACTTGGGTACGCAAGGCTTGAGTTAACTTGGGTACACAAGGCTTGAGTTAACTAAGATACACAGAGGCTGAGTTAACTAAGGGTGAGCTTAACTTAGATACGCAGGAATTGAGGTAACTTAGGTAAACAGAGTTTGAGTTAACTTAGATACACAGGACGTGAGTTAACTCAGGTACACAGGGTTTGAGTTAAGTTAGAAACACGGGACATGAATTAACTTAGGTGCACAGGACTTGAATTTACTTAGACACACGGGACTTGAGTAAACTTAGGAGGTACACAGGGAAGGTGTGTGCTACTGACTGCCCTGCTGAAGAGGTCACGATCTTCACTACCACATGATCGACAGGCCTTTTCTTAGTTAATTCTCGTGTTCAGTCGTTCCTCCTGTTCAGTCATTCCTCGTGTTCACTCGTTCCGCAGGTTTAGACCTTCCTCGCGTTCAGTCGTTCTTGGTGTTCAGTCGCTCGTGATGTTTAGTCGTTCTTGGTTTCCCATCGTTCGTCTTCCGCTGTTCTTAGTGAGCAGTCATTCCCAGTCTTCAGCTGTTCGTTGTGTTCAGTCGTACGTGGTGCTTATTCATACTTAGTGTTTCAGTCGTTCATGTTCGCTTGTTTGTGGTGTTCAGTTGCTTTTGGTGTTCAATTGTTGGTGATGTTCAGTTGTTAATGGCGCTCAGTTGTGTTCAGATGTTTGTGTCAGTTGCTGTGTTTAGTTGTCTGTGGAGTTCAGTTTTATAGTGTTCAACTGATTGTGGTGTTCAATTTTTGTGTTCAGTTGTTTGTGGCGTTCAGTTATTTGTGATGTTCAGCTGTTAATGGTGATTAGTTGTTTGTCGCGATCAGTTGTTTGTTGTACTCAGATGTCTGTGGTGTTCAGTTGTCTGTGGTGTTCAGTTGTCTGTGGTGTTCAGTTGTCTGTGGTGTTCAGTTGTCTGTGGTGTTCAGTTGTCTGTGGTGTTCAGTTGTCTGTGGTGTTCAGTTGTCTGTGGTGTTCAGTTGTAGATTCAGACGTCTGTCTACTAGTTAACTTGCCTATCTTGTTGTCCTGTTGTCTACCTGTTTGCTTTCATGTTAACATAACTGTCTGTCTAACTAGCTGTCTGTCCTTCCCTAGCTGTGTTGCAGCGCCAACAACACAAAATGTTTTTTACAAAGGTAGGCAGTGAAAAACTTGTTAGGCATGCAGATCAAATATTGCCTTGTATGTTGTGTGTGTGTGTGTGTGTGTGTTTGTGTATGTACCTCTATGTGTATGTATGTGTGAGAATATGTGAGAGTATGTACGTATGCGCGCGCGCCTATGTGTGTGTGTGTGTGTGTGTGTGTGTGTGTGTGTGTGTGTGTGTGTGTGTGTGTGTGTGTGTGTGTGTGTGTGTGTGTGTGTGTGTGTGTATGTATGTATGTATTTGTCTGTCTGTGTTTATATGTGTGCGTAAGTGTGCGTGTGTGTGTGTACTCATCTATTTGTACTCACCTGATTGTACTAAATGTGGTTGCAGGGGTCGAGACTCAGCTCCTGGCCCCGCCTCTTCACTGATCGCTACTAGGTCCTCTCTCTCCCTGCTTCCTGAGCTTTGTCATACCTCATCTTAAAGGTATGTATGGTTCCTGCCTCCATTACCTCACTTGCTAGGCTATTCCACTTTCTGACTACTCTATGACTGAAGAAATACTCCCTAACATCCCTGTGACTCGTCTGAATTTTCAGCTTCCAATTGTGACCCCTTGTTTCTGTGTCCTCTCTCTGGAACATCCTGTCTCTGTCTCTGTGTGCATGTATGTGTGTGTGTGTGTGTGTGTGTGTGTGTGTGTATACTCACCTATTTGTGCTCAATTATTTGCGGTTGCAGAGGTCGAATCATAGCTCCTGGCCCCGCCTTTTCACTGATCGCTATTAGGTCCTATCTCTCCCTGCTCCATGTGCTTTATCAAACTTCGTTTTAAAACTATGTATAGTTCCCGCCTCCACTACGTCACTTTCCAGTCCATTCCACTTCCTGACGACTCTATAACTAAGGAAATACTTCCAAACATCCCTCTGACTCATCTGGGTCTTCAGCTTCCAACTGTGACCCATTGTCTCTGTGTCCCATCTCTGGAACATCCTGTCTCTGTCCACCTTGTCAATTCCTAACAGTATTTTATATGTCGTTATCATGTCTCCCCTAACCCTCCTGTCCTCCAGTGTCATCAGGCCGATTTCCCTTAATCTTTCTTCGTAGGACATACTCCTTAGCTCTGGGACTAGTCTTGTTACAAAGCTTCTAAACTGGTGCTGCATATTCCAATATGGGCCTGACGTACACGGTGTACAAAGTCTTGAACGATTCCTTACTGAGGTATCAGAACGCTATTCGTAGGGTTGCCAGATGCCCATATGCTACAGCAGTTATCTGGTTGATGTGCGCCTCAGGAGATGTACTCGATATTACACTCACCCCAAGATCCTTTTCCTTGAATTAGGTTTGTGGTCTTTGGCCTCTTAGACTCTACTCTGTCTACTTTGCCCTTCCCAAATCTTCATGACTTTGCACTTGGTGGGGTTGAACTCCAGGATCAAGTTTCTGGGCCAAGCTTGCAGCCTGTCCAGATCCCTTTGTAGTCCTGCCTGGTCCTCCTCCGATTGAATTCTCCTCATTAACTTCATATCGTCTGCAAACAGGGACACTTCTAAGTCTATTCCTTCCTTCATGTCATTCACATTTACCAGAAACAGCACCAATCCTAGGGCTGACCCCTGTGGAACCCCGCTCGTCACAGGCTCCCACTCTGACACCTCGTCACGTACCATGATTTGCTGATATCTTCCCGTCTGGTATTCTCTGATCCAGTGCAGCGCCTTCCATGTTATGCCTACCTGGTCCTCCAGCTTTTGCACTAATTTCTTGTATGTCAAAAGCTTTCTTACAGTTCAAGAAAACTTAGTCTACCCAACCGTCTCTGTGTTGTCTTAGAGCATTCCTTTCTAGGTGCTCCACCACTCTTCTGGTAATCTTCTCCAAGACTTTGCATACTATACATGTCAATGAGACTGGTCTATAGTTTAATGCCATGTGTTTCTCTCCTTTTTTAAAAATTGGGATTAGATTTGCTATATTTCATACCTCAGGTAGTTGCTCGGTTTCGAACGATGTGTTGAAGATGGTTAGTGGTACACAGAGTGCCTCTGCTCCATCTCTCAGGATCTATGGAGAGATGTTTTCTGGCCTCATCGCCTTTGAGCTATCTAGCTCCCTTAGTAGCCTCTACACCTCCTCCTCGGTTGTATGTATTGTGTCCAACACTTAATGGTGTACCCCACCTTTCCATCTTTCTAGAGTCCTTTATGTCTCCTCTATGAATACTTCTTTGAATCTCATGTTGAACTCCTCACATACCTATCGGTTGTTTCTTGTGATCTCCCCTCCTTCCTTCATCAACCTGATTACCTGGTCCTTGACTGCTGTTTTCCTCCTCATGTGACCGTACAACAGCTTTGGGTTGGACTTGGCTTTCGCTGCTGTGTCATTTTCATATTGTCGTTGGGCCTCCCTCCTTGCCGGAGCATATTCATTTCTGCCTCTTCGACTGCTCTCCTTATTCTCCTGGGTCCTTTGCCTTCTATACTTCTTCTATTCTCTAGCATACTTGGTTTTGGCCTCGCTACACGTCTGGGTGTAGAGAAACCAAAACGCTCGTCCTGTCCTTTTCGTTATTTCTGTTGCCCTTGGGTACAATCCTCTCCTCTGCTTCCTTGCATATTGTCACATATTCCATCATCTCATTTACTGATCTCTTTACCAGTTCTCTGTTCCACTGAACCCCGTGCAGGAAATTCCTCATGCCTGTGTAGTCCCCTCTCTTGTAGGTTGGCTTCCTTTGTTCTGCCCTTCCTGCATCTCTCTCCATTTCTAACTTTACTACGTATTCGAAGCTCAGAACCATGTGATCACTATCCCCGAGGGGTCTTTCATATGTGATGTCCTCAATATCTGCACTACTCGAGGTGAATACTAGGTTCAGTCTTGCTGGTTTGTCCTCTCCTCTTTCTTTGGTAGTGCCCCATACGTGTTGGTGCATGAAGTTTTCCAGTACCACCTCCATCATCTTATCCCTCCACGTTTCTGGGCCCCCATGTGGCTCCAGGTTTTCCCAATTTCTTTGTGACTGAAGTCACCCACAATCAGCAGCTTTGCGCTGCCCACAAGGGCCTTTCTAGTGTGTCAACAGTGTGTCAACAATCGCTCAGTTACTCTCGTCATATTCTTGCATTGGCCTCCTGCTGTTCTGTGGTGAGCTGTACATCAGTGCAGTTACCACCTTTGGACCTCCAGACTGAGGTTTTCCTATTACATAGTCTCTTGTTTCCCCTTTGTCTCTTCTTTCTAGCTCCTCAAAATCCCATTGGTTTTTGATGAGCAGTGCCAATCCTCCCTCTCTGTTCCCTCTGTCTTTTCTCAGGATCTGATATCCTGAGGAGAGACATACTTACGTTAAGGCCCTATCAGGCCACCAGGTGAGGCCAAGGGATGAAAGGGGCGAGCTGTTGGGAGCAGGGACAGTAAGTGAGCGGGGGTGCAAGTAGAGAAGGTGACAGGTCCCATGCAGAGGCACGATGAGGCCACGAAGAGTTACAAGAAATAATAAGGGAGACAATGGATATATACAAACAGTACCCAGAGACACGGAGGGAAGGGCAACGGGAGGAGAAGAGGGAGAGGTCAGTCTTTATTCATGGGCTTCAGGAGAGCGATGGGAGGACGTACAATAAAAGATGGCAGAAATAAAAACGAGTTTGAAAACATCATCAAACATACAGGTGAGGTGGACATGACTGAAATTGTAAATTTTCAAAGAATAGGTGGATACTCGAAGTGGAGAAATCGTGTTCCTCACTGTTTCTTTTACATACAGGAGGGTGTTCCTAGTCCGTGACAGAACGAGAACGGAACGACAACACCGAGGGAGAGGACACAAAAACAAAAAGGGCTAAAAAGAGAGACAATGATAGAGTCAGCAGTGGACAACCAGAGCTGGGCAGAGCTAAAAGCGCAAACACCCACAGAACCACCCTCAGAGCTCCAAAGCCAAACATACTATCCCAACACAAACCACACTCCTCACTCCCAGCTCCCACCCCATAATATGTAGTAGAATCCCATAGCACCCTACCAGGTCCCCCACTCCCCCAAACCCTCCAGAATACAGTGATGGGGAGAAAATTGAAGATATGGTACACCAACACTGATGGAATATCGATTAAGTGGGAGGAGTGGCACAAAAGAATCAAAGAGGCATCACCAGACTTCATAGCTCTCACAGAAACCAAGCTCACAGGGATAATATCAGATAACATCACCAGATATGTGTGTGTGTGTTTCTCACTCTGTATATGTCTTTTAATATTTTCCTGTCACTCTTCAAGGGAGTTAAGCTCAGTTATTATTATCCAAGCTTAACTGTTTTCCTTCTTTAACTTACTGACAGTCCTTTCCCTAGTATTATCTTTATTTGAGAGAAAATTGATAGTTTTTGTCTTCTACATCTGTCCTTCCCAGCAGGGCAACGACAGGGTGACCCCGGGGCAGGATGACCCCTGGGCAGGATGACCTTGGGGGCAGGATGGCCTCGGGGGAATGATGACTTCGGGGGCAGGGTGATCTCTGGGGCAGGATGACCTCGAGGGCGGGATGACCCCAGGGCATTCACTACCACTTATATCTTACTTATCCCACTCTTATTCTATCTCTGCTTTTTCCACAATGTCACCTCTCTCTCTCTCTCTCTCTCTCTCTCTCTCTCTCTCTCTCTCTCTCTCTCTCTCTCTCTCTCTCTCTCTCTCTCTCTCCCCTCCACCTCCTACTTACTATTCTTCTCTCTCCTCATTCATCTTCTTTCACCTATTCTATCTTCTCCACTTTACCTTCCAATTTCAATAATACCTCCTCCGTCCCAGTTTTCCCTTCACCTCCTGCTTCAACATCCCATTCAGCTTTCTCCCCCATGCACCTCCTCCCTCTCATACATCCCACTCCCCTGCGTTCTACTCTCTCCCATCCGTCCTCTCCCTTCCACTCCAAATTTTCGCACTCAGCCGAACAAACATAAAGAAAGAATTTCGAACCTTTTAAATTACGCTGAAAATCTAAAATTTTCGCGTTAATTGTTTATTGGGAGAAGACCATGAGGAAAGAGAGAAAATTAGGAGAGGGAGAGAGGGAAGAGAAAGAGAACGAGAGAGAGAGGGAAGGACAACAAACCAGAAATAATAAAATTGGAAAACTATGGGAAATTCTTGACGGAATGAAGGCGGAAGAAGAGAAGGGTGAAGTATCGACAGAGCCAGTGGAACTGTATGAGAGAAGTTGAAAGGGAGGGAGAGAGAGAGAGAGAGAGAGAGAGAGAGAGAGAGAGAGAGAGAGATAGAGATAGAGAGAGAGAGAGAGAGAGAGAGAGAGAGAGGTGGGAGATATAGAGAAAAGAAATCGGAAAACATGTAAGCGAAAAGAGTGAGAAGATATAACGAATAAAAGGAAGGAGAGAGGAAGAGGTAAGAGAAAAAATGAAGGGAAATAGGGAAGGGAGAGAGATAGTGGAAATAGAGAGGTAATTAGCTAAGATTGAGAAAGAGGAAAGAAGAGAGAGAGAAAGAGAGAGAGAGAGAGAGAGAGAGAGAGAGAGAGAGAGAGAGAGAGAGAGAGAGAGAGAGAGAGAGAGAGAGAGAGAGAGAGAGAGAGATAACGCTTCCAGCTCAGAGCTGGAGGCGTCATCTGGATTGGGCTGCCACAATATATATATACGAGAGATTATCTGAAATAATGACGTCCTTTAACAAGGATCACTGTTTTTATTACTTTTTTTATGCAAGTTTAAATAATGCATATAATCTTAAGAAATAATGAAAGTATTAGTCAAGAGAGGAGAGTCGCGAAACATCTAATGTGCTGGCGAAATTTCTAAATAATAATAAACACGCACACACACACACACACACACACACACACACACACACACACACACACACACACACACACACACACACAAACACACACTCACACGATGCAAGTCTGGTCCAACAACTGGCTCCTTGAGTTTAACTCCGAGTGCAAGGTCATAAAATTTGGGGAAGGTCAAAGGAGACTGCAGAGTACAGGCTAGGGGGCCAAAAACTGCAAACCTCACGCAAAGGAAAGGATCTTGGGGTGAGAATAATACCGAGCACATCATCTGAGGCCCACATGAACCAGATAACTGCTGCAACATATGGGTGCCTTGCAAACCTAAGAATAGCGTTTCGACACCTCAGTAAGAAATCGTTCAGGACTCTGTACACCGTGTACATCAGGCCCATATTGGAGTATGCAGCACAAGTTTGAAACCCACTCCTGGTCAAGCACGTTAAGAAATTAGAGAACGTGCAAAGGTTTGCAACAAGACTAGTCTCGGAGCTAAGGGGTATGTCATACGAGGAGAGGTTAAGGGAACTAGACCTGACGACAAGAAATAGACCTAACGACGGGAAATAGACCTGGAGGACAGGAGGGATAGGAGGGACATGATAACAACATATAAAATACTGAGAGGAATTTACAAGGTGGATAGGAACAGGATATTTCAGAGATGTGACAGAGGAACAAGGGGTCACAGTTGGAAGCTGAAGACACAGATGAGTCATAGGGACGTTAGGAAGTATTTTTTCAGTCAAAGAGTTGACAAGAAGTGGAACAGTCCGGAGGCAGAATACATACATTGCTTTAAGAAGAGGTATGATAAAGCTTATGGAGCAGGGAGAGAGTGGACCTAGTAGCGACCAGTGAAGAGGCGTTGTCAGGAGCTATGATTCGACCCCTGCAACCACAATTAAGTGAGTACAGTTAAGTGAACTAGGTGAGTACACACACACACACAAACATCTGTGCTCTTGAATACGTCTCTTGGAAGAGTATTTGAAATTGTTGGGAAAAACGTGTGAAATGAGTCGGGAAGGTATTTTATGACACAGTTAACGCAGGATGGAGCTGTGTTAAGTTGGAACAGTAAGAAACCGGGTCACGATTAGCGGACGAAGAATTCATCCTACACTACTTGCGCTGAATAACCTACAAGTACTTGGCGATTTACAAATTCAATAAAAGGTGTCTGTGGGAGACTATGATCCTCATGTGTACGGCAGGTTGTCAAGTTACAGTAAGGTTAGGTTACAACGAGGCCTAAACACATGGGTTATACAAGGAGGCAATTATACAATGAGACCTGGACACGCGGAATGTGTAGAGAGGGGAAGTATACAGTGTGCTCCGCAAACATGTAAGAAACATCGAGGGACAGATTCAATAAATCCTGGACACATTTTAGGTGCAGAACAAACTGATAAATGGAGTAGAGACATGTGAAGTTTATTGGGAAGCAACCTTCAAGAATTTCCAGAGTGCCTCTGTCAGTATGACACACTTCAATACATTTTAAATTTCACTCATAGGGCGTAGTAATAACGCATTTTATCCTAAATTTCCTTACTATGTGATAATTAAGAAACACGTGCAACAGTTTCGTATCTTTATTGTCGAAACCTTTCGCTTACATAGTAGACTGATTCAGTCAAATACAGAGGCACCTCTGTACCCAACTGATACACATGTGTCTTAATCATCAACTTGTCGGTATCTTATACCTTTTTCAGCATTCTAATGTGCTCAGCTTAATTACTTAAGGCTAACTTAAAATGGATAAATAATTTCACAAATTCCCTTCTCGTTAAGTAAGTTTAAGTTAATTTAGCTTAGCATGGGTTTAGTTTTGTTAATAAAACTTTGATAAATGCATATTTAATCACAACCGAGCAACAGTAACAGCGACAATACGTCTGATAACGTGGTGACTGACAAAAAAATAGGCAACGTTTAAGTCTGTATGTTAGTCACCCATGGAGAAGACGAGATAATGTAGAGGAGAATACACACAGGTTACCTGAGACCTGGAAAAAATGAGGGAGCGTGTGGTGGTGATGGAGGAGATCTGAGGAAAGGAGGTGTTCTGTAGTGATGAAGGAGACTTAGAAAGAAGGTGTTCTGGGCTGGTGATGGAGCAGACCAGGAAGGAAGGTGCTCTGCCTTCCTTTTACACAGTCGCCTTGCCATCCTTCCACCCTGCTACCTTACCATTCGTCCACCTTGCTACCCTACCACTCTCTACCCTACCACTCAGCCACACTGGCAATGAGAAATATATGCCTGGATAAAAAGGGACACTAGGTCATTCTCTTTCCTCAGCAAGGTCAGATACCAAGAAATTTCTGCAAGGTCTTCAAGGTCCAGTATGAGAAGAAGTCAAGGTCCTCCCCAACCCGTCAAGAGGTCAAGGACATCCTCAAAACGCTAAGGATCTGAACCTCCTGAGGTGATCAGTCCTACCTAACCTCACTCCCAGCCTAGGATATTCCCTGAAAATGCAGCAAATACCTTAACACCTTTTCCCGCAAAACTAGGTCACGAGGTTAATTTCCTTTCCCCGCCTCCCAGAAAACAGGATTACAAAAATCGAACTCTTTTTAACTCTTCTCTTTCCTTCCTTCCTCACCTCTCTCTCTCTCTTTCTCCTCTCTCTCTCTCTCACACAGACACACACACACACACACACACACACACACACTTATCCTATATACGACAAATGTCAGGGTCATCTGAAGTATAGATCACTAGCATGGATCACACACCTGATGAAAATTACCAATAAACTAGAGAAAGTAATGTTAATTTAGTATCATTTTCATTACGTATGTGAATACTATATTTTTGTGCGTGGAGTTTAAATAATTCTTAAACTAGTTTGAGTACGGTCCTCAAAGATTAAGAATGTAAGATCCACACATCACCTATAAAGTGTTGATTTAAAATCAATAGGACCATTCATCAAGCCAAATACTTTCATGAAAACTTAGGAATATAGTTGCAAGATCCCATTAGTACTCAGTCTATTTTCATATTCATGTCAGTGTTAAAAGTGAAGAAGGAATCATTACATGCAAGCTGAAGTAATTTGTTTTATTTATTTCTACCTTCTACTGTCTCTAAATAAGCAATGAACGAAGAGGTCTAGTGACTTTTTTTTGTGAAATATTGGTAAACATGGTCTATATTAATGCTGGCAATAACTAGATTAGGCTGACAATCGGTAGGGATATGTTTGGTAAAATTATGTGATTTTTTAACTATAAATCGATTTGTAGTCAAAACCTGCTGAATGACTAAGAACATTGTTAAATTAAAATTAAATGTACCAAGAGCACTCAGAGTAAAGCGAAGCTGCGATGTGGAACCCTCTGTTTGTTGATGTTCGGGAGTCGATTCATAACATCAGAGGAGAAACCAGGAATATAAATTCTCTCATAATTCCATTGTGAAATCTGATTATTCTGTAATCTAAAGTTGATTTTATCTTCTAATTTTATAATATAATTAAAAAGGGTCAACTGTTACTAATTTAAATTGACTTTTATGTGCAAAATTTTTCTCAACTTTTCTTGTGTATTCTGCTTTATTCATAAATATAAAACCCTTCCTTTAATGTAGATTTCTTATAATGATATTCCTATCTGTCTTCGAAGTATACAAGCACCATATATTTCTTTCTCAAAGTTTGGAAGAAAGTAACAAAATTCTTTAAATCTGTATAATGCAGATTTTGCTACAAAAGCTGCATTTTCAGCCGGATTATTATGTGAGCAATTACGGAGCACGTGACACAAGTGTTCACAGGACTGATTACAGATGAATAAGTTAACTCTCTTAAATGTTTGTGCTGAAGATAAATTCGAGAATAAACATCACTTTCCACTTCCGTGAGATTCCTACTAAAAAGGTCAGTAACAAATATTCAGAAGTCGGTAAGAAAATAAGAAGTCGTGTCTAATTATTAATATTTTGTTTCTAATGCACTTTATACTTCTATCATCTTTTCACTATTTAACCTGCAAAATCTCCAGGAAATACTAGCAATTAATCATATTCATAAACTTCTCTCTAAAAGAATTTAATTCTGTTTGTTAACTACTGGTCCAACTCTTGGGCATTGTTACGCAAAAAGTGGGAGCTCCTGGGGTCTATGGGCCTTTTTCCTCTCAAGGAAGGTTTCTTGATGTTGGTGAGGGGCTCTTGATTTAGGGAATTGGATCTGTGCTCCAGTTCCCCGAATTAAGCCTGAATGCCTTCCACATTCCCCCCCAGGCGCTGTATAATCCTCCGGGTTTAGCGCTTCCCCCTTGATTATAATAATAATAATATGGGCCTTTTTGAAGGGCAAAGGTAAAAGTTACACAAACTTCATGTAAACCTAGACCATCCAGGGCTATCCCAGTCAAAACAGAAAGCGCTAATCCAGCATTTACTACATCAATGGGTTGGTGATCGGAAGGTTCAGGCACAATTCTTCGTTATAAAAATATACATTTATTTAAGGTAACATTTTATACACTCACTAAATATACACCACCACCTCTTCCTAAGCACAGACATCCAAAAACCGATACATAAGGAGCCGGCAGGCTGGAGAGTCGCAGAAAACAAATAAACACATGGACGTTTGGGGGTGCACAGTGGACACCGGACCTTACAATACCTACTCTCCTGCCGACACCATGTTATCCAAAATCACCAGCTCTCACACAGCTAACAGAGCCCTGAGCACATCAGAGCCCCGGAGAGCCTGCTAGTAAGTACTTAAGAAGCCTATGGCGTGAGTTGGCTAAACAAAAGGAGTACAAAACTTAGCTCAAATACACAGCGTCTGGCCACCATCTTCACTCATGCCGCTCTCCACGTCTCATCCACACTCGTCACCCATGCTCACAGACCTATGCCCCGACACTTGAAAAATAAATCCCGACAGGATTTCCTTGAATTCCACAGTTTAAACTCATTTACAATACCCACACAATGCATAGCATAGCATATTTCTAGAATAATGGTTTACAATTATCTCATTTTATACAGTTATGCCACACTTCTCCATACATTTTACACAGCAATGCAGAAGTTTGCATAACAGGCATGACCTTCGTCTGCTGCACCTCATCTGCCTCCTGTATAAAAAGCCAATCTTCCTGCTAGTGCTTCCAGACCATATGCTCATCACTTGCTTCTAGGCTGAGGGGCTGATTACCTCGTCTCACATTGTTTTCAGTATACATATTTCTGCAGTCTTAAGATTATGACCATGCACTCTATTGATAAATCCATTGTATGGCGGAAAACGTCCAGAAACTAAATATACCCAGGTGTTGCACATGTTTCTAATTCATCCTTTTGGAAGCACTTTCCAAAAAATTTATGACTAGATTGTGTGAAGATCAAGGATTATTGAACATCAAAATGGTATACAATACCGACAGGTTGGTAGGTAAGACACATAGGCAACAGTTGGGCAACTTTATTCCCAAACGTTTCGCCTACACAGTAGGCTTCTTCAGTCGAATACCATCAAGGATTATTATATTGAAGATGTACTTCTCTAGACAAACTGCCTTTCCCAGCTGTCAGAAATCATTCTAAATCTCACAATCATACAACGAATCCAAATGACTTGATAATTATAGCTAAAACACATAAAGTCAGTTCCTGATCAGCCGGGCTGTGGCTCGTACGTTGGTTTGCGTGCAGCCAGCAGCAACAGCCTGGTTGATCAGGCTCTGATCCACCAGGAGGCCTGGTCACAGACCGGGCCGCGGGGGCGTTGACCCGCGGAACTCTCTCCAGGTAAACTCCAGGTAATACATATCAAATCATTTATAACCAGGTTCACTGTTAACGTTTCTGCAGTTAATTTGTTTACTCTGGAATAATTATAGTTACCTTCAATTTGGGAGTTTAGGTTTCGGTTTATATTTAATGCTGTTGTTGGTCTTCGAGATTAATTTTCTGGTTCTTACAATACTTAATATATAATCTCTTTACTGGTCTGTTTATAAATTTTTAAATTTTTTCATGTCTGATGATGTATTGTTACTTACATTATGTATTGTAGTTTATGACCAACATTGAAATACTCTACAATAAATGTCCTAAGAAGATCACTGTTTTTCTTCCTACCAAAATTGTTAAGGCGATCATTGTAGTGAAATTCATATTACCAGGAGCATCAAGCATTTATCTTAGGCTAGCCTTTTCCAGGCTAGCATATTTTCTTCACTAAGATGTTAATCCTCATATGACAACACAAAACTACATAAATGTGACAGTTTTCTGAAGTTGATATCCATGAAAGCACTTAACTTTACTCTAGAGGACAGGCACTTGGATCAAACTAAATTTCCAATTAAATAAAGTGGAGCAAGTGTCCTCAGGGCAACACAAATAGCTCTTCCTGCCCTCCTGTCTTCGTGTGTTGACTCCAGGTAACTTGTAACAACGATTCTCTTTAAACACTTTAGTGACAATGCTGGGGTTCATGACTTAAAATTCATTATTGGGTCCAGGCTCAGGATATTCTAATAGGCTCCTCAACCAGACTGGTTTTCCTAACAGCTGCAAACTGTTGCACTAACATAACCCAATAATGGTGAAAATAACCTCAATGCTTGAGAGTGTGTCTGCGATGAACAGAGCTCGCTTCCTGACAGTGAGAGCCCCTTATGCAGGGCATTTTTTTTTAGCTGTCCCTATTTCTTCCCTAGAAAAATGCTACGATTACAGACCATTCCTATAGGTGTTGGTTGCATTTAGCCCTTGCTGCGTCTATCCTCGCCAAACACAGGTGCTTCTGGAGTAGTGCGCAGGCAGACCGATTCAGGAATCATGGCCTTGTTTCCTGTATATTTGAAGGAAAGATCGCAAGGCATGATTATATGACAGCCAGAATAGTTCAATTGGAACTATCATGCAAGCATAGACAAATGGAAAGTAGGTGGTTAGGGCCTATACGCGCACATCCACACTGGCTAATACCTAACTCCACTACTATAGAGATGAAGGACGTGCTTCTGCTAATTTCATAGAATTCTAAAAAGCTAGAAAATACATAGAATTTTCTCATCGTCAAATGTTTGTTCTAAATGGATCAGAGAGCCTCAGCTCATGGGGTTTTAACAAGTTCAAATTCCTGGAGATGCTTGGGAAAAGACTCAAGTATCCTAGAGAATATAATTTTCTGCTCCAGCGTCTCGGCATTTCAGTTCAGAGGGATAATATCTTTGGTATGTTGAGTATGCTTCCCATCTCCGAGAAGCTGGATAAAGTATGTGACATGTAGCTGCAGCCAAACACATCTCTATGGTTGTAATACGTCACTCAAACGTTGTGAACTTATATCAGCCACTTATTTCTGAACCATGTGTATAATATTACATACTAGAGTGAGAGAGAGAGAGAGAGAACGAGAGAGATTATATGGAACTATAACGAAGAATATAAACTAAAGAATTATGTACTGGAAAACAATTAAAAATATGTCTCATGAAAGTAAGAAACGACGAGAAAATGAAAGCATAAAATAAAGAGAAAAGAATTATAAAGGCGAGAGTTTCTATGCGGAAATCAAAGAGCAAAAGTTTAAAAAGAAGACCGGCAGTAGAGATTTGCGCCAGCCATCGTTGGGGAAATGAGAGGCAGTCAGCATTGTTCTGGGAGTAAGAATACTGGAAGAGAGACTCACAAAGAAGGGGAAGAGAAACTGAAGACTAAAGAAGAAACAGCCAGAGGCAATCATGGGAAGGAAGAGGCGAGATAGAGGGGATGTTATGGAGTAGCGAGTGAATTTTTGTGTGAGGGAGGGAGAGGGAGGAATATGAGGGAAGAAGTGTGACGGAGGGTGGAAGTTTGTATGTGTGTGAGAGGGAGGGAGAGTATGTGAAGCGTGTTCGAGGGAGTGTGTGTGAGATAGATAGATAGATAGGTAGATAGATAGATAGATAGATAGATAGATAGATAGATAGAGAGAGAGAGAGAGAGAGAGAGAGAGAGAGAGAGAGAGAGAGAGAGAGAGAGAGAGAGAGAGAGAGAGAGAGAGAGAGAGAGAGAGAGAGAGAGAGACAATAGAATACTCTAATTTACTCACATGTATGTAGTTGCAGGGGTCGAGTTTCAGCTCCTGGCCCTTCCTCTTCCTCTGGACACTACTGGATTCCCCTCAGTTTTGGATTATGGCTTAAGAAGCACTTCGTAACACTCCTGTGATTCATCTGTGCATTTGACTTTCAGTTGTGACCTCATGTATCTTAAACCGTCTCTCAAACAGCCTCTCCCTGTCCACCCTTTCAATTCTTCTGAGCATATTGTACGTAGAATTGGTCGCTACTAGTACACTCTCTCCCTGCTCCACGAGCTTCATCATTTCTCTTCTTAAAGCTATGCATGGATCCTCCCTCCATTGCATCGTTTTCCAGACTATTCCACTTCCTGACAAATATATGGCTGAACAGGTATTGTAAAGTAAAAGGACACAAGTGCAACTAATGTGACATTTATTGTGGCAACGTTTCGCTCTCCAGGAGCTTTATCAAGCCATTACAAACAATACATGGACACAGAGGGTATATAAAGGCTCAGAGTGAGGTGAATACTAGTGAGGTACCATTTCGATGTTCACTAGTGGTAGTAGTAGTACTAGTAGTAGTGGTAGTGACAAAAGTAATACAATATGGTAGAGCAATTAATTCGTACATGAGTAAAAGGATATAAAAGCTATTACTTGGGTAACATAAAAATAGGTTGGACAAATATATAAACTGGAATGAGGCAGCTTGTTTCAGTGTTCACTCTCTGTGTTTTGTGTAGCATAACAGGAGAGACTATGTGATGGCAGGGTTTACTGTTTTCAGGAGGATTCTTGCTAAGACTTCGGAGATGGTGAAGCTGCCGTTGTTTTGTTTGATTGTATTCGAAACAGCGATCAGTGCTGATTCGAGGCACTTGCGTCTGCGGAAATTAGTTTCTTTGATCACTAATTGGGCGTCTCTGAATTTCATGAGATGATTGGTGGAATTTCGGTGTTGTACACAGGCGTTGTTCAGGTTATCGTTCCTACATGCGTAAATGTGTTCATTGAGGCGGGTGTCGAGGTATTTCCTAACATCCCTGTGACTCATCTGAATCTTCAGCTTCTAATTGTGCTCCCTTGTTGCTGTGTCCTATCTCTGGAACATCCTATCTCTGTCCACCTTGTCGATTTCACTCAGTATTTTATTTGTCGCTATCACATCCCCTCTATCTCTACTGTCCTCTAGTGTTGTCACGTCACGTCGATTTCCCTTAACCTCTCCTCGTAGGACATGCCAATTAGCTCCGAGACTAGTCTCGTTGCAAACAATTGCACTTTCTCTAATTTCCTGACGTGCTTGGCCAGGCGTGAGTTTCAAACTGGTGCCGCATACTCCAGCATGGGTCTGGAGTCTTCAGCGATTCCATACTGAGATGTCAGAATGCTGTTCTTAGGTTAGCTAGTCGCCCACATGCTGCATCAGTTATTTGATTGATGTGCGGCTCAGGAGATGTGCTCGGTATTATACTCACTGGAAGATCCTTTTCCTTGAGTGATGTTTGCAGTCATTGGCCATCTAGACTATACTTTGTCTGCGGTTTTCTTTGCACTTCCCCGATCTCAATGACTCTGCATTTGGCGGGGTTAAATTCCAGGAGCCAGTTGTTGGACCACGAGTCCAGCCTGTCCAGGTCTCTTTGTAGTCATGCCTGATACTCATCCGTTTGAATTCTCCTTTTTAGCTTCACATCGCCTGCAAACAAGTGCACTTTTGAATCTATCCCTTCTGTCATGTCATTCACATATGCCAGGAAGAGCACCGGTCCTAGGACTGACCCCTGTGGAACCCGCTCGTCACACCCACCCAATCTGACACCTCGTCACTTATCATGACTCGTTTTTGTCTTCCTGTCAGGTATTCTCTGATCCATTGCAGTGAATTTCCTCTTATACCTGCTTGATCCTCTAGCTTTTACACTAATCTCTTGTATGGAACTGTATCGAAAGCCTTCTTACAGTCCAGGAAAATGCAATCTACCCACCCCTCTCTCTCATCTTACTTCCTTCACCTTGTCGTAAATATTCAGTAGGTTTGTGACCCAGGATTTCCCTTCCCCGAAACCGTGCTGGTTGTCGTATATGAGCTCATTCCTTTCTGGGTGCTCCATCTCTTCATATCAGTGACACTGGTCTGTAGTTTAATGCTGCCTGTCTGTCTCAATTGTAAAAAAACTGCGACTATATTTGTCCTCTTCCACACCTCAGGTAGTCGCCCTATTTCAATAGACATATTGAGTGTTGTTAGTGACACACAGCGCCTCTGCTCCCTCCGTATGTGTGTGTGTACTCACCTATTTGTACTCACCTATTTGTGGTTGCAGGGGTCGAGTCCTAGCTCCTGGCCCCGCCTCTTCACCGGTTGCTACTAGGCCCTCTCTCTCCCCGCTCCATGAGCTTTATCAAACCTCGTCTTAAAACTGTGTATGGTTCCTGCCTCCACTACGTCATTTTCTAGGCTATTCCACTGCCTTACAACTCTATGACTGAAGAAATACTTCCTACTATCTCTCTGACTCATTTGTGTCTTCAACTTCCAATTGTGGCCTCTTGTTTCTGTGTCCCCTCCCTGGAACATCCTGTCTTTGTCCACCTTGTCTATTCCACGTAGTATTTTATATGTCGTTATCATGTCTCCCCTGACCCTCCTGTCCTCCAGTGTGGTCAGGCCGATTTCCCTTAATCTTTCCTCATAGGACATTCCCCTTAGCTCTGGAACTAACCTTGTCGCAAACCTTTGTACTTTCTCTAGTTTCTTGACGTGCTTTATTAAGTGCGGGTTCCAAACAGGTGCTGCATACTCCAGTATGGGCCTGACATACACGGTGTACAGTGTCTTGAATGATTCCTTACTAAGGAATCGGAATGCTGTTCTCAGGTTTGCCAGGCGCCCATATGCTGCAGCAGTTATCTGATTGATGTGTGCTTCCGGAGACATGCTCGGTGTGATACTCACCCCAAGATCTTTCTCCTTGAGTGAGGTTTGCAGTCTTTGGCCACCTAGCCTATACTCTGTCTGTGGTCTTCTGTGCCCCTCCCCCATCTTCATGACTTTGCATTTGGCAGGATTAAATTCGAGAAGCCATTTGCTGGACCAGGTGTCCAGTCTGTCCAGGTCTCTTTGAAGTCCTGCCTGGTCCTCATCAGATTTAATTCTCCTCATTAACTTCACATCATCTGCAAACAGGGACACTTCTGAGTCTAACCCTTCCGTCATGTCGTTCACATATACCAAAAATAGCACTGGTCCTAGGACCGACCCCTGTGGGACCCCGCTCGTCACAGGTGCCCACTGTGATACATCATTACGTACCATGACTCGTTGTTGCCTCCCTGTCAGGTATTCTCTGATCCATTGCAGTGCCTTTCCTGTTATATGCGCCTGATGCTCTAGCTTCTGCACTAATCTCTTGTGAGGAACTGTGTCAAAGGCCTTCTTGCAGTCCAAGAAGATGCAATCAACCCACCCCTCTCTCTCTTGTCTTACTTCTGTTATTTTATCATAAAACTCCAGAAGGTTTGTGACACAGGATTTGCCTTCCGTGAATCCGTGCTGGTTGGCATTTATACTCCTGTTCCGTTCCAGGTGCTCCACCACTCTCCTCCTGATAATCTTCTCCATAATTTTGCATACTATACACGTCAATGACACAGGTCTATAGTTTAGTGCCTCTTTTCTGTCTCCTTTTTTAAAAATGGGAACTACATTTGCCGTCTTCCATACCTCAGGTAGTTGCCCAGTTTCCAGGGATGTGTTGAAGATTGTGGTAAGTGGCACGCACAACATATCTGCTCCCTCTCTAAGGACCCACGGGGAGATGTTGTCTGGTCCCATTGCCTTTGAGGTATCGATGTCCCTTAGCAGTTTCTTCACCTCCTCCTCATCTGTATGTATGTCGTCCAACACTTGTTGGTGTATTCCTTGCTGGTGTCCCCATCTGGTCTGTCCCCCCAGAGTCCTTCCTGTGTGTGTGTGTGTGTGTGTGTGTGTGTGTGTGTGTGTGTGTGTGTGTGTGTGTGTGTGTGTGTGTGTGTGTGTGTGTGTGTATGTGTGTGTACTCACCTAATTGTGGTTGCAGGGGTCGAGACTCAGCTCCTGGCCCTGCCTCTTCACTGATTGCTACTACGCCCTGTCTCTCCCAGCTCCATGGTGTGTGTGTGCGTGTGCGTGTGTGTGTGTGTGTGTGTGTGTGTGTGTGTGTGTGTGTGTGTGTGTGTGTGTGTGTGTGTGTGTGTGTGTGTGTGTGTGTGTGTGTGTATGTGTGTGTACTCACCTAATTGTGGTTGCAGGGGTCGAGACTCAGTTCGTGGCCATGCCTCTTCACTGATTGCTACTACGCCCTGTCTGTCCCAGCTCCATGGTGTGTGTGTGTGTGCGTGTGTGTGTGTGTGTGTGTGTGTGTGTGTGCGTGTGTGTGTGTGTGTGTGTGTGTGTGTGTGTGTGTGTGTGTGTGTGTGTGTGTGTATGTGTGTACTCACCTAGTTGAGGTTGCAGGGGTCGAGTCCAAGCTCCTGGCCCCGCCTCTTCACTGGTCGCTACTTGGTCACTCTCCCTGAACCATGAGCTTTATCGTACCTCTGCTTAAAGCTATGTATGGATCCTGCCTCCACTACATCGCTTCCCAAACTATTCCACTTCCTGACTACTCTGTGGCTGAAGAAATACTTCCTAACATCCCTTTGATTCATCTTTGTCTTCAGCTTCCAACTGTGTCCCCGTGTTGCTGTGTCCAGTCTCTGGAACATCCTGTCTTTGTCCACCTTGTCAATTCCTCTCAGTATTTTGTAAGTCGTTATCATGTCCCCCCTATCTCTCCTGTCCTCCAGTGTCGTCAGGTTGATTTCCCTTAACCTCTCCGCATAGGACTTTCTCTAGTTTCTTTACATGCTTGGCTAGGTGTGGGTTCCAAACTGGTGCCGCATACTCTAATATGGGACTAACGTACACGGTGTACAGGGTCCTGAACGATTCCTTATTAAGATGTCGGAATGCTGTTCTGAGGTTTGCCAGGCGCCCATATGCTGCGGCAGTTATTTGGTTGATGTGCGCTTCAGGAGATGTGCCTGGTGTTATACTCACCCCAAGATCTTTTTCCTTGAGTGAGGTTTGTAGTCTCTGGCCCCCTAGATTGTACTCCGTCTGCGGTCTTCTTTGCCCTTCCCCAATCCTCATGACTTTGCACTTGGTGGGATTGAACTCCAGGAGCCAGTTGCTGGACCAGGTCTGCAGCCTGTCCAGATCCCTTTGTATTTCTGCCTTTTCTTCTATCGAATGAACTCTTCTCATCAACTTCACGTCATCTGCAAACAGGGACACCTCGGAGTTTATTCCTTCCGTCATGTCGTTCACAAATACCAGAAACAGCACTGGTCCTAGGACTGACCCCTGTGGGACCCCGCTGGTCACAGGTGCCCACTCTGACACCTCGCCACGTACCATTACTCGCTGCTGTCTTCCTGAGAAGTATTCCCTGATCCATTGCAGTGCCTTCCCTGTTATCCCTGCTTGGTCCTCCAGTTTTTGCACTAATCTCTTGTGTGGTACTGTGTCAAACGCCTTCTTACAGTCCAAGAAAATGTAATCCACCCACCCCTCTCTCTCTTGTCATACTGCTGTCACCATGTCATAGAACTCCAGTAGGTTTGTGACACAGGATTTCCCGTCTCTGAAACCATGTTGGCTGCTGGTGTGTGTGTGTGTGAGGGAGAGAATGACAGTATGTGGACAGCAAGGACACCAAAACTACCTGCTGATATCTTCCTACTTTTGTCCAGGATAAGGACTATCGCGTATTATCTACGTGTGTGAATCAGGGATAGAAAACCAGAAGGGTGTCTCGCTACTGCCGGCGTGAAATAAAAAGAGTGAAAAAATTACACCAAACCATAGCGATGAATTTACAGCAGAGATGAAACTGGGTGGAAGACGTGGTCAACAACTACCTCGATTATATTGTAACTTTACTTAACTGTCACTCACTATTGGTGTTATTTAACTGCCACTCATTACTGGTGTTACTTAACTGTCACTCACTATTGGTGTTACCTAACTGCCACTCACTATTGGTGTTACTTAACTACCATTCACTACTGGTGTTACAGGACTGCCACTAACTACTGATGTTACTTAACTGCCACTCACTACTGATGCTACTTAACTGCCACTCACTATTGGTGTTACTTAACTGCCGCTCACTACTGGTGCTACAAACTGCCACTCACTGCTGGTGTTACCGGACTGCCACTAACTACTGATGCTACTTAACTGCCACTCACTACTGATGTTACTTAACTGCCACTCACTACTGATGTTACTTAACTGCCACTCACTACTGATGTTACTTAACTGCCACTCACTACTGATGTTACTTAACTGCCACTCACTACTGATGTTACTTAACTGCCACTCACTACTGATGTTACTTAACTGCCACTCACTACTGATGTTACTTAACTGCCACTCACTACTGGTGTTACTTAACTGCCACTAACTACTGATGCTACTTAACTGCCACTCACTACTGATGTTACTTAACTGCCACTCACTACTGATGTTACTTAACTGCCACTCACTACTGGTGTTACTTAACTGCCACTCACTACTGGTGTTACTTAACTGCCACTCACTACTGGTGTTACTTAACTGCCACTCACTACTGGTGTTACCGGACTGCAACTAACTACTGATGTTACTTAACTGCCACTCACTACTGGTGCTACTTAATTGCCACTCACTACTGGTGTTACTTAACTGCCACTCACTACTGGTGTTACCGGACTGCAACTAACTACTGATGTTACTTAACTGCCACTCACTACTGGTGCTACTTAATTGCCACTCACTACTGGTGTTACATAACTGCCACTCACTTCTGGTGTTACCGGACTGCCACTAACTACTGATGTTACTTAACTGCCACTCACTACTGGTGCTACTTAATTGCCACTCACTACTGGTGTTACATAACTGCCACTCACTACTGGTGTTACCGGACTGCCACTAACTACTGATGTTACTTAACTGCCACTCACTACTGGTGCTACTTAATTGCCACTCACTACTGGTGTTACATAACTGCCACTCACTTCTGGTGTTACCGGACTGCCACTAACTACTGATGTTACTTAACTGCCACTCACTACTGGTGCTACTTAATTGCCACTCACTACTGGTGTTACATAACTGCCACTCACTACTGGTGTTACCGGACTGCCACTAACTACTGATGTTACTTAACTGCCACTCACTACTGGTGCTACTTAATTGCCACTCACTACTGGTGTTACATAACTGCCACTCACTTCTGGTGTTACCGGACTGCCACTAACTACTGATGTTACTTAACTGCCACTCACTACTGGTGTTACCTAACTGCCACTCACAGAGCTGTATTATCACCAGTTCTGATACGTCTCTCACAACCGTCTGAAGCTACCGTTGACAACTGATCCTCCTGATGCCGTTACTGTACAAACACCAGAAATCCGTTGACTTCATATTGTCCCATCTGTTGTGTACAGTGTATGATAGTTCAGGTTTTAGTGGGCGTTCAGTAAGTGTTTAGTGAGCAGAAGTGTTTGTGTGTGGGAGTGAGTGCGTGTGTGTGTTATGTGTGTGTGTGTGTGTGTGTGTGTGTGTGTGTGTGTGTGTGTGTGTGTGTGTGTGTGTGTGTGTGTGTGTGTGTGTGTGTGTGTGTGTGTGTGTACATATATATATATATATATATGTGTGTGTGTGTGTGTGTGTGTATGAGTTTGTGTATGAGTGTGTGTGTGTGTGTGCGTGTGCGTGAGCGTGCGTGCGTGCGTGCGTGCGTGCGCGCGTGTGTGTGTGTGTGTGTGTGTGTGTGTGTGTGTGTGTGTGTGTGTGTGTGTGTGTGTGTGTGTGTGTGTGTGTGTGTGTGTGTGTGTGTGTGTGTGTGTGTGTGTGTCTGTATGTGTGTGTGTCTGTATGTGTGTGTGTCTGTATGTGTGTGTGTCTGTATGTGTGTTTGTGTGTGTGTGTGTGTGTGTACTCACCTAGTTACTCACCTAGTTGAGGTTGCAGGGGTCGAGTCCAAGCTCCTGGCCCCGCCTCTTCACTGGTCGCTACTAGGTCACTCTCCCTGAACCGTGAGCTTTATCATACCTCTGCTTAAAGCTATGTATGGATCCTGCCTCCACTACATCGCTTCCCAAACTATTCCACTTCCTGACTACTCTGTGGCTGAAGAAATACTTCCTAACATCCCTGTGATTCATCTGTGTCTTCAACTTCCAACTGTGTCCCCTTGTTACTGTGTCCAATCTCTGGAACATCCTGTCTTTGTCCACCTTGTCAATTCCACTCAGTATTTTGTATGTCGTTATCATGTCCCCCCTATCTCTCCTGTCCTCCATTGTCGTCAGGTTGATTTCCCTTAACCTCTCCTTGTAGGACATACCTTTTAGCTCTTGTTGCAAACCTTTGCATTTTCTCTAGTTTCTTTACGTGCTTGGCTAGGTGTGGGTTCCAAACTATTGCCGCATACTCCAATATGGGCCTAACGTACACGGTGTACAGGGTCCTGAAAGATTCCTTATTAAGATGTCAGAATGCTGATCTGAGGTTTGCTAGGCGCCCATATGCTGCAGCAGTTATTCGGTTGATGTGCGCTTCAGATGTGCCTGGTGTTATACTCACCCGAAGATCTTTTTCCTTGAGTGAGGTTTGTAGTCTCTCACCCCCTAGACTGTACTCCATCAGCGGTCTTCTTTGCCCTTCCCCAATCTTCATGACTTTGCACTTGGTAGGATTGAACTCCAGTAGATAATTACTGGACCAGGTCTGCAGCCTGTCCAGATCCCTTTGTAGTTCTGCCTGGTCTTCGATCGAATGAATTCTTCTCATCAATTTCACGTCATCTGCAAACAGGGTCACTTTGGATTCTATTCCTTCCGTCATGTCGTTCACAAATACCAGAAACAGCACTGGTCCTAGGACTGACCCCTGTGGGACCCCGCTGATCACAGGTGCCCACTTTGACACCTCTCCACGTACCATGACTCGCTGCTGTCTTCCTGACAAATATTCCCTGATCCATTGTAGTGCCTTCCCTGTTATCCCTGCTTGGTCCTCCAGTTTTTGCACTAATCTCTTGTGTGGAACTGTGTCAAACGCCTTCTTGCATTCCAAGAAAATGCAATCCACCCACCCCTCTCTCTCTTGTCTTACTGCTGTCACCATGTCATAGAACTCCAGTAGGTTTGTGACACAAGATTTCCCGTCCCTGAAACCATGTTGGCTGCTGTTGATGAGATCATTCCTTTCTAGGTGTTCCACTACTCTTCTCCTGATAATCTTCTCCATGACTTTACATACTATACATGTCAGTGACACTGGTCTGTAGTTTAGTGCTTCATGTATTGAATATTGTTGTTAGGGGTAAACATAGCTCCTCTGCTCCCTCTCTCAGGACCCAGGGAGAGATGTTATCCGGCCCCATTGCCTTTGAGGTATCTATCTCACTCAGAAGCCTCTTCACTTCTTCCTTGGTTGTGTGTACTGTGTCCAGCACTTGGTGGTGTGCCCCACCTCTCTGTCTTTCTGGAGCCCCTTCTGTCTGCTCTGTGAACACTTCTTTAAATCTCTTGTTGAGTTCCTCACTTACTTCTTGGTCATTTCTTGTTGTCTCTCCTCCTTCCTTCCTTTAGCCTGATTACCTGGTCCTTGACTATTGTTTTCCTCCTGATGTGGCTGTATAACAGTTTTGGGTCAGATTTGGCTTTCGCTGCTATGTCGTTTTCATATTGTCGTTGGGCCTCCCTTCTTATCTGTACATATTCATTTCTGGCTCTACGACTGCTCTCCTTATTCTCCTGGGTCCTTTGCCTTCTACATTTCTTCCATTCCCTAGCACACTTGGTTTTTGCCTCCCTGCACCTTTGGGTGAACCATGGGCTCATCCTGGCTTTTTCATTAGTCCTGTTACCCTTGGGTATTTACCTCTCCTCAGCCTCCTTGCACATTGTTGCTACATATTCCATCATCTCATTAACTGACTTCCCTGCCAATTCTCTGTCCCACTGAACCCCGTTCAGGAAGTTCCTCATTCCCGTGTAGTCCCCTTTCTTGTAGTTTGGCTTCATTCGTCCTGGCCTTCCTGCTTCCCCCTCCACTTGTAGCTCTACTGTGTATTCGAAGCTTAAAACCACATGATCGCTGGCCCCAAGCTGTCTTTCATATGTGATGTCCTCAATATCTGCACTACTCAAGGTGAATACTAGGTCCAGTCTTGCTGGTTCATCCTCTCCTCTCTCTCTTGTACTGTCCCTTACGTGTTGGTGCATGAAGTTTTCCAGTACCACCTCCATCATCTTAGCCCTCCATGTACATGTCTTGGCCCCCATGTGGGTCCAAGTTCTCCCAATCGATCTCCTTGTGGTTAAAGTCGCCCATGATCAGGAGCTTTGCCCTGCATGCATGAGCTCTTCTGGCCACTGCAGCCAGTGTGTCAACCATCGCTCTATTGCCTTGGCCTCCTGCTGTTCTGTGGTGGGTTATACATCACTGCAATTACCACCTTGGGACCTCCATAGTGAAGTGTTCCCGCTATGTAATCGCTTGCTTCTCTGCTGTCTCCTCTCTCCAGCTCATCAGTGCCACTCCTCCCCCCCCCTGTTACCTCTGTCTTTCTTCAGGATCTGATATCCTGTTGGAAATATGGCATCTGTTATCATACCTGTTAGCTTGGTTTCTGTGAGAGCTATGATGTCCGGTGATGCCTCTTTAACTCTTTCGTGCCACTCCTCCCACTTATTTGTTATTCCATCAGCGTTTGTGTACCATACCTTCAGTTTCCTTTCCAACACTGTGGTTTGGGGGGCCTGTGAGGGTGGGAGACCTGGTAGCATACTGTGGGATTCTATAGCTGGGTGTTGGGTGGAAGCTGTGAGTGTGGATTGTAGTTTGTGTTGGGATGGTGTTCTGAGGATAGTTCTGTGTGTGCTTGCACTTGCTGCTCTGTTCTGCTCTGATTGACCTCTCCTGGTTCCAACCTTGTCTCCTTTCGTAGCTCCTTTCGCTTTTTTGTCTTCTCCCTCAGCTGCTGTCGTTCTGTTTGTGTTCTGTCTCTGTCTAAGAACACCCTCATGTACTTTTCCGAGTATTTCAACTGCGGTTTCTCTTGGAGGATCCTGTTCCGTACTGTTTCTGTCCTGAGAATCAGCTTGATCGGTCGTTTTCTCCCCTTGAAGTACCCCCCTATTCTCTGAAAATTAACAATCTCGTCCATGTCTTCTTCACCTATTTCCTTGATGATGTTCTCAATCTCCTTTCTTTCTGCCTGCCGTCTTTCAGTGTGTGTCCTTTCCTCTCTCTCCTGAAACCCGTGGATAAACACTGATTTTGCCCTTTCCTCCTCCAATTGCCTCTCCCTCTGTGACTCTGGTTCCTGTCTGTACATGGTCATTTTCTCCCTTGTTTTTTCCAGTGACTCTTGGTAGCATTGTTGTGCTTTTGCATTTGACCTAAGCCCCTCTCTGCCTGCACCCAGCTGCTCTCCCCATTCACTCCTTGGCCCTTCTTGGCAGGTTGATATGGCCTTAGCATAATTCATATCTCCCTCCTTCCTGTTCGGCCTCTCAGTTTCATATGCTGTGTCTTCTCTGGTCAATGCCCATGTAACTTGCTTCAGCCTGTTTACCTCATCTTCTAGGACCTTTATCCTGGTTATTGCAGTTTCGGCTTGTGCCTCCCAATTCTTCTTCTCCTTCTCCAACCTCTCTTCTAATTTCGCAGAAAGCTCTGTCTCCATTTTTTCATAAAGCTCTCCTAATATTCTCTCCTACTCTTGTTCCATCCTTTTCCACTGCTCCTCCATCCACTCCTCCCTACCAGAACCATTCTCATCTGATCATTGGTTCCTGCGAGTCCCCACCATATTTTTTTTTTAAGAGAAAGAGAGAGAGAGAGAGAAAGAGAGGGAAGGGAAAGGTAGGAGAGAGGGAGAGAGTGAGAAGGGAAAAGGGAGGAGAGAGGGGGAGAGTGAGAAGGGAAAATGGAGGAGAGAGAGAGAGAGAGAGAGAGAGAGAGAGAGAGAGAGAGAGAGAGAGAGAGAGAGAGAGAGAGAGAGAGAGAGAGAGAGAGTGAGGAGAGAGGGGCACAGAGAGGGGAGCGAGAGGGGGAGAGACAGGGGAGAAGGGGGGAGAGAGGGGGAGATGGAAGAGAGAGAGGGGAGAGAGAGGGGAGAGAGAGAGATGGGAAATGGGAGAGGGGAGAGATAGTGAGAGGGGGAGAGATGTTAGACGGGGAGAGACGTTAGAGGGGGAAGGTGTTAGAGGGAAGAGATGTTATAGGGGAGAACGGAGAGTTGGGAGAGGGAAGAGAGATAGACAAAGGGAGAGATAGGTAGAGAGAGATAGGTAGTGAGAGATATACATAGAGAGAGATAGGTAGAGAGAGGTATAGGTAGCAAGGTATAGGTAGAGAGAGGTATAGGTAGAGAGAGGTATAGATAGAGGTATAGACAGAGGTAGTGAGAGAGATAGGTATCGAAGGAGAGAGATAGGTAGAGGTAGAGAAACAGGTACTGAGAGATAGGTAGAGAGAGATGGGTAAAGAGAGGTAGAGAGATAGGTATTGAGAGAGAAAGAGAGAGAAAGAGAGGGAGGGATTTCAGGTCAGTTAACAGGAAGGTATGAAATCTTGTGTATGTGTGTGTGTGCGTGTGTATGTGTGCCCCCACTTCTAAGTATTCATACTGCTAATAAATATCAGTAGTAATACCAGTATTTCTAAAACTACCAACAGTGATTCTAGCACTTATCACTTCTACTTATAAAACACAGAAAGTAACTAGGTTGTAAAATTTAGCTTGTCTCAGCTTCTAGGAGTGTCTGACGTCACCCTCACTAGGCTTCCCCTCGCTAGGCTTCCCCTCGCTAGGCTGCTCCTCGCTAGTCAACACTATCTTCACCTTATCTATGCTATTTCTGCTCTAATTCTGGTAATAGCTTGCAGGAGTGAGTGACCAGTATCTAACAGTGATGCAAGACCAGGATTCAGAACCCCACGACAACCTCAACAGGTGAGTGATACTTGCACTGGCAGTGGTGCGATGACAAGTTGCCAGATGCTGATGACGTAGTCATCGTACATACGCCTTCTATCACTATTTTGAAAATTCTTCACCCGTGATCTTTATAACAGTATATGCTCATACATCCCCCGTCCCTCAAGTGATTTCACTTATGATAGAATACACTTCACTTATATTAGAATACACTTCACATTCGGTGTTACACTTTATATGTATAATGTGACACAACTGTTGTGACGTCGCTGCTTCAGCAGGCCTACTGCCACCTTCCCTTGTTATATATTATATTTTTCCTTTCTACTTTTGCTTATTAACTTTTTCACTCTCACTGTATGGTGCCCCACATTTCACTTGTTATCCAATCTCTCGAAATTCTTGAACATCCGCTTCCACACTCACTTGAATCTTTGTATATTTGAATCTGTGTAGCAACAGAAGCCTACTAGCCACTAACGGTTTGACACTTTGAAATATTAAAGATTTCAGGCTTCCTCTCGACTTTTTTTAACTAATAACTCTGGTTATCACTCGTAGGATTATTCACTGACGTGGTCACTACCACTGATTACTGCTAGCAGTTACTGCACGCCTTAAAAACACTAAAGTTCTCGGAGCCTTGTCACCCATGTCTGCTGACTGACTGTGTGAGTGTGTGTGTGTGTGTGTGTGTGTGTGTGTGTGTGTGTGTGTGTGTGTGTGTGTGTGTGTGTGTGTGTGTGTGTGTGTGTGTGTGTGTGTGTGTGTGTGTGTGTGTGTGAGGGAGGGATTGTGTATGAGGGAAGGAGTGTGTGTGTAACGGAGTGTGAAGGAGGAAGGGAGTGTGACGAAGGAAGTGTGAGGGTGGAAGGGAGTGTGAGGGAGGAAGGAAGTGTGAGAGTGGAAGGGAGTGTGAGGGAGGAAGGAAGTGTGAGAGAGGAAGGAAGTGTGAGGGTGGAACAGAGTGTGAGGGTGGAAGGGAGTGTGAGGGAGGAAGGAAGTGTGAGGGTGGAAGGGAGTGTGAGGGTGGAAGGGAGTGTGAGGGAGGAAGGAAGTGTGAGGGAGGAAGGAAGTGTGAGGGTGGAAGGGAGTGTGAGGGTGGAAGGGAGTGTGAGGGAGGATGGAAGTGTGAGGGTGGAAGTGAGTGTGAGGGTGGAATGGAGAGTGAGGGAGGAATGGAGTGTGAGGGTGGAAGGGAGTGTGAGGGTGGAAGGGAGTGTGAGGAAGGTAGTGTGGGGGAGGAAGGAAGTGTGAGGGTTGAAGGGAGTGTGAGGGAGGAAGGAAGTGTGAGGGTGGAAGGAAGTGTGAGGGTGGAAGGGAGTGTGAAGGTGGAAGGGAGTGTGAGGGAGGAAGGAAGTGCGAGGTTGGAAGGAAGTGTGAGGGTGGAAGGGAGTGTGAGGGTTGAAGGGAGTGTGAGGAAGTAAGTGTGAGGGTGGAAGGGAGTGTGAGGGTGGAAGGGAGTATGAGGGAGGAAGGAAGTGTGAGGGTGGAAGGGAGTGTGAGGGTGGAATGGAGTGTGAGGGTGGAAGGGAGTGTGAGGGTGGAAGGGAGTGTGAAGGAGGAAGGAAGTGTGGGGGAGGAAGGAAGTGAGAGGTTGGAAGGAAGTGTGAGGGTGGAAGGGAGTGTGAGGGTTGAAGGGAGTGTGAGGGTGGAAGGTAGTGTGAGGGTGGAAGGGAGTGTCAGGGTGGAAGGGAGTGTGAGGGAGGAAGGAAGTGTGAAGGTGGAAGGGAGTGTGAGGGTGGAAGGAAGTGTGAGGGAGGAAGGAAGTGTGAGGGTGGAAGGGAGTGTGAGGGTGGAAGGGAGTGTGAGGGAGGAAGAAAGTGTGAGGGAGGAAGGAAGTGTGAGGGTGGAAGGGAGTGTGAGGGTGGAAGGGAGTGTGAGGGTGGAAGGGAGTGTGAGGGTGGAAGGGAGTGTGAGGGAGGAAGGAAGTGTGAGGGAGGAAGGAAGTGTGAGGGTGGAAGGGAGTGTGAGGGTGGAAGGGAGTGTGAGGGAGAAAGTGTGAGGGTGGAAGGGAGTGTGAGGGTGGAAGGGAGTGTAAGGGTGGAAGGGAGTGTGAGGGAGGAAGGAAGTGTGAGGGAGGAAGGGAGTGTGAGGGTGGAAGGGAGTGTGAGGGTGGAAGGGAGTGTGAGGGAGGAAGGAAGTGTGAGGGGGGAAGGGAGTGTGAGAGAGGAAGGAAGTGTGAGTGTGGAAGGGAGTGTGAGGGTGGGAGTGTGAGGGAGGAAGAAAGTGTGAGGGTGGAAGGGAGTGTGAGGGAGGAAGGAAGTGTGAGGGTGGAAGGGAGTGTGAGGGTGGAAGGGAGTGTGAGGAAGGAAGAGTGAGGGAGGAAGGGAGTGTGAGGGTGGAAGGGAGTGTGAGGGCGGAAGGGAGTGTGAGGGAGGAAGGAAGTGTGAGGGTGGAAGGAAGTGTGAGGGTGGAAGGGAGTGTGAGGGAGGAAGGAAGTGTGAGGGTGGAAGCGAGTGTGAGGGTAGAAGGGAGTGTGAGGGTGGAAGGGAGTGTGAGGGAGGAAGGAAGTGTGAGGGTGGAAGAAGTGTGAGGGAGGAAGGAAGTGTGAGGGTGGAAGGAAGTGTGAGGGTGGAAGGGAGTGTGAGGGAGGAAGGGAGTGTGAGGGTGGAAGGGAGTGTGAGGGTGGAAAGGAGTGTGAGGGAGGAAGAAAGTGTGATGGTGGAAGGGAGTGTGAGGGTGGAAGGGAGTGTGAGGGTGGAAGGGAGTGTGAGGGTGGAAGGGAGTGTGAGGGTGGAAGGGAGTGTGAGGGTGGAAGGGAGTGTGAGGGTGGTAGGGAGTGTGAGGGTGGGAGTGTGAGGGTGGAAGGGAGTGTGAGGAAGGAAGGAAGTGTGAGGGGGGGAAGGGAGTGTGAGGGTGGAAGGGAGTGTGAGGGCGGAAGGGAGTGTGAGGGAGGAAGGAAGTGTGAGGGTGGAAGGAAGTATGAGGGAGGAAGGAAGTGTGAGGGTGGAAGGAAGTGTGAAGGTGGAAGGGAGTGTGAGGGAGGAAGGAAGTGTGAGGGTGGAAGGGAGTGTGAGGGAGGAAGGAAGTGTGAGGGTTGAAGGGAGTGTGAGGGAGGAAGGGAGTGTGAGGGTTGAAGGGAGTGTGAGGAAGGGAGTGTGAGGGTGGAAGGAAGTGTGAGGGTGGAAGGGAGTGTGAGGGAGGAAGGGAGTGTGAGGGTGGAAGGGAGTGTGAGGGTGGAAGGGAGTGTGAGGGTGGAAGGGAGTGTGAGGGTGGAAGAAAGTGTGAGGGTGGAATGGAGTGTGAGGGTGGAAGGGAGTGTGAGGGTGGAAGGGAGTGTGAGGGTGGAAGGGAGTATGAGGGTGGAAGGGAGTGTGAGGGAGGAAGGGAGTGTGAGGGAGGAAGGGAGTGTGAGGGTGGAAGGGAGTGTGAGGGAGGAAGGGAGTGTGAGGGAGGAAGGGAGTGCAAGGGAGGAGGGGAGTGTGAGGGAGGAAGGGAGTGTGAGGGAGGAAGGGAGTGTGAGGGTGGAAGGGAGTGTGAGGGTGGAAGGGAGTGTGAGGGAGGAAGGGAGTGTGAGGGTGGAAGGGAGTGTGAGGGTGGAAGGGAGTGTGAGGGTGGAAGGGAGTGTGAGGGAGGAAGGTAGTGTGAGGGAGGAAGGGAGTGTGAGGGTGGAAGGGAGTGTGAGGGAGGAAGGGAGTGTGAGGGTGGAAGGGAGTGTGAGGGTGGAAGGGAGTGTGAGGGTGGAAGGGAGTGTGAGGGAGGAAGGGAGTGTGAGGGAGGAAGGGAGTGTGAGGGTGGAAGGGAGTGTGAGGGTGGAAGGGAGTGTGAGGGTGGAAGGGAGTGTGAGGGAGGAAGGTAGTGTGAGGGAGGAAGGGAGTGTGAGGGTGGAAGGGAGTGTGAGGGTGGAAGGGAGTGTGAGGGTGGAAGGGAGTGTGAGGGAGGAAGGTAGTGTGAGGGAGGAAGGGAGTGTGAGGGTGGAAGGGAGTGTGAGGGTGGAAGGGAGTGTGAGGGTGGAAGGGAGTGTGAGGGTGGAAGGGAGTGTGAGGGTGGAAGGGAGTGTGAGGGAGGAAGGGAGTGTGAGGGAGGAAGGGAGTGTGAGGGTGGAAGGGAGTGTGGGGGTGGAAGGGAGTGTGAGGGAGGAAGGGAGTGTGAGGGAGGAAGGGAGTGTGAGGGTGGAAGGGAGTGTGAGGGTGGAAGGGAGTGTGAGGGTGGAAGGGAGTGTGAGGGTGGAAGGGAGTGTGAGGGAGGAAGGGAGTGTGAGGGAGGAAGGGAGTGTGAGGGTGGAAGGGAGTGTGAGGGTGGAAGGGAGTGTGAGGGTGGAAGGGAGTGTGAGGGTGGAAGGGAGTGTGAGGGAGGAAGGGAGTGTGAGGGAGGAAGGGAGTGTGAGGGAGGGAGTGATGTAAGATGTCTTCCATCATAAATTAGCTAATCAGTAACCTCACTCTTTGTTCCTTTCTCGATTCCCATCACCCTTCCCTCCTCCTCCTCCTCCTCCTCCTCCTCCTACCCTTTTTCTTTTTCTTCTTCTTTCTCCTCCTTCTCCTCCTGTTCCTTATCCTTTACCTCCTTCCCCTCCTTTTCTTCCTCCATCTCTTCTTCGTTCTAGACCTCCTTTCCCTCCTCCTCCTCCTATTGGGTTTTCTGCTTCATATCCATCACTAAGTAATTAACATACATATAAAGAACAGTCCAAAGTGAATATGAACAAGTGCCTTTGACCGGTGGCCTGGTGGCTAAGGCACACGGAGGGCCCGGGTTCGATTCCCGGCGGGTGGAAACATTTCGACACGTTTCCTTACACCTGTTGTCCTGTTCACCTAGCAGCAAATAGGTACTTGGGTGTTAGTCGACTTGTGTGGGTCGCATCCTGGGGGACAAGATTAAGGACCCCAATGGAAATAAGTTAGACAGTCCTCGATGACGCACTGACTTTCTTGGGTTATCCTGGGTGGCTAACCCTCCGGGGTTAAAAATTCGAACGAAATCTTATTTTATCTTATCACACACACACACACACACACACACACACACACACACACACACACACACACACACACACACACACACACACACACACACACACACACACACAGACGCACACACACACACACACACACACACACACACACACACACACACACACACACACACACACACACACACACACACAGACGCACACACACACACACACACACACACACACACACACACACACACACACACACACACACACACACACACACACACACACACACACACACACACATTGAGGACATCAAGTATGAGAGTCCCCTAGGAGCTAGCGACCACGTGGTTCTGTGCTTTGAATACATAGTAGAGCTGCAAGTGGAGAGAATAACAGGAGTTGAATGGGAAAAGCCTGACTATAAAAGACGGGACTACATAGGGTTGAAGAACTTCCTGCGGGAGGTCCAGTGGGACAGAGAACTGGCAGGAAAGCCAGTAAATGAAATGATGGAATATGTAACAACAAAATACAAGGAGGCAGTGGAAAAGTTTATTCCCAAGGGCAACAGTAACAACGGGAAGACCAGAGCGAGCCCCTGGTTTACCCGACGGTGTAAGGAGGCAAAAACAAAGTGCAATAGAGAATGGAAAAAGTACAGAAGGCAGAGAACACACGAAAATAGGGAGATCAGTCGCAGAGCCAGGAATGAGTATGCACAGGTAAGGAGGGTGGCCCAGCGACAGTATGAAAATGACATAGCATCGAGAATCAAGACTGACCCGAAACTGTTGTATAGCCACATCAGGAGGAAGACAACAGTCAAAGACCAGGTGATCAGATTAAGGACAGAAGGTGGAGAACTCACAAGAAATGATCAGGAGGTATGTGAGGAGCTGAACAGGATATTTAAGGAAGTTTTTACAGTAGAGACAGGAAGGGCTGTGGGAAGACAGCACAGAAGGGAACATCAAGAGGGAATATACCAACAAGTGTTGGATGACATACCAACAACTGAGGAGGAGGTGAAGAAGCTCTTAAGTGACCTTGACACCTCAAAGGCGATGGGACCGGACATCTCCCCATGGGTCCTTAGAGAAGGAGCAGAGATGCTGTGCGTGCCTCTAACCACAATCTTCAACACATCCCTTGAAACTGGGCAACTACCTGAGAAATGGAAGACAGCTAATGTAGTCCCCATATTTAAAAAAGGAAACAGAAACGAGGCACTAAACTACAGACCTGTGTCTCTGACATGTATTGTATGCAAAGTCATGGAGAAGATTATCAGGAGGAGAGTGGTCGAACACCTGGAAAGGAACAAGATTATAAATTAAAACCAGTATGGGTTCATGGAAGGCAAATCCTGTATCACAAACCTCCTGGAGTTTTGTGACAAGGTAACAGAAGTAAGACACGAGAGAGAGGGGTGGGTAGATTGCGTTTTCCTAGACTGCAGGAAGGCCTTTGACACAGTTCCCCACAAGAGATTAGTGCAGAAGCTGGAGGATCAGGCGCATGTAAAAGGGAGGGCACTGCAATGGATAAGGGAATACCTGACAGGGAGGCAGCAACGAGTCATGGTACATGAAGAGGTATCACAGTGGGCGCCTGTTACGAGCGGGGTCCCACAGGGGTCAGTTCTAGGACCAGTGCTATTTTTGATATATGTGAACGACATGATGGAAGGAATAGACTCTGAAGTGTCCCTGTTCGCAGATGATGTGAAGTTGATGAGAAGAATTAAATCGGACGAGGATGAGGCAGGACTGCAAAGAGACCTGGACAGGCTGGACATGTGGTCCAGTAACTGGCTTCTCGAATTCAATCCAGCCAAATGCAAAGTCATGAAGATTGGGGAGGGGCAAAGAAGACCGCAGACAGAGTATAGGCTAGGTGGACAAAGACTACAGACCTCACTCAGGGAGAAAGACCTTGGGGTGACCATAACACCGAGCACATCACCGAGCACATCAACCAAATAACTGCTGCAGCATACGGGCGCCTGGCAAACCTGAGAATAGCGTTCCGATACCTTAATAAGGAATCGTTCAAGACACTGTACACTGTGTATGTTAGGCCCATACTGGAGTATGCAGCACCAGTCTGGAACCCACACTTGGTCAAGCACGTCAAGAAGTTAGAGAAAGTACAAAGGTTTGCAACAAGGCTAGTCCCAGAGCTCAAGGGAATGTCGTACGAGGAAAGGTTAAGGGAAATCGGACTGACGACACTGGAGGACAGAAGGGTCAGGGGAGACATGATAACGACATACAAAATACTGCGGGGAATAGACAAGGTGGACAGAGATAGGATGTTCCAGAGAGGGGACACAGGGACAAGGGGTCACAACTGGAAGCTGAAGACTCAGACGAGTCACAGGGACGTTAGGAAGTATTTCTTCAGTCATAGAGTTGTCAGCAAGTGGAATAGCCTAGCAAGTGAAGTAGTGAAGGCAGGAACCATACATAGTTTTAAGAAGAGGTATGACAAAGCTCAGGAAGCAGAGTGAGAGAGGACCCAGTAGCGATCAGTGAAGAGGCGGGGCCAGGAGCTGAGTCTCGACCCCTGCAACCACAATTAGGTGAGTACAATTAGGTGAGTACACACACCTAACTACCTGGAGGGTATTCCAAGGATCAACGCCCCCACGGCCTGGTCCACGGCCAGGTCTCCAGGTGGATAAGGACATAAGGACCTGATCAACGTGTAAAATAATAAGAGGAATTGGCAAGCTGGATACGAAAATAATGATCCAGAGATGGTACACAGCAATAAGGTGCCGCAACTGCAAATTGAAGACTCAGATGAGTGACAGTGATGATAGGAAGTATTTCTTCACATATAGAGGTATCAGGAAGTGGAAGTGGACCCTTGATGGTCCGAACCCTTGACTGGTTTCAAACGGTTTCGTTGGACAATAAAGCAGACTGTAAACGGATGAGGTTGTAGGCGCCCTTATCAAATGAAGCTAGAGCTTCATTTAAGGAGGTCATTAATAGAGTATTCAAGAGGTTGCTAGTAGAATTACAGTAAATCAACCACTCAAATCATTATGAAGCTCTGTATAGTCTGCAGTCAATCAAACAAACGGGCTTCCACATGGATAAATTGTCATTTTTGTGGAAATTGGTGTCACGCCCCTTGTGCAGATATCCAAGAACTAGCTACAAGCAGTAAAAAAACAGGGAAGTGTTTTTGGGTATGCCCAAATGAGGAAAATCTGTGGACTAAAATCACAAGGGTATTAAAAGAGGATAACATCAAAGCTGCTTTCATAGACAACCTGGAAGCTTTCTACAACAGATGGGAACATAAAAAGTCTGGGCTGAATGGTACTGCCCTTGATACTGGCCATGTAGTCAGAAACTGTAAGGCTGGAGGTGATGTCCTGGTAGTCAGTAAATGTGAGGCTGATAGTGCTGTCCTGGGAGACAGTAATGGTGAAGCTGGAGGTGCTGTCCTGGGAGACAGTAATGGTGAAGCTGGAGGTGCTGTCCTGGGAGACAGTAATGGTGAAGCTGGAGGTGCTGTCCTGGAAGACAGTAATGGTGAAGCTGGAGATTTTGTCCAGGTAGTCGGGAATTATACGCAGGAAGGAATACATATAAATGACCTCATAGGGGACAGGAGCCGTAGTGGGGAAACAAGTGTAGTCAAAGATAAGATAAAACCAATATTGCAAACTAGAAATACCACAGGAAATAACAAACAAGAGGACTCCACTAGCTATAGTGAGGATATATTACCAAAAACAACTGGTGGGAGCTCCATTGTTGGTGCTAGGGAGGATAGGAATAAGACAGGGAAACATGCACCAACAGGGAATACAGTCACAGAAACCCAAGGCAAACGGAAACCAAGCCTGTGCACATTCTATGCACTTGGTATCTGCAGACATGGGAAATCTGGAAAAACAGACGGGACGTGCAACTATGACCACCCTAGAAAATGCCATGCCCATATGACAACAGGAAAATGCAAACTCCCTTCCTGTAAGCTTTTTCACCCTGAAATGTGTACCTCTTCAGTACAGGAAAGACTGTGCTATAACTTAAAGGGGACAAAAAGATACAAAACATCCAGGCCATGGGAAAACCTGGGTAGCCACAGCCACTCAAGAGGGAGAGGTTTTTTAGTGCCAGGAAGGAAAAAAAACTGGCAGGAAATGGCAGAAATCGTACACCAAATCCAGTCATTCCTGGAGTGGAACCACAGTCTATGGCCTCCACTCCAAACCAACAGATACAGATACTAATGCCGGAAAAAAAATCCCCCCCCAGTACCAACAATACCACCAGTCTGATGACATTCTTCTTTGCAAATATACAGGGTCTAAAGCCAGCAACAAACAACAAAATACCTTTCATTCATGGACTGCTTGCAGAGGCAAAGGCAATGTTCGCGGCTTTCACTGAGACCCACATAAAGGATCACTTGGACAACGAAATATGGATCCCAGGTTACAACCTATACAGATGTGACAGAGTGAACAGGCAAAAGGGGGGGGGGGGGGTTGGCCTGTACATTGCAGAGTCACTTGTTTGCATAGAACTGCTAAATGCCTCAAATGATGTAGTGAAAGTTTTAGCAGTAAAGGTCGAGGACCAAAACCTAGTCATTGTGGTAGTCTACAAGCCTCCGGATGCAACATCCCAGCAATTCCAGGAACAGCTGTTAAAAATTGACCACTGTCTGGAAAATCTTCCAGCTCCTGCACCTAATTTCAACTTAAGGCACCTAAAATGGAGGAATATAGCAAATAATATTGTTGCAGTAATAACACCAGGAGGCAGCTCTGATGAAAACTCACACTCACACGAGCTTTTAAATCTCTGCACAAAATTCAATTTAAACCAGCAAATAATAGAGCCTACTAGACTGTAGAATACACTAGACCTCATCTTCACTAACAATGATGATCTGATAAGAAATGTCACCATATCAAAAACAATATACTCAGATCACAACATAATTGAGGTTCAGACATGTATGCGTGGAGCCCCAGACCGACATAATGAGACTAGTCACGAGGGAGCATTCACCAAATTCAACTTCAATAACAAAAACATAAAGTGGGACCAAGTAAACCAAGTCCTAACCGATATAAGCTGGGAAGATATACTAAGCAACACAGACCCCAACGTATGCCTAGAACAGATTAACTTGGTGGCACTCGATGTATGCACAAGGCTTATTCCTCTAAGAAAAAGGAGGAGTAGATGTAAAATAGAAAGAGAGAGGCGCTCCCTTTACAGGCGACGGAAAAGAATAACAGTGCGGCTAAAAGAGGTCAACATATCTGAAATGCGTAGGGAGACACTGGTCAGAGAAATAGCAAGCATCGAACTCAAGCTAAAGGAATCTTATAGGAGTCAGGAATCGCGGGAAGAACTAAAAGCCATAAATGAAATCGAAAGAAACCCAAAGTATTTCTTCTCCTATGCCAAATCAAAGTCGAGAACAACATCCAGTATTGGGCCCCTACTTAAACAAGATGGGTCCTACACAGATGACAGCAAGGAAATGAGTGAGCTACTCAAGTGCCAATATGACTCAGTTTTTAGCAAGCCGCTAACCAGACTGAGAGTCGAAGATCAAAACGAATTTCTTATGAGAGAGCCACAAAATTTGGTTAACACAAGCCTATCCGATGTTATCCTGACGCCAAATGACTTCAAACAGGCGATAAATGACATGCCCATGCACTCTGCCCCAGGGCCAGACTCATGGAACTCCGTGTTCATCAAGAACTGCAAGAAGCCCCTATCACGAGCCTTTTCCATCCTATGGAGAGGGAGCATGGACACGGGGGTCGTCTCACAGTTACTAAAAACAACAGACATAGCCCCACTCCACAAAGGGGGCAATAAAGCAACAGCAAAGAACTACAGACCGAAAGCACTAACATCCCATATCATAAAAATCTTTGAAAGAGTCCTAAGAAGCAAGATCACCACCCATCTAGAAACCCATCGAGGATCTCACCTTCAAGGACCATAACATTATATCAATCGCATCTGCTAGAAAAATGACAGGATGGATAATGAGAACCTTCAAAACTAGGGAGGCCAAGCCCATGATGACACTCTTCAGGTCACTTGTTCTATCTAGGCTGGAATATTGCTGCACACTAACAGCACCTTTCAAGGCAGGTGAAATTGCTGACCTAGAAAATGTACAGAGAACCTTCACGGCGCGCATAACGGAGATAAAACACCTCAATTACTGGGAGCGCTTGAGGTTCCTGAACCTGTATTCCCTGGAACGCAGGCGGGAGAGATACATGATTATATACACCTGGAAAATCCTAGAGGGACTAGTACCGAACTTGTACACGAAAATCACTCACTACGAAAGCAAAAGACTTGGCAGACGATGCAACATCCCCCCAATGAAAAGCAGGGATGTCACTAGCACGTTTTGAGACCATACAATAAGTGTCAGGGGCCCGAGACTGTTCAACTGCCTCCCAGCATGCATAAGGGGGATTACCAACAGACCCCTGGCAGTCTTCAAGCTGGCACTGGACAAGCACCTAAAGTCGGTTCCTGACCAGCCGGGCTGTGGCTCGTACGTTGGTTTGCGTGCAGCCAGCAGTAACAGCCTGGTTGATCAGGCTCTGATCCACCAGGAGGCCTGGTCACAGACCGGGCCGCGGGGGCGTTGACCCCCGGAACTCTCTCCAGGTAAACTCCAGGTAGAAACACTATCTATGCATAGATTTAAGAAGAGGAACGATAAAGGTCTTGGAGCAGAAAGAGAATGAACCTAATAGCGACCACAAACAGGTGAGTACAAATAGGCGAGAACACACACACACATATGAGAGGCCCTTTGGAGAGGGTAACAGGAGTTAAATGGGAAAAGCCAAACTATAAAAGAGGGGTCTGCACAAGTATGAGGAACTTCCTGCAGAACGTTCAGTGGGACAGAGAAATGGTAGGAAAGTCAGTAATCGAAATGATGGAATACTTAACAACAAGATGCAAGGAGGCAGAGGAAAGGTTTGTTCCCAAGGGCAATAGAAATAATGGGAAGACCAAAGCGAGTCCTTGGTTTATCCGACGGTGTAGGGAGGCAAAAACTAAATGTACCAGAGAATGGAAAAGGTACAGAAGGCAAAGGACTCAGGCAAATAAGGAGATTAGTCGAAGAGCCAGAAACAAGTATGAACAGATAAGGAGAGAGGCCCAGCGATAATACGAGAAAGACATAGCATCGAAAGTCAAGTCTGACCCGAAACTGCTGTATAGCCACATTAGGAGGAAAACAACAGTCAAAGACCAGTTGATCAGGCTAAGGAAAGAAGGTGGGGAACTCACAAGAAACGATCAAGAGGTATGTGAGCAGCTCGACACGAGATTTAAGGAAGTATTCGCAGTGGAGACAGGAAGGACTCTGGGAAGAGAGGACAGAGTGGGACACCAACAAGGAATACACCAACAAGTGTTGGACGATATGCACACAACTGAGGAGGAGGAGGTGAAGAAGCTGCTAAGTGACCTTGATACCTCAAAGGCAATGGGACCGGACAACATCTCCCCGTGGGTCCTTGGAGAAGGAGTAAAGATACTGTGTGCCCCACTAACTACAATCTTCAACAGGTCCCTTGAAACTGGGCAACTACCTGAGGTATGGAAGACGGCAAATGTAGTTCCCATTTTTAAAAAAAGAGACAGAAAAGAGGAACTAAACTATAGACCAGTGTCACTGACGTGTATAGTATGCAAAGTAATGGAGAAGTGGAGGAGGAGATTGGTGGAACACCTGGAACGGAACAAGATTATAAACGTCAACCAGCACGGATTCATGGAAGGCAAATCCTGTGTCACAAACCTGGAGGTTTATGATAAAGTAACAGAAGTAAGACACGAGAGAGAGGGGTGGGTTGATTGCCTTGTCTTGGACTGCAAGAAGGAATTCGACACAGTTCCTCACAAGAGATTAGTGCAGAAGCTAGAGGATCAGGTGCGTATAACAGGAAGGGCACAGCAATGGATCAGAGAATACCTGACATGGAGGAAGCATCGTGTCATGGTACGTGATGAGGTATTACAGTGTGACGAGCGGGGTCCCACAGGGGTCGGTCCTAGGACCAGTGCTATTTTTGGTATATGTGAATGACATGGTGGAAGGGTTAGACTCAGAAGTGTCCCTGTTTGCAGATGATGTGAAGTTAATGAGGAGAATTAAATCTGATGAGGACCAGGCAGGACTTCAAAGAAACCTGGACTGGCTGGACACCTGGTCTAGCAACTGGCTTCTCGAATATAACCCAGCCAAATGCAAACTCATGAAGACTGAGGAAGGGCAAAGAAGACTGCAGACAGAGTATAGGCTAGGTGGCCAAAGACTGCAAACGTCGCTCAAGGAGAAAGATCTTGGGGTGAGTATATCACCGAGCACGACTCCGGAAGTACACATCAACCAGACAACTGGTGCAGCATATGGGCGCATGGCAAACCTGAGAATAGCGTTCCGATACCTTAGTAAGGAATCGTTGAAGACACTGTGTACCGTGTACGTCAGGCCCATAGTGGAGTATGCAGCTCCAGCTTGGAACCCACACCGGGTCAAGCATGTCAAGAAATTAGAGAAAGTGCAAAGATTTGCGACAAGGTCATTTCCAGAGCTAAGGGGAATGTCTTACGAGGAGTGGTTAAGGGAAATCGGCCTGACGACACTAGAGGACAGGAGAATTGAAGGAGACATGATAACGGCATACAAAATACTACGTGGAATAGACAAGTTGGACAGAGATAGGATGTTCCAGATAGGGAACAGAGAAACAAGGGGTCATACTTGGAAGTTGAAGACTCAGATGAGTCAAAGGGATGTTTACCTGGAGTTTACCTGGAGAGGGTTTCGGGGGTCAATGCTCCCGCGGCTCGGTCTGAGACCAGGGCTCATGGTTGATCAGGGTCTGATCAACCAGGCTGTTACTGCTGGTCGTACGCAAGTTGACGTACAAACCACAGCCTGGTTGGTCAGGTATTGACTTTAGGTGCCTGTCCAGTGCCTTCTTGAAGACAGCCAGGGGTCTACTGGTAATCCCCCTTATGTATGCTGGGAGGCAATTGAACAGTCTTGGGCCCCGGACACTTACTGTGTTGTCCCTCAGTGTACACGTGGCGTTCCTTCTTTTCATCAGGGGAATGTTGCATCTCCTGCCGAGTCTTTTGTTTTCATAGGGAGTATTTTTCGTGTGCAGGTTAGGAAGTGTTTCTTCAGTCATAGAATAGTAAGGAAGTGGAATAGTCTAGCAAGTGATATAGTGGAGGTAGGAACCATACATAGCTTTAAGACGAGGTATGATAAAGCTCATGGAGCAGGAAGAGAGAGAGGACCTAGTAGCGTCCAGTAAAGAGGCAGGGCCAGGAGCTTAGTCTCGACCCCTGCAACCACAATTAGGTGAGAATTAGGCGAGTACACACACACACCTACCAGACGCACTGTGTGTGCCACTAATAAAAATTTTGAACAGATCTATCTACACAAGGCAATTGCCTAAGGTGTGGAAGACAGCAAACATAGTGCCAATTTTTAAGAAACGAGACTGACAGGTAACATTAAATTACAGACCAGTGTCGCTGACTTGTATACTACGTAAAGTTATGGAGAAGGTTATGAGGAGAAGAGCGGTGGAGCACCTAGAAAGGAACGGGTTCATACATGACAACCACCACAGTTTCAAGGAAGAGAAATCCTGCATCATAAACCTACTGGAGTTCTATGGCAAGGTAACAAAAATAAGACAGGAATGAGAGAGGGATAGATAGACTCCATTTTCTTGCGCTGTTAGAATGTTTTCGACGCAGCACCACACACTTGACTGGTTGAAAAGCTAGAGGAGGAGGCAGGAAAAACAGGGAAATTACTGCAATGGCTCAGGGAATTCCTGATAGGAAGGGAAACAACGTGTGTTGGTACATGACAAGGTGTCAGAGTAGGCTCATGTGTCGAGTGGGGTTCCATATGGGCCAGTCCTAGGTGCAGGGCTGTTTCTTGTATATGTGAATAATATGATGGAAGGGGTAGATTTTGATGTGTCCCTGTTTGCACACGATGTGATACTAATGAAGAGATTACAAGCGGGCGAGCACCAGATAAATCTACAAGGGGATTTGGTCAGGCTGCAAGCCTTGTCCGAGAAATGGCTCCTGGAGTGCAACCCCGCCAAGTACAAAATCATGAAGTTTGGGGAAAGAAAAAGAAGACCGTATACGGAGTACAGCCTGGGGGGGGTCAAATTCTGCAAACCTTACTCAGGTTAGAGGAAGCTGGTGTGAGCATCATACCGAGCACATCACCTGAGACGAACATCAGCCAAATAACCGCTCCAGCACATGGGCGCCTGACAAAAAGAATAGCGTTTCGACATCTATGTAAGGAGTCATTCACGACACTACACGGTGTTCGTCAGGCCCGTACTGGAGTATGCAGCACCAGTATGGAACCACGCCTGGTCAAACACGTCAAGAAATTAGCGGAAGTGCAAAAGTTTGGAACAAGACTAGTCCAACGAGGAGTGGTTAGGGAACTCAACATCACGACACTGGAGAACAGGAGTTATAGGGAGGACATGGCAACGATGTATATAATACTGAGATGAATTGACAAGATGGATACGGACAGAATGTTTCGGAGATGGGACACAGGAACATCGGGACACAATTGGAAATTTAAAACTCATATGATTTACAGTGATGTTAGGAAATATTTCTTCAGTCAAAGAGTGGTCAGGAAGTGGAACAATCTGTAGAGTGGAGTATTGGAGGCAGGAACCATACGTAACATTAAGAGGAAGTACGATAAGGCTCTTGGAGTAGAGACAAAAAAATATAGACCTAGTAGCTACTAGCGAAGAAGCGGGGCTAAGAGCTGTGATTCGACCAATGCAACCACAAATAGGTGAGTACAAATAGGCAAATAGGTGAGTACACACACATAACTCACACATACTCATACAAACAGACACACACACACACACACACACACACACACACACACACACACACACACACACACACACACACACACACACACACACACACACACACACACACACACACACACACACACATAAACATGCAAAACAAAGGAACGGATGATTAAGTTGGGGAAAAGAGAAGAGCATTTTCATCCACTGCTGACGGAAGAGAAAAAACTGAATGATCACAACCAGTATGCAATGTGGGGTTAATGATATGGAGACAGAAAAGGGTTCATTGGGCAATATGCCTTTGAAGCGCTTGCGGAGGTGAGAAGCAGAGAAAAGGATAATCTCTGAGAAAGAGAAGAGGTTTGAGAGGAAATTAATAAAGTTTAAAGAGGAGGTAGAGAACGAAACAAATAAACTGATGGTTGAAGTTGAAGGTAATACGGAAGATGCAGGAAAGTGACTGTGCATTCGCTAAAGGGAAATAAAACTGCTAAGGCAGGAAGTATTATGAGTTAGTAATCAATCTGCTAGAGATAAATCGGAGAAAGAGAAAGTAAAGAATGTGAGGCATCGACATTTGGTCAGCACGCCAGGAAGAAAATTAACTATAAAGGTCGTAAAACTCTCAGAATATGTGGTAGAGTTTAATACTCTGATGCGACGAGAGTAGAAGGACATGAAGGACTGTGATCTAAAGATGTTCAGGTTAAACAAAGAAAGACAACCTAAAGGGAAATATGAAGACAGAAGGAGCATATGAGAAACTGCATATGAGAATATCAAAATTTGTGAGGTTTATTTGGTAGTTAATATACAGAAGGAAAGAAAAAACCAGTAATGTCTTTGAGAACAAAAACAAGTAATTTTCTTATTAAAAGAAAATCGAATTTAAGAAGATCTAGAAAAATCTGACATAGTCTAAATCATGGAAAATAATACAAGAAGAGGACTGCAAAAAGTGGAAATATGGAAGAGAAGAAACAAGACGACTGGAGTAGGGAATAGGCCACCAGTTTTGAAATGGGAGGCTCATCAGAGGGAAAGAGTCAATGAAGTTCTTTAGTACAACACAAAGAATCCCCAAAAATTAGCAGTACCTACTATAGTGTTCATATCGCAGATACCATAGATAAACTTAATGACGTCTTAACTGTAGGGACCAGTCTTGACAGTATTGCTCAAGTTACTATTACGCAGGTTAGTGATTACGTAAGTGACATTTAACAAGGCTTCCTCTAGTTGTTCCCAACAAATCCTACAGAATTAGCTTCATGTATAAGAAAGCTCCATATACTATCAACTATCATTGCAACCCTGTTTAATAAATCTATTGAAACCGAAACTTTGCTGCTATACTTAAAGAAGCTCGTTTTACCCCAATCCATAATGGTGACGACCCAATTGAAATCATCATTCTCTAAAATGATTAAAAAGATGTTATATGAACGAGCCTATGCATTTTATAGTACACAGAACATTCTTTCTTCTGCCATCTTGACTTTGGACCAGTAAACAATAATAATTATGTTACTATTAAGAAGTGGAATCTTGGTCCAATATGTGCAAGCGGTCGAGGATCAGGTAAGCCTAAAAGGGAATCTGGACACGTTGCGAGCCTGGTCCGACAAATGGCTCCTGGAGTTTAACCCCAGCAAGTGCAAAGTTATGAAGCTCGGGGAAGGACAAAGAAGACCGCAGACAGAGCACAGCCAAAGAGGACAGAGGCTGCAAAACTCGCTGAATAAAAAGGATCCTGGGGTGAGCATCATACCGAGCACATCTCCTGAGGCGCACATCAACCAAATAACTGTTGCAGCATATGGGCGCCTGGCAAACCTGAGAATAGCGTTTCGACATCTAAGTATGAAGTCATTCACGACACTGTACATCGTGTATGTCAGGCCCATATTGGAATATGCAGCACCAGTATGGAACCAACACCTGGTGAAACATGTCAAGAAATTAGAGAAAGTACAAATGTTTGTGACAAGACTAGTCTCAGAACTAAGAGGGTTTGTCCTAAGAGGAAAGGTTGAGGGAACTTAACCTGACAAGACTGGAAGACAGGAGGGATAACAGGGACACGATAACAACATACATAATACTGCGAAGAATTGACAGGGTGGATAGGGACAGAATGTTTCAAAGATGTGACACAGCAACAAGGGAATCTGAAAACTCAGATGAGTCAAAGGAATGTTAGGAAGTATTTCTTCAGGAAGAGAGTTGTCAGGAGAGTGATGTAGTGGAAGTACGATCCATACATAGTTTTAAGAAGAGATATGATAAAGCTCATGGAGCAGGGAGAGAGTGGACCTAGTAGCGAACAGTGAAGAGGAGGGGCCGGGAGTAATGAATCGACCCCTGCAACCACTAATATGTGAGTACAAATAGGTGAGTACACACACACGCGCACACAAACGCCATAATTAATCCTAATTTTTAGAGGAGTAGACCGGTAAGCCAGCGGGAAGCCTCCGTCAGATAACCAAAAGCTCCAGTGGTGGGTCATCACTATGACTAAGACCTGCATCAGGAAATATTTGTCCTGTTTCCTAGCTAATCTTACCTAACCCAGCCTAACACACACACACACATACACGCGCGCGTACGCGCGTGTATGATTTTTTTTGCATTAACATTTAGAAAGTGGTATTCTCAGTATCCTGCAAGGCATCTCCTCAGTGCAAGTTGCATCCTTCTTGTTCTCTGCAATTACACGTTCAATGTGAAAAGTGGTGTATTGTATTTGTCATCCTGTATTTTGCACACAGTTGACGACCAGTGTTTTAGATCCTCAGCTGACTAGTGCTTTACGCCAAGCTGATCAGTGTTTTGTGTCCAGCTAGCCGCTGTTTTACACCCAGCTGAGGGCCAGTGTTTTACACCCGACTGACCCCATTTACAACAACCTCGTTGATTGCATTGTGAGTCGTGCAAGGTGGGACGACAGCAACTCTGTTTCAATAAGTGACAATATGATGGTCATCAAAGTGTTTAATAAATGGTCCGAAGTCAAACGAGACAATGTGCTGTAACCTATATTGTTAGAACGGTTCTCTAACAGTGAGAACTATGTGAAGCACAGCGGAAGGATCTGTAACAGTGAGAACTATGTGATGCACAGCGGAAGGATCTGTAACAGTGAGAGGAAGGATCTGTAACAGTGAGAGGAAGGATCTGTAACAGTGAGAGGAAGGATCTGTAACAGTGAGAGAAAGGATCTGTAACAGTGAGAGAAAGGATCTGTAACAGTGAGAGGAAGAATCTGTAACAGTGAGAGGAAGGATCTGTAACAGTGAGAGGAAGGATCTGTAACAGTGAGAGAAAGGATCTGTAACAGTGAGAGGAAGGATCCGTAACAGTGAGAGAAAGGATCTGTAGCAGTGAGAGGAAGGATCTGTAACAGTGAGAGGAAGGATCTGTAACAGTGAGAGGAAGGATCTGTAACAGTGAGGGGAAGGATCTGTAACAGTGAGAGGAAGGATCTGTAACAGTGAGAGGAAGGATCTGTAACAGAGAGATGAAGGATCTGTAACAGTGAGAGGAAGGATCTGTAACAGTGAGAGGAAGGATCTGTAACAGTGAGAGGAAGGATCTGTAACAGTGAGAGGAAGGATCTGTAACAGTGAGAGGAAGGATCTGTAACAGTGAGAGGAAGGATCTGTAACAGTGAGAGGAAGGATCTGTAACAGTGAGAGGAAGGATCTGTAACAGTGAGAGAAAGGATCTGTAACAGTGAGAGGAAGGATCTGTAACAGTGAGAGGAAGGATCTGTAACAGTGAGAGGAAGGATCTGTAACAGTGAGAGGAAGGATCTGTAACAGTGAGAGGAAGGATCTGTAACAGTGAGAGAAAGGATCTGTAACAGTGAGAGGAAGGATCTGTAACAGTGAGAGAAAGGATCTGTAACAGTGAGAGGAAGGATCTGTAACAGTGAGAGGAAGGATCTGTAACAGTGAGAACTATGTGAAGCACAGCGGAAGGATCCGTAACGGTGAGAACTATGTGATGCACAGCGGAAGGATCTGTAACAGTGAGAACTATGTGATGCACAGTGGAAGGATCTGTAACAGTGAGAGGAAGGATCTGTAACAGTGAGAGAAAGGATCTGTAACAGTGAGAGAAAGGATCTGTAACAGTGAGAGGAAGAATCTGTAACAGTGAGAGGAAGGATCTGTAACAGTGAGAGGAAGGATCTGTAACAGTGAGAGAAAGGATCTGTAACAGTGAGAGGAAGGATCTGTAACAGTGAGAGAAAGGATCTGTAGCAGTGAGAGGAAGAATCTGTAACAGTGAGAGGAAGGATCTGTAACAGTGAGAGGAAGGATCTGTAACAGTGAGGGGAAGGATCTGTAACAGTGAGAGGAAGGATCTGTAACAGTGATCTGTAACAGTGAAGGGATCTGTAACAGTGAGAGGAAGGATCTGTAACAGTGAGAGGAAGGATCTGTAACAGTGAGAGAAAGGATGGAAGGATCTGTAACAGTGAGAGGAAGGATCTGTAACAGTGAGAGAAAGGATATGTAACAGTGAGAGAAAGGATCTGTAACAGTGAGAGGAAGGATCTGTAACAGTGAGAGGAAGGATCTGTAACAGTGAGAGGAAGGATCTGTAACAGTGAGAGAAAGGATCTGTAACAGTGAGAGGAAGGATCTGTAACAGTGAGAGAAAGGATCTGTAGCAGTGAGAGGAAGGATCTGTAACAGTGAGAGGAAGGATCTGTAACAGTGAGAGGAAGGATCTGTAACAGTGAGAGGAAGGATCTGTAACAGTGAGAGGAAGGATCTGTAACAGTGAGAGGAAGGATCTGTAACAGTGAGAGGAAGGATCTGTAACAGTGAGAGGAAGGATCTGTAACAGTGAGAGGAAGGATCTGTAACAGTGAGAGGAAGGATCTGTAACAGTGAGAGGAAGGATCTGTAACAGTGAGAGGAAGGATCTGTAACAGTGAGAGGAAGGATCTGTAACAGTGAGAGGAAGGATCTGTAACAGTGAGAGAAAGGATCTGTAACAGTGAGAGGAAGGATCTGTAACAGTGAGAGAAAGGATCTGTAGCAGTGAGAGGAAGGATCTGTAACAGTGAGAGGAAGGATCTGTAACAGTGAGAGGAAGGATCTGTAACAGTGAGAGGAAGGATCTGTAACAGTGAGAGGAAGGATCTGTAACAGTGAGAGGAAGGATCTGTAACAGTGAGAGGAAGGATCTGTAACAGTGAGAGGAAGGATCTGTAACAGTGAGAGGAAGGATCTGTAACAGTGAGAACTATGTGATGCACATTATTATTATTATTATGATAATCAAAGGGGGAAGCGCTAAACCCGGAGGATTATACAGCGCCTGGGGGGGATGTGGAAGACATTCAGGCTTAATTCGGGGAACTGGAGCACAGATCCAAATCCCTAAATCAAGAGCACCTCACCAACATCAAGGAACCTTCCTTGAGGGGTATGTGATGCACAGAGGAAGGATCTGTAACAGTGAGAACTATGTGATGCACAGAGGAAGGATCCGTAACAGTGAGAACTATGTGATGCACAGAGGAAGGATCCGTAACAGTGAGAACTATGTGATGCACAGAGGAAGGATCCGTAACAGTGAGAACTATGTGATGCACAGAGGAAGGATCCGTAACAGTGAGAACCATGTGATGCACAGAGGAAGGATCCGTAACAGTGAGAACTATGTGATGCACAGATGAAGGATCCGTAACAGTGAGAACTATGTGATGCACAGAGGAATGATCTGTAACAGTGAGAACTATGTGAAGCACAGAGGAAGGATCCATAACAGTGAGAACTATGTGATGCACAGAGGAAGGATCCGTAACAGTGAGAACTATGTGATGCACAGAGGAAGGATCCGTAACAGTGAGAACTATGTGATGCACAGAGGAAGGATCCATAACAGTGAGAACTATGTGAAGCACAGAGGAAGGATCTGTAACAGTGAGAACTATGTGAAGCACAGAGGAAGGATCTGTAACAGTGAGAACTATGTGATGCACAGAGTAAGAAAGTCTCTGAAACAGCCAGAGCTGGGAGAAGCACAGGGTGAGGAAGACCCTATATTAGTGAGAACTATGCGAAGCCCAGAGTGAGAACGGCTATTTAACAGTGAGAACCATGTGAAGGATACTGAGAATGACAAACGTGTATCGCTCTGGGGGTGTGAGGTGTTATATGAGATAGCAAGTATTGCAGACAAACGAGTTAGAAAGATACTTGGGGCGTAGGAAACAAATATTATAAACAACGTATATTTTGTGTAGAGCTTCGTTGTCAAGTCTTGTAAGGAGTCATGCGACAAGACTTTATATACATACAGCTGTAGTTAATCCAGCAGGCTGTTGAAATATACATATCAATTAATCTTGAGTTGCTTTCTCCATGTGGGTTATTTTGGAGGATTGACAAATGCTCGTTACTCTTTATTCATGTACAAGTAAAATTAACGACTTTTAAAAACCACAGTATTCACCATGTTGAAAAACCTCCTCTCTTACATCCCACCTACAGTGGTGAGTCCACTTAACCTGTTTTACCTCTCTTCTCTCTATCCGCCACCCCTTTTCGCTGCCCTATAATACCTTAATCCTTCTCCTTCTCATTATTGTTATTGATATTTTGGCCTAACCAAAAAAATTGTGAAGAGACGTAGGTGAGGGTCAGGTGTCATCCATGACTGTGATGTGTGTGTCAACTCCGGGGTCGCTGGGGTTAAACAAGTGTCATGGTAAAAAATAAATGCCCCCTGATATTGCTCTTTCGTACTGGTAGTTTGTAAAATTGATGCACTGTCACATTACTCGCCGAATGATTTCAATAGGTTCTACCCAGAGCAAAATGTTGCCTATAATTAGGCCATACTCCTAATAAAAGTCAGTATTTCACTGTGACTAAGACAGTCAGATCTGTGACTTTGACACAAGATATAAAAATATAATTACTTGACTGTATATTTTCAGAATGTTCTCTGTGGTTCCCATTATCTTTTTGGTCTTTAAAATATTTTTAATGGCTTTCTGTAGAGTGAATTTATTAGTTTGTGGAAGGATATAATTAGTTAAAACTAATTTACTCAAACCTAACCCAACCTAACTAAATCAAATGTAACCTAACCTACCCTAACGTGACCTAATGTGACATACTCAACCTAATTCGAAAAATTGCTTAAAATAATATGCAAAAAATCAGCAACGCTATTAAGGGAACACAGTCTAATAGTTATAATTGTAGCCATAATATTTAAAGGGGTGGACAGGCAAGCGGAAGGTCTCGATTAAATGACCATAAACTCCATCTGCGGGTCATGATATGACTAAGACCCAAGTCAAGATATACGTCTTGTTTCCTGATAAACCTTACCTAACTTCTCCTAACAATACCAATAGACTTTCTTGGAGACAAGTGAGCTCTTTTTATCTCTCCATTGTTGCAGAGAGAAAACAGATCAAAGCATAGTAAGATGTGTTCACAAAATGCAGTGAATATCTGAAGTATTGTAGGTTAACGAGAGACAAATGCAAAGGTAAAAAAAAGAGAAAGTAATGTGTTACACTACTTTCTTTCTTCTTTCTCCTAAAAGGAGGAAAATTAGAAAATAAAATCAGCAGCGGTTATCTAAGAACAGTTAGAAAACAAAAGCGAGTTGTGCTGTGGGAAATTAGTCAAATTTTGTTTGGGCTCAAGTAGTGAAAAGATAACTAGATGGTAACGAAAGTATATAGATACAGAAGAGATTAGGGTCCAAAGCAGAGTAAAGAAAGCTCACCCCTGTGTTTCAACTGCCAGGTAATTGTTCGACAAAACTAGATGTATTTCTGTATCCCCTGAATCTCAGTGCAGGCGACAGAAACAGTGAAAAATGAGGCAAAAGTTTCTAATGTAGTTAAATATTAACGTTGGAAAGTTGTAGTGAATCAGAAGATTATTATTATTATAATCAAAAAGAAGCGCTAAGCCACAAGGACTATACAGCGAGTGAATCAGAAGAGACTTTCAGAATTTATCAAAAAAAAAAAAAAAAAAAAAAGGGCAAGTTAAGACATTAGCAGACCAAGACTAAGTTAGATCTTCCACTAAAAACACATGATTTTATTCAAACATCTTAAAAAAAAAAAAAAAAAAAAAAAAAAAAAAAAAAAAAAAAAAAAAAAAAAAAAAAAAAAAATAGCTTACTTCGCCTTAACGATCCAAGGCCAAATCAAAGGCCTACATCATTATCCTTACAAGGTAGGCGAAATTGCAGACATGGAGAACATCCACAGAACTTTCGCAGCACGTACAAGTACAATAAAGTACGTCAATTGCTGGGATAGGTTGAAGTCCTTTGATCTGTGCTCCTTGGAATGCAGGCGAGAAAGATACATCATAATATACACCTGAAAAATCCTAGAAGGACTAGTCCCAAATATGCACAGGAAATCATTCCCTATGAAAGCAAAAGATTCTGCAGGCGGTGCAACATCCCCCAAAGAAAAGCAAGGGTTTCATGAGTACACTAAGGGATAACATAGTAAGTTTCGGGGCCCAAGACTGTTCAGCTGCCTCCCAGCACACATAAGGAGAATTACCAATGGGCTTCTAGCTGTCTTCAAGAGGAAACTGGCCAGATACCTAAATTCAGTAAGTCAGTACCTGACCAGCTAGGCTGTGGTTTTTAAGGCAGATTACATGCGGCAAGCAGTAACAGCCTGGTTGATCAGGCCCTGATCCACCGAGATTATTATTACAATCAAGGGGGAAGCGCTAAACCCGGAGGATTATACAGCGCCTGGGGGGGGGATGTGGAAGGCATTCAGGCTTAATTTGGGGAACTGGAGCACAGATCCAATTCCCTAAATCAAGAGCCCCTCACCAACATCAAGGAACCTTCCTTGAGGGGTGATCCACCGAGAGACTTGGTCATGGACTGAACTGTGGGGGCGTTGACCCCCGAAACACCCTCCAGGTATACTCCAGGTAACCAATCAGAGAGCTTGAACTCGTTCCCAAAGGGAATAAAGAGTCCATATATGAAGGAGTTAAATCATAGGCTTGGAAGTGAGTGGTTTCCAGTCGTTCATAAGTGCGAATAATGACTCTGGATTCATCTTAAAAACTCACAAGAAAACAATGAAATATTAAGATGCCTGAGCGTGAAAAATGATATCTCGTAGCAGGTGAGAAAGACTTGCAGTTTCTTAGGACATTTATGAAAGTAATAGAAGTCCGATACTTTAATGAATATGCTAAAAAGCTGCAAGTTTGTCCTTACTGCTGTGAGGTAAAAAAAAATCTTGAAAGTACAATAAAATCCATGACAATGAAAAGGTCTTAGAAAGGGTCAATATACAATATAATTGAAGTACGTCCGAATTTCTCCGTCATTTCGATTATGTTACATTAAATACAACATCATCGAAATGACGGAGATTAAATTAATTAAGCTTGAAATCGCATTATCTAGTTATCAGTGTTGAACAGTTGAACTCAATCAGTGTTTTCTTTTTCCCAAATATCTTCCATAATAGGGCTAATTGGGACCTACACTAGCTAAACTTAATCTAAACGTTTTCTCTAGGTAAAACTGATAAACATTAAGTCTTAGTAAGTAAATGAGAAGGTAGATAAGTAAGTTTAATTCAGTTTTGTGTGCATGACATAAATATTTTTTGCGACTGATCGCGGGTTCAAACCCCACCCGTGGCATGGTTTGTGTTGAGGGTACACAGGTGTAAATTTAACATGAGATAACCCAAGATAATCAAGCTCTTTTCATTTCAGATCAGTAGAGACCTTCTCCAGTTACATCACGGAAACCAATTAGTTAATAACATTGGCACTAAAAGTTTGAAGCCGACCAGAAGATGCATTCTCCAGTCATTACGCAGACTTCAACAAAATTTTTAGCTACGCAGCCTCAACCATTAAAACATTTCTGAAATTATTATAATCATAGAAAAAATAAACCCGTAGGGGTCATATAGCATCTCTGTAAAGGGAGGAATTTAGACTGGATTCTAGAAGAGAGAATAAATCTACTTACTTAGGTAATGTATTTAGGTACCCCACTTGAGAAGGCAAAATATTACATTAATATTGCGAGATTTAGTGACAAAAGGGTACCTACCCACTCCATAGTGACAAAATGGTACCTACCCACTCCATAGTGACAAAATGGTACCTACCCACTCCATAGTGACAAAACGGTACCTACCCACTCCATAGTGACAGAACGGTACCTACCCACTCCATAGTGACAGAACGGTACCTATCTACTCCATAGTGACAGAACGGTACCTACCCACTCCATAGTGACAGAACGGTACCTACCCACTCCATAGTGACAAAACGGTACCTACCCACTCCATAGTGACAGAATGGTACCTACCAACTCCATAGTGCCAGAACAGTACCTACCCACTCCATAGTGACAGAACGGTACCTACCCACTCCATAGTGACAAAACGGTACCTACCCACTCCATAGTGACAGAATGGTACCTACCCACTCCATAGTGACAGAACAGTACCTACCCACTCCATAGTGACAGAACAGTACCTACCCACTCCATAGTGACAGAACAGTACCTACCTTCACCTCTAAGTTGAAATTCTGAAGCCGATCAAAAGTGTTTTCAAGGGTTTTCTCTTAGAAACCAATTTCGGAAATGGTCTAAATAAAATTGAGCCGAGGCAAACACTTATGCCAATTATTCCTCAGACCTTCATCTAGTGTCAGTTTACCAGATTTAAAAATCTGAATATCGGATGATGTATCTGGAGTTATAAATGAAAGCCTTTTAGAAAGTTGGTTAATTAATTATTAATAATTTATGTTAAGCGCTAAATCCATGGGGATCATTCAGCGCATGACGTGGAGGCTTGATCCTCCGTCTGCTGAGCGCCAGATAGACGCGCTTCCTATTTGTGCTCACCTAGTTACATTAGAAAGTTAGTGAAAAACTAGAAGACTGCTCATAACAATTTGACCAGCTTCATAACCTCGTGCCAATAATATTAAAAGGCCCATTAAACTGGCCAGAATTAAAAACCGCCTTAAAATGCGAGATTTAAATATTTCTCACTTTTCATTTATCACCTATTTTCTATCTTTAATTATCTATAATCCCAAAACATAAAATAGATTTTAGATTTTTTTAAGAAAGTTTAGTTTCATAGTAGTATTTTCTTTAAAACTGACAAATTAGCCATTAAACAGCTCAAATTTAAAAAAAAAAAATGCTTGCTATTACGAGACATTCCCTATTTGTTACACAGAAAGTAAATTAATAAAACTATTAAATTTTATAATACATTGCTTAGTGAGGAAGGCAAATATTCTGTTAAAACAGCTTATTAACTTTGAAAGTTTAAAGTCTATGAGAAAAACTGTTCTCCAGGAAATGATCTAAATCGAACGATTCCAAATTTTTAAAAAAAATTGAAAAATTAAGAATTTACACCAAGGCAATTGTTATTGTTGTGTATTATTCTTTTTATGGAATGTATCCGCGTTAATACTTTTGAAGACGACCAGAAGAGGCATTCTTTACGACTCACGAAACTGTAATGACACAATTGCAAACAAACTATACCTTGGGTGGGGATAGAACCCGGGATCAGAGTCATAAAACTCCAGACCGACGCTTTAGCCTAGTTGGATGAATCTTCTTGTAGCCAGCTGGCCCAGTGGCTAACGCGTCGGTCAGGAATTTTATAACTCTCTGGTGGCGGGTTCTATCCCCACCCGTGGTATGGTTTGGAGGCATTCTTTATTTACTGAATGGAAATAGGTACCATTATTTACGTAATAAAACTGTCAAATGGGTATCTATTCAGCCCAATAAAACCGCTATCTTTTCTTTCTGGAAAACATAACAAGGCTGAAAATTTGAAGCTGATCCTAAGAGGCTGTCTTCACCTAACATATAGTTTCCAATTCCAATTTTTTTTAAATAATTTATGTAGTATGTTGACAAATTTACCCACATATAAATTTAAATTAATTGGTACTATATTGTCTGTAAGATGCAGCAGACATTCAGTATTGATTGAAGGTTTAAAGAGCAGGTAAAATCAAATACACTTAATATGATTTAACAGTAATAAAGAAAAATCACATTATTTTACACATTAAATTGGCAAATACACACCTATTTGCTTTTGTTTCACTCTCCGCTGACGTCAAAGTAGGAAGCGCTGTTTTGGAACCCATTACAGAAATCTTGGAATGGGTTTTCAAACCATTGTCATAGAGTGCCTGGGCATGCCGACAGTTTCGCGAATTTGGGCCTCGTTACTTTACACCAGTGTTAAAAATTTGAAGCCGATGGATCAGATGAGGCTTTCTACTGTGATGAGGGAAATTTAAAAACAAATCGAGGAAGAAAAAAGAGAAATTGGAAAAAGTTAAAAAAAAAATTCCGTCAACCACATAAAGGCATCTCATCGAGAATTACCTTAAAATCATTAAAACTTGGTATGAATCAATTGAGAAATAACTATAGCCAATATTGCTAGAATATATGCAATAAATAATTAACGTGTTTCCAAAAGAGACCCAAAACATTTTATTATCCACCCTTAAAGTACCTCATATTACCACCAACACCTGAACAGCATAACTACGACCATGTTCAGTCGTCTCAAATCTTCAAGTTCGTCACCCTCAAAATTAAATCACGACACATCCAAAAACAGGAACAATGTCGCTGACTAACCAACAAGATCACCAGCACAATGTACAGAAGACAAATCTGAAAACTCAAGAATCCGGAGAGAGAACATTACCTGCACCAAAATTCCCATGAAAACGAGAAATTGAAACAGATACTGACCTAATAAATTTGTGAAAGTGCTTCTATAAACTGTAGGTAACATACAAGCCGGCAGAACTCCACTCATCACCAGAAAATGACCCAGCAGCTTTAGTGGATTTTCTGAGGATCAAACTTCACTCAGCAAGCCATTCCCCGGACGTAAACAAAGACACCCTCACAGTTGGCGTATATAACAACAAAACATAATATTAATGCATAACTGAGAGATGTGATGGATAAGAAGCAAAAGATTTTTATCAGATTTGTCAGCTTAATTTAAGAGTAAACTGGATCATAGAGAAAGATTAGATAAACAAGAGTATACTGTACAGACAAAGGTCAAATATACAAGAGTATACTATGTATGGAAAGGTCTGATAAACAAGAGTGCAGTGTATGGGCATATTTCAAATAAAGAGGAGTAGAGAGTGTTTAATAAGGACACATAAACAGGAGTACACTCTGTAGGGAAAGATCATAGAAACAGAAGTACACTCTGTAGGGAAAAATCATATACACAGAAATACACTCTGTAGGGAATGATTAGTACGCTATGCATTAAAAGGTCAGATGAACAGCAGTATACGCTGCATAAAAAGATCAGATTAACATTAACAAACACTCTGCATAGAAAGGCTAGATCAACAGCTATACACTCTGCATTAAAAGGTCAGATGAATAGCAGTACAGTCTGCACAAATGTGAGTGAGGGTAAAAGGATAATGGCGAATGGGAAACTGGGAAGAGGGAGAATAAGAGCTGATGAGATTCATGGCAGATGACAGCGATTTTCATTTTGTACAGTGTGTACAGCTCGCATAGATGGCGGCGTGATGAATACATGGATGTTACAGGTATTACTGAGAAGCCTTCGGTATAGATGGAGGAGAGACGTATGCTTGGATGGAGATGGTTTTATTGGGAAATTATCGGAACAGATGGAGGTGTGACGGATACAGTGATAGTGCTGGTATTACTGAGAGGCCTCTGGTGTAGATTGGGGTGTGATAGCTACATGGATGTTGATATTGTTGAGAGGCCTCTGATGTAGATACTGATATGGCGGATGATTGGATGTTGATGAAATTTTTGAGTGATCTTCGGTGTAGGTGTGTTGGATGCTATGCTAGTGATGGAATTGTTGAGAGACCTCTGGTGAAGAAGGAGTTATAATGGAAGATTGGAGGGCGATGGTTTTGTTGAGAGGCCTCTGGTTTGGAAGGAAGTGTGAGGGAGCATACCGTCTATTCTACGTTGACAGAGTAGAGTTGACAGCATGCTTTACAAAACTACGCTTACAGAACTATGACTTGCTCCAAATGAGATAAGCTGGAGTTAACTACCACCACATCATCACAGCTGATAACTTAGTTAACTTTCGTCACAGCTCATGCGTTTACTACCACCATACTGACGTGTTTACTACCATCATACTGACGTGTTTACTACCACCATACAGACGTGTTTACTACCATCATACTGACGTGTTTACTACCACCATACAGACGTGCTTACTACCACCATACTGACGTGTTTACTACCACCATACTGACGTGTTTACTACCACCATACTGACGTGTTTACTACCACCATACTGACGTGTTTACTAC
>NC_091293.1:72333874-72386374 GCF_038502225.1 Cherax quadricarinatus
GAGTATATAGACAGACTTAGATGGTACTTCCATTAAACATTAAGTCGTATGAAGAACGATATTAAGTACTAAGCTTATTTCAATTTAAAAAGTGGAAATTACGGAGAGAAATAATTTAAATTTTAAAAATGTTTAGTAAATTGAAAACTCAAACAAAAAGAACATTTTCAGCCAACAATACATTAGTTTAAAAAACTGTACGAGTAAAACAAACATTTCGAAAATTCAACAACTTTCAGTATAATACAACACAAATGCAAAAATGAATATATCACTGCAATTTAATATTGAGAAACTGACTTACCTATAATCTCTTCCAGAGGTCACAGCCCCTGAGGTGCTGGTTGTGTGTGTGTGTGTGTGTGTGTGTGTGTGTGTGTGTGTGTGTGTGTGTGTGTGTGTGTGTGTGTGTGTGTGTGTGTGTGTGTGTGTGTGTGTGTGTGTGTGTACTCACCTAGTTGAGGTTGCGGGGGTCGAGTCCGAGCTCCTGGCCCCGCCTCTTCACTGATCGCTACTAGGTCACTCTCCCTGAGCCGTGAGCTTTATCATACCTCTTCTTAAAGCTATGTATGGATCCTGCCTCCACTACATCACTTCCCAAACTATTCCACTTACTGACTACTCTGTGGCTGAAGAAATACTTCCTAACATCCCTGTGATTCATCTGTGTCTTCAGCTTCCAACTGTGTCCCCTTGTTACTGTGTCCAATCTCTGGAACATCCTGTCTTTGTCCACCTTGTCAATTCCTCTCAGTATTTTGTATGTCGTTATCATGTCCCCCCTATCTCTCCTGTCCTCCAGTGTCGTCAGGTTGATTTCCCTTAACCTCTCCTCGTAGGACATACCTCTTAGCTCTGGGACTAGTTTTGTTGCAAACCTTTGCACTTTCTCTAGTTTCTTCACGTGCTTGGCTAGGTGTGGGTTCCAAACTGGTGCCGCATACTCCAATATGGGCCTAACGTACACAGTGTACAGGGTCCTGAATGATTCCTTATTAAGATGTCGGAATGCTGTTCTGAGGTTTGCTAGGCGCCCATATGCTGCAGCAGTTATTTGGTTGATGTGCGCTTCAGGAGATGTGCCTGGTGTTATACTCACCCCAAGATCTTTTTCCTTGAGTGAGGTTTGTAGTCTCTGACCCCCTAGACTGTACTCCGTCTGCGGCCTTCTTTGCCCTTCCCCAATCTTCATGACTTTGCACTTGGTGGGATTGAACTCCAGGAGCCAATTGCTGGACCAGGTCTGCAGCCTGTCCAGATTCCTTTGTAGTTCTGCCTGGTCTTCGATCGAGTGAATTCTTCTCATCAACTTCACGTCATCTGCAAACAGGGACACCTCAGAGTCTATTCCTTCCGTCATGTCGTTCACAAATACCAGAAACAGCACTGGTCCTAGGACTGACCCCTGCAGGACCCCGCTGGTCACAGGTGCCCACTCTGACACCTCGCCACGTACCATTACTCGCTGCTGTCTTCCTGACAAGTATTCCCTGATCCATTGTAGTGCCTTCCCTGTTATCCCTGCTTGGTCCTCCAGTTTTTGCACCAATCTCTTGTGTGGAACTGTGTCAAACGCCTTCTTGCAGTCCAAGAAAATGTGTGTGTGTGTGTGTGTGTGTGCTCACCTGATTGTACTCACCTAATTGTAGTTGCAGGGGTCGAGACTCAGCTCCTGGCCCCGCCTCTTCACTGAACGCTACTAGGTCCTCTCTCTCCCTGCTCCATGTATGTGTGTGTGTGTGTGTGTGTGTGTGTGTGTGTGTGTGTGTGTGTGTGTGTGTGTGTGTGTGTGTGTGTGTGTGTGTGTGTGTGCGTCGTGCCGAATAGGTAAAACTTGTGATTTTTGTCTTAAATAGCTACGATCTTCTTACCGAATAAGACAAGCGGAAATTTGTGTGTGCAGTAACATCGCAAAAATTCTGAACCTAACGAACAAAATATATTTCAATGTGGTTGATTATTACTAAATTATTGTAAACTTATCGAAAATATATTTAGTTTGATTAGGCTAAATTAAACTGGGCTTCTTATAATAAGCATAGGTAAGTTTTCTAAGGTTCTTTTGGTACAAAATTATTAATTTTAACTTAAACATAAATGAAAAAATATATATCTTTAAGCGTGCATGAGAAAATTTTAGAAATAACTTAATTGTGTATGTATGAATGTGCGAGTGTGTATATGTAAAAATATATGAGTTTGCATGTGCATCCTTGTGAGTATACATGGGTATACTTATGTATTCGTGCATGTATGTATTCGTGAGCTTTATGTATGACAATTACTCGACAGTACTGGTGGGCGGTTTTCCTACAGTAGGTTTTTAATTAATATATTTATGTCTGACAAATGCAAAGTCAGATACAACAAAGGATTAAGTGACATATACAATCTACAGAAACTCACTTGTTATGCATAACGTACTTTACTATAATACTATCATTTGCAATTTGTAACATTTTAAATACTGTAACAATTTGTTTTATAATTACATCGACACCATGCCTAACTCTTCTAGGGTAGGGTAGGTGCCTGAGCCCGAGCTTACAGCACACAAGACTGTCATTCCCATTAGCCCCCTTGGGGCTGGGATGGCAGACCAAAGAGGCCTTGCTTGTGGCTAGGCCTGGGGACAGTTGGTCCCAAAGATGATGAGGTACTTGTGCCTCCTCCCATGGGAGACTTAGGTCTCAGACACTCCCTAAAGAGGGAGCCAAGGCCGGGCCACTACTTGGAAAAGGCTCGGGCCGGGAGAATACCGGCGAATCTTTAATAATAATAAAATAATCTTATAATTAATGACTTTTGCGTAACAAGTACTCATAAAATTTGTAGTGCTGTATATTTTTAGTTATTACATATGTGGAAAAAGACAGGTGGTAGAGAGAATTATATTGAGAATATACTGTTATGATTTGGGCCAACAGGGATGCTGCTAATAGATCAGGGTTTAACATCAAGAATCTAAACAGGGCTTTATTCAAATTTAAGAGGTAATTTTCACTTATATTTTTGAAGCAGGTGGTTAAGGGGAAAACTGAGCGTTTTCCGGAAGGGAATCTTAGCACTCTTTACTTACATGGAGTTCCAGTGCAAGTTGAGTCGAACACACATTATGGTTGAGAGATGCTTATGTCTTGGGATGAAGTTCGTTCTAAGGTTTCCTATCAATAAAAAATATACAGTAGTAAGTGTTTATGTGTTATACGTTGATCACATAGAGACCTTAGTAGTGGAAGTGTGTGTTGCCTGCAACCTGACTGAATAATTATTCTAACAATTTATTTCTGTTGGGTAACAATGGATTTTAGGGGATTTCCTGCAGTAAATCCCCAAACAAAAATTTGTGAAGGAATGATAAATTACAGAATACTTGAGAATGAGTAATGTTTGAGGAAAAAAGTAAGAAATGTTATATAGAATTCTCACATTTATGGAAATGTTCTTGGATATGTTACACAAATAACCCGCACATAGAAGAGAGGAGCTTACGACTACCGAAACGTCGTCGTAAGCTCCTCTATGTGCGGGTTATTAGTGTATCGTTCCAGTCACGGTATTGTGCCTTTTTTTGTTATTCTTAGATATGTGTTGGGTACGAGTGTCTTGTTTATCTACGTGTGAATTATTCTCAGGTTAAAATGGACATTTTTAGTTTTATTCCCGAATAACACATAGAAGGTCATGTCAGTATTGAGAGCAAGTGTGTAATGGAAGTTTAAACCCTATCGGTAAAGGCATTCCACAGTAATTGATCTTATTCCAATGAGCAAGTTTTTTTAAAGTTTCAATAGAATTTGAAATTTGAACCTACACAGACCAAACTTTATTGAACACATCATCGTTATATTCTGTAGGAGACACAAGAGGCATTCTTAATTTATTGAATGTAAGTCAGTCACTATTTATTTAACAAAATTGCAAAATTGGGATATATGTAGCTAAAATAATGACTCTTGCATTCAAGAAACAGCTTAAGTGATAAAATATCACCCCGATAAGAACAGGAATTCTCAAATAATTCCTATTTTCTTTTCAACTATTTTACTATATTCACAAATATGTTCGTGTTCAAACTAAATTTGACGGGTTACAATCCTGGCCGTAAGAAACATCAGCCACTAAATACTGAAGCCGTTCAGAAGAGATATTCTAAATTTAATTTACCGTATTTTATCGGAAGAAAAATCATAATATTTTACTAACAAAATGGGCAAATGTTCATTAACACTCAAATATCTCTCTCTGCCGTTGTCAAATTACGAGGCTCATTTTTAGGAAGTTTGTAGCAATGCCATTGAAGATTTTGAAAGTTATCGGGGCCATTCCAGAAAGTTGCAAGTAAACCATTTCAGCCATTGCAAATGATGCATCAACCACTAAACATTGATGGCATTTACAATTATTATATTTTGATCAGAGGTAAGGGCTAAATCCGTAAGGGGTCACACAGTACTTGTGGAACGGAAGGCATTTAAAGTTGACCCAAGCAAGATGAGGATAAGTTAAATTCCTTGGGTCAAGAACCCTCCCCCCATCCTTCACCAAAATCAGGCACCCACCTTCAGAAATCATAATACAGATATCGAATGCAAAATATTTTTGTATCATAAATAAAAAGTATCAAAACAGCACCTACAGACTCCCTTAACAACTCTCTTTTAAGCAGGATACACGAGTGTTGAAATTCTGATGCTGCTGAAAGGAGGTTTCCAAATATTGTCTCAGGAAAACCAATTTCGGTAATGGTCTACTGATTTTAAATAAGCAGAGAGCAACTGCACTTGTCAGTTGTTCCATGAACCTTCACCTGGTGTAAGTTGACGAGGGTTGAAAATTCGACACCGGTGAGTATCGCTAATTTATGCTCACACACAGGATGAGTGACGCTGCTAATGTTTGTTTACTCACAGAATGAGTGAAGCTACTCAGGCATATTCACTCACAGGATGAGTGACGCTGCTCAGGTAAGTTCACTCACAGGATGAGTGACGTTACTCAGGTAAGTTCACTCACAGGATGAGTGACGCTGGTCAGGTAAGGTCACTCACAGGATGAGTGACGCTGCTCGGGTAAGGTCACTAACAGGATGAGTGACGCTGCTCAGGTAAGGTCACTCACAGGATGAGTGACGCCGCTCAGGTAAGGTCACTCACAGGATGAGTGACGCTGCTCAGTAAGCTCGCCCAGTGGGGAAAGAATTAAATATTTCTTTCCTCACACATTCCTTACATCTCATCCCATTTTCTTTCATCTTCACCCTCTTCCCTCCATATCTCTCATTCCTAAAGTCATTTTTGCCTCGCTTCCCTTCCTGCTCTCCCTTAATCCTTTCCTTTCTCTCTCTCTCTCTCTCTCTCTCTCTCTCTCTCTCTCTCTCTCTCTCTCTCTCTCTCTCTCTCTCTCTCTCTCTCTCTCTCTCTCTCTCTCTCTCTCTCTCTCTTTCTCTCTCTCTTTTATTTTATACAGGGTTTAACAAGATTAGGTTAAGGATTCCTAAATTTATTGACAAGCTAAGAGCTATTACCCACAACAACTCATTTGAAAGCATTTTTATTGTTACGAAACATACAAGTAGGGAACAGGATGAAGTTGGAGCCATCTGTGGGCCAGCATTTTCATTTGATCAACTGACTTTATCTCGTTGACATCATAATGTTGCACGAATGTGTTCCATACTCGAATCATCCTGGGGATAAATGTTCTCAGATGAAGTGATGTACTGGAGAAGGGTACAACCAGAGTGAAGTTGCTGCTTTCTGTCCGTCTTGTGGTATAGAAGCTTGCTTCTCGTTGTCCTCGAAGTGGATCCAAGTGTGGTACTTTGACAATATTGGCCTTGTACATAACAGTAAGGCCACCCACATCCCTCCTGTGTTGAAGGCTCTGCTGAAATAACAGATCTATCCAGGATGGGTCCAGGCGAGAGATGAGACGTCTTGCTCTGTTCTCTACTCTGTCAAGCAGTCGCAGATGAGAGGGGGGGGGCAGGCAAACCAAGAAAGTGGTGCATACTCAAGGTGTGAGCGTACTTGTGCCTCGTACAGAATCTTGCAAGCAGATGCGAGATACGGCGAAGTGCTGTAAGCTTCCTGGCTGCCTTGTTTGCTAGATTTACAACATGGTTCTTCATGGATAGTTTGGAGTCAAATTTCACCCCAAGGATATCAGCTTCTTCTCCAATTGCCAACACCCTCCCATTCACCCTTACTACTGCACCAGCATTACCATCATGGTGCCTAGAGACGATCATCATTTGCGTTTTTTCAGGTGCAAATGTTACTTGCCATCTATTTCCCCAAGCTGATATAGCTCTTAGCTGGTGATTGATGTAGCTTAGAGCAGCTGGCATTTCTTCTCTTGATAAGTGAATGTCAGTGTACAGTCGTCTGCATATGCATGTGATTCTGGGATGAGATGAAGAAGGTCGTTGAAGTAGACATTCCATAACAATGGACCCAGCACGCTTCCTTGTGGAACACTTGCCCCAGTAGGATGTCTTGCTGCTTCCGTTCCATTGAGAACTACACTTAGAGATCTACCATGAAGGTAATCACTGAGGAGACATAGCGTAGAGCCTGCAATTCCCAGTGCTTGAAGTTTTGCTAGGAGGCCCTGGTGCCACACCCGGTCGAAAGCACCAGCAATGTCCAGTGCTACCACACAGCTGAGTTTGGATTCATCCAGTGACTGGTGCCACTTAGTGAAGAGGTTTAACAACAGATCAGCAGCAGAGTAACCTTTCCTGAAGCCACATTGACGGTCACAAAGTATTGAGTGGTAGTCAAAAAACTCTGTCATTTGTCTTGAGATTATTGTCTCAAGGATCTTACCAGTGATTGACAGGAGTGACACTGGTCTGTAGTTGCTGATTTCTGCTCTGCTCTTCTTTTTGTGAACAGGGACTACATTTGCCTCTTTCCAAAGAGAGGGTTATTTACACTGTACTAGGCAGTGCTGAAAGATGCGATTTAGAGGTGCTGCTAACTGGTCTGCACATCTTCTCAGCAATCTTGGGCTCAACTTGTCTGGGCCCACAGCCTTTTCTTGGTCAAGCGATTTAAGAAGGAAATGCACCTCCTCCTGCCTTATTGTCACCACTGACAGTTTTGACACAGTTCTTGCAGCTAGCCAAGGAGGGTCCCTTGCTGGATCAGGAACTTGCATTTTGGTAGCAAAGTGTTCGGCAAAAGAGGTCCGCCGTCTCTCTGTCTCTCTGTCTCTCTGTCTGTCTGTCTGTCTCTCTCTCTCTCTCTCTCTCTCTCTCTCTCTCTCTCTCTCTCTCTCTCTCTCTCTCTCTCTCTCTCTCTCTCTCTCTCTCTCTTGCTCTCTCTTTTCTGTTCCTTCTTCCAGTTTTCCCTTTTCATACCTCTCTTCCCTGCCTTTCGTCCATTCCTTACTTTATACTTCCCTTTCTTTTTCCAAATCACTACCACTCTCCTCTTTTCAATTCCTCTTTTGCCTGCCACTCTTCCCTCTTCCCCTTCTCTCTATCTTCCCTCACATCTCTTTCTCACCCTTCCTTTTTTTCCACTTTCCAACGCTTCTCTCATGTCTCAAGATGTCGCAAACTCCTACAAACTCCTCCTTTGAGAAGTTCTGGACGAGCTGCAAGAACTTATTTGATATTAAAATCTTCATCGTAATTGCGTTAATAACGTTGCCTGACGTTGGTGGCTGACCCGAGGGACACACCACGGTAGAGGGAGCTTAATATGTAGTGTGTGCGTGGGGGTAAACTAAGGCGAGGGAGACGATGAGAGCGATGGATAGGGAGAGAGAGGGAAAGAAAGAGAAAGGGAGTGAGGGACAGGGAGAGATGAGAGAGTGAGAGAGAGAGAGAGAGGGAAAGAAAGAGAAAGGGAGTGAGGGACAGGGAGAGATGAGAGTGAGAGAGAGAGAGAGAGAGAGAGAGAGAGAGAGAGAGAGAGAGAGAGAGAGAGAGAGAGAGAGAGAGAGAGAGAGAGAGAGAGAGAGAGAGAGAGAGAGAGAGAGAGAGAGAGAGAGAGAAAGAGAGATAGATAGAGAGAGAGAGAGAGAGAGAGAGAGAGAGAGAGAGAGAGAGAGAGAGAGAGAGAGACAGAGAGAGAGACAGAGACAGACAGACAGACAGACAGACAGACAAACAGACAGAGGGATAGAAATGATAAGTGAGGAAGAGAGAGAGAGGACTAGATCTAGGGCGAGAATTAGAAAGAACACAAGTAAGAAGGCAGGGTACAGAAAGCAGGTGAGAGCAATAAAAAAAGGCAAGAAGGAGGGGAGAGAGTGAAAGAGAGAGGACGAGTGGATAGGACAGAGTGACAGCCAGGGCAGAGCAAAGAGTTCAGGGTGTGTGGGGAGGGAACGAGTGAAATGGTGATTTTTTAGATTTTGCCACCGAAGTGGCTAGTTTATTGTGCAGCCCATATCCATCCTGTGGACGGTAGCGCGAGAGCATATGGATACACAAAAGGCCTAGGAACTAGGCCCCAAGAGGGTTAACAGGTGTACATTTGGATTTATATCTACATATCTACGGTTCACTTATGTGTTACATGCAAATTTAGGAAATTTGCTTAGTGAATCTGGTATCATATTTTCATTATTAAGATATTTTGACGTCACATAGGTTATTATACTGTCTGTCTCTACATTCCTCAATAAGTGGACAATTAAGCATACAGTGTACAAGGCATTGACCACAGGCCTGACCGCATAATTTGCATTTGGCTTGATCATCATCTGTGTGTCTCCCAAACTGCCAGAAGTACTTGTAACCAAGCCTAAGCCTGGCCACTACAACATCAGTCAGTCTGTTCACATTGCAAGTTGCTCCATAAACATACTTATCTACGTTCATGTTATCATAGTGGGTTATAGATCTACTCAGGCTTCTAATTGCATTCCTACAACATTCATTTACATTATTTACTTCTCTCCTAATATTGTTCCTTAATGCTAGACACAAATATACCAAAGTTATGTTCTACATTTTCGTCAAAGGTTCTCTTCTTGGCTGACATATCAACTTTATCATGAAGGAGTAATCCAATTTGTGATGGGTTCCATGATTTTTGAGTATTTATACCTGGCTTCTCCAATGATCATGTTGTTAGAGTTATTTTATGAGTCAAGAGTCTTCATTGATGACATAGAATCAGTAATGATGATAAAGTCAAGATCAGTGTAATTAGTTACCTTTAGCGTCATTAGGATGGCAAGCAATTCAGATACCTGTGTATAGGTTCTGTTGTTAATTCTCAGGCCTAACTCAACAAATTTATTATGGTTCTTAACTAAGGAGGTGGCAACAAGAGCAGATGCAGCCCTGCCAGTAGACTCCTGCTTCGATCCATCAGTGTATATAACTTGAGATATATTATTACTACCATATACAAATAATCCGCACACAAGTTCTTTCTAAAATTTTCTCTTACATGTTTAAAGATATTTATTTTTTCATCTATGTTAATGTAAAAATTAATAATTTTGTACCAAAAAACCTTAGGAAACATATTTAACCTTTTTATAACAAGCGCGAAATTATTGCGTACACAAATTTTCGCTTGCCTTATTGATATTTATTCAATAGTAAACTGCGGCTAGCCGGGGAAGCGAAGCCGTGTTGTTTTAGCCCGCATCGTGGGAAGGTGGTTAAGAGCGTAGAGAATTTTCGCTCTTCCCAGGAGGTGGGCTAAAACAACACGAGTTCGATCCCCCTACTAGCCGCAGTTTGTTATCGATATATGTATATATATATATATATATAATATATATATATATGTAAATATATATACATATATATATATATATATATATATATGTATATATATTTACATATATATATATATTATATATATATATATATATATATATATATATATATATATATATATATATATATATATATATATATATATATATATATATACATATATATATATTTATATTTTTTTTTTTTTTTTCAACAAGTCGGCCAGTCTCCCTACTGAGGCAGGGTGACCCAAAAAGAAAGAAAATCCCCAAAAAGAAAATACTTTCATCATCATTCAACACTTTCACCACACTTGCACATTATCACTGTTTTTGCAGAGGTGCTCAGAATACAACAGTCTAGAAGCATACACATATAAAGATACACAACATACCCCTCCAAACTGCCAATATCCCAAACCACTCCTTTAAAGTGCAGGCATTGTACTTCCCTACTTTCCAGGACTCAAGTCCGACTATATGAAAATAACCGGTTTCCTGAATCCCTTCACTAAATATTACCCTGCTCACACTCCAACAGATCGTCAGGTCCCAAGTACCATCTGTCTCCATTCACTCCTATCTAACACGCTCACGCACGCTTGCTGGAAGTCCAAGCCCCTTGCCCACAAAACCTCCTTTACCCCCCTCTCTCCAACCCTTTCGAGGACGACCCCTACCCCGCCTTCCTTCCCTATAGATTTATATGCTTTCCATGTCATTCTACTTTGATCCATTCTCTCTAAATGACCAAACCACCTCAACAACCCCTCTTCTGCCCTCTGACTAATACTTTTATTAACTCCACACCTTCTCCTAATTTCCACATCCGAATTTTCTGCATAATATTTATACCACACATTGCCCTTAAACAAGACATCTCCACTGCCTCCAACCGTCTCCTCGCTGCTGCATTTACCACCCAAGCTTCACACCCATATAAGAGTGTTGGTACTACTATACTTTCATACATTCCCCTTCTTTGCCTCCATAGATAACGTTTTTGACTCCACATATACCTCAACGCACAAATCACCTTTTTCCCTCATCAATTCTATGATTAACCTCATCCTTCATAAATCCATCCGCCGACACGTCAACTCCCAAGTATCTGAAAACATTCACTTCTTCCATACTCCTCCTCCCCAATTTGATATCCAATTTTTCTTTATCTAAATCATTTGACACCCTCATCACCTTACTCTTTTCTATGTTCACTTTCAACTTTCTGCCTTTACACACATTCCCAAACTCATCCACTAACCTTTGCAATTTTTCTTTAGAATCTCCCATAAGCACAGTATCATCAGCAAAAGTAACTGTGTCAATTCCCATTTTGAATTTGATTCCCCAAAATTTAATCCCACCCCTCTCCCGAACACCCTAGCATTTACTTCCTTTACAACCCCATCTATAAATATATTAAACAACCATGGTGACATTACACATCTCTGTCTAAGACCTACTTTTACCCCGGGGAAGTAGTCTCCCTCTCTTCTACACACCCTAATTTGAGCCTCACTATCCTCATAAAAACTCTTTACAGCATTTAATAACTTACCACCTATTCCATATACTTGCAACATCTGCCACATTGCTCCTCTATCCACTCTATCATATGCCTTTTCTAAATCCATAAATGCAATAAAAACTTCCCTACCTTTATCTAAATACTGTTCACATATATGCTTCAATGTAAACACTTGATCTACACATCCCCTACCCACTCTGAAACCTCCTTGCTCATCCGCAATCCTACATTCTGTCTTACCTCTAATTCTTTCAATTATAACCCTACCGTACACTTTTCCTGGTATACTCAGTAAGCTTATTCCTCTATAATTTTTACAGTCTCTTTTGTCCCCTTTCCCTTTATATAAAGGGACTAAACATGCTCTCCGCCAATCCCTAGGTACCTTCCTCTTTCATACATTTATTAAACAAAAGTACCAAACCACTCCAACACTATATCCCCTGCTTTTAACATTTCTGTTATGATCCCATCAGTTCCAGCTGCTTTACCCCCTGTCATTTTACGTAATGCCTCACGTACCTCCCCGACACTTACATTCTGATCTTCTTCACTCCTAAAAGATGGTATACCTCCCTGACCAGTTCATGAAATTACTGCCTCTGTTTCTTCCTTAACATTTAAAAGTTCCTCAAAATATTCTCGCCATCTACCTAATACCTCCATCTCCCCATCTACTAACTCCCCTACTCTGTTTTTAACTGACAAATCCATATTTTCCCTAGGCTTTCTTAACTTGTTTAACTCACTCCAAAATTTTTTCTTATTTTCATTAAAATTTCTTGACAGTGCCTCTCCCACTCTATCATCTGCTCTCCTTTTGCACTCTCTCACCACTCTCTTTACCTTTCTTTACTCCATATACTCTGCTCTTCTTATAACACTTCTGCTTTGTAATAATCTCTCTGTAAGCTACCTTTTTCCTCTTTTATCACACCCTTTACTTCATCATTCCACCAATCACTCCTCTTTCCTCCTGCCCCCACCCTCCCTATAACCACAAACTTCTGCCCCACATTCTAATACTGCATTTTTAAAACTATTCCAACCCTCTTCAACCCCCCCACCCCCCCCTACTCATCTTTGCACTAGCCCACCTTTCTGCCAATAGTCGCTGATATCTCACCCGAACTTCCTCCTCCCTTAGTTTATACACTTTCACCTCTCTCTTATTTGTTGTTGCCTACCTTCCTCCCTTTCTTTTCCCATCTACCTCTTACTCTAACTGTAGCTACAACTAAATAATGATCCGATATATCAGTTGCCCCTCTATAAACATGTACATCCTGGAGCCTACCCATCAACCTTTTATCCACCAATACATAATCTAATAAACTACTTTCATTACGTGCTACATCATACCTTGTATATTTATTTATCCTCTTTTTCATAAAATATGTATTACTTATTACCAAATTTCTTTCTACACATACCTCAATTAAAGGCTCCCCATTTATATATATATATATATATATATATATATATATATATATATATATATATATATATATATATATATATATATATATAGAGAGAGAGAGAGAGAGAGAGAGAGAGAGACTAGGACTTCTTTTGCCGAACACTTTGCTACCAAAATGCAAGGCAGGGAAGAGAGGTATGAAAAGGGAAAATTGGAAGAAGGAACAGAAAAGAGAGAGCAAGAGAGAGAGAAAGAGAGAGAGAGAGAGAGAGAGAGAGAGAGAGAGAGAGAGAGAGAGAGAGAGAGAGAGAGAGAGAGGGAGGGAGGGAGAGAGAGAGAGAGAGAGAGAGAGAGGGCAGGTGCCTGACTGAGCAAGAAGATGGCCTCAGGGAGATTGTGGAAGACGTAGAGATGATGATGATGATGGAGTGGAGGAATATATTATAAGTTTGAAAGTGTTATTGGCGGAAGACAACGTAAAAATCAGAGTTGGGATAAATAAAAGACGCCATAAATAGAGTAAGCATGGATGTAAAATAGAGAAACAGAGAGAGAGAGAGAGAGGGAGAGAGAGAGAGAGAGAGAGAGAGAGAGAGAGAGAGAGAGAGAGAGAGAGAGAGAGAGAGAGAGAGAGAGAGAGAGAGAGAGAGAGAGAGAGAGAGAGAGAGAGAGAGAGAGAGAGAGAGAGAGAGAGAGAGAGAGAGAGAGAGAGAGAGAGAGAGAGAGTCAGAGAGAGAAAGAGACAGAGAGAGCGAGAGAGAGAGAGAGAGAGAGAGAGAGAGAGAGAGAGAGAGAGAGAGAGAGAGAGAGAGAGAGAGAGAGAGAGAGAGAGAGAGAGAGAGAGAGAGAGAGAGAGAGAGAGAGAGAGAGAGAGAGAGAGAGAGAGAGAGAGAGAGAGAGAGAGAGAGAGAGAGAGAGAGAGAGAGAGAGAGAGAGAGAGAGAGAGAGAGAGAGAGAGAGAGAGAGAGAGAGAGAGAGAGAGAGAGAGAGAGAGAGAGAGCGAGAGAGAGAGAGAGAGAGAGAGAGAGACAGAGAGAGAGAGAGAGAGAGAGACAGAGAGAGACAGAGAGAGAAAGAGACAGAGAGAGAGAGACAGAGAGAGAGAGAGAGAGAGAGAGAGAGAGAGAGAGAGAGAGAGAGAGAGAGAGAGAGAGAGAGAGAGAGAGAGAGAGAGAGAGAGAGAGAGAGAGAGAGAGAGAGAGAGACAGACAGAGACAGAGACAGAGACAGAGACAGAGAGAGAGAGAGAGAGAGAGAGAGAGAGAGAGAGAGAGAGACAGAGACAGAGACAGAGACAGACAGAGACAGAGACAAAGACAGAGAGAGAGAGGTATAAGAGACATCCTACCACCTATAACAGGAACTTGCACACGCAAGCCTGTAGGCATATGGGTGATGTTCAAAAGTGGGCCATTGCTAAATGGGAGGTGGACACTAAAAGAAAGCTAGCATCAGGTAGGGTAGGCTCCAAAACCTGGTGGTCCCTGGTCAAGGACAGACAAGGTTATCTGCCTGATGAACTTATTCCACCTCTAAATCGACAGGATGGGGCCACCTCTACTAGTAGTCAAGAGAAGGCAGACCTCTTTGCTGAACACTTTGCTACCAAAATGCAAGTTCCTGATCCAGCAAGGGACCCTCCTTGGCTAGCTGCAAGAACTGTGTCAAAACTGTCAGTGGTGACAGTAAGGCAGGAGGAGGTGCATTTCCTTCTTAAATCGCTTGACCAAGAAGAGGCTGTGGGCCCAGACAAGTTGAGCCCAAGATTGCTGAGAAGATGTGCAGACCAGCTAGCAGCACCTCTAACTCGCATCTTTCAGCACTGCCTAGTACAGTGTAAATGGCCCTCTCTATGGAAAGAGGCAAATGTAGTCCCTGTTCACAAAAAGAAGAGCAGAGCAGAAATCAGCAACTACAGACCAGTGTCACTCCTGTCAATCACTAGTAAGATCCTTGAGACAATAATCACAAGACAAATGACAGAGTTTTTTGACTACCACTCACTACTTTGTGATCGTCAATATGGCTTCAGGAAAGGTTACTCTGCTGCTGATCTGTTGTTAAACCTCTCCACTAAGTGGCACCAGTCACTGGATGAATCCAAAGTCAGCTGTGTGGTAGCACTGGACATTGCTGGCGCTTTCGACCGGGTGTGGCACCAGGGCCTCTTAGCAAAACTTCAAGCACTGGGAATTGCAGGCTCTACGCTATGTCTCCTCAGTGATTACCTTCATGGTAGATCTCTAAGTGTAGTTCTCAATGGAACGGAAGCAGCAAGACATCCTATTGGGGCAAGTGTTCCACAAGGAAGCGTGCTGGGTCCATTGTTATGGAATGTCTACTTCAACGACCTTCTTCATCTTATCCCAGAATCACATGCATATGCAGACGACTGTACACTGACATTCACTTATCCAAGAGAAGAAATGCCAGCTGCTCTAAGCTACATCAATCACCAGCTGAGAGCTACATCAGCTTGGGGAAATGGATGGCAAGTAACATTTGCACCTGAGAAAACGCAAATGATGATCGTCTCTAGGCACCATGATGGTAATGCTGGTGCAGTAGTAAGGATGAATGGGAGGGTTTTGGCACCTGGAGAAGAAGTTGATATCCTTGGGGTGACATTTGAATCCAAACTAACCATGAAGAACCATGTTGTAAATCTTGCAAACAAGGCAGCCAGGAAGCTTACAGCACTTCGCCGTTTCTCGCATCTGCTTGACAGTAGGGATTGCAAGATCCTGTACGAGGCACAAGTACGCTCACACCTTGAGTATGCTCCACTTTCTTGGTTTGCCTGCCCCCCCCCCTCTCATCTGCGACTGCTTGACAAAGTAGAGAACAAAGCAAGACGTCTCATCTCTCGCCTGGACCCATCCTGGATAGATCTGTCATTTCAGCAGAGCCTTCAACATAGGAGGGATGTGGGTGGCCTTACTGTTATGTACAAGGCCAATATTGTCAAAATACCACACTTGGATCCACTTCGAGGACAGCGTGAAACAAGCTTTTATGCCACAAGACGGGCAGAAAGCAGCAACTTCACTCTGGCTGTACCCTTCTCCAGAACATCACTCCATCTGAGATCATACATACCCAGGATGACTCGAGTATGGAACACATTCGTACAGCATAATGATGTCAACGAGATAAAGTCTGTTGATCAAATGAAAATGCTGGCCCACAGATGGCTCCAACTTCATCCTGTTCCCTACTTGTATGTCTCATAACAATAAAAATGCTTTCAAATGAGCTGATGTATGTAACAGCTCTTAGCTTGCCAATAAAGTTAGGAATCCTTAACCTGTAAATAGCTTGTCAATAAAGCTAGGGATCCTTAACCTTGTCAAACCCTGTGTAAAAAAAAAAAAAAAGAGAGAGAGAGAGATGAAGCCAGGATCGTGAAGCAGAAGGTTCTGTTCCCACATTTCATTAATTCCGATTAGCAAGTAGTTTGGAAATACATGTCTGTAATATTAAAAGGAAGAGAGGAAAGAGAACTGTGACTTCTGAAACTAATACTCCCAATGTGATTCAGTAAATTGTATATCACAATTTATATTCATATTAACCGCTAAAGTCGAGTGGGAAATTCCATGCAATAACCGTTGGGTGCTCGATTCTCTGTTTTCTAACCTCAAAGCAGACGCTACCAGACTGTATTCATTTAGTTATTAATTTTTCTGCAATCTCATAATTATTACTATGCTGAGGTTAGACCAAAGATCAACGTAAACACACTAGCAGACATCCTTAGCTTGATCCGTATTACAATTGTTTTTGAAAATGTCCACTAAATTGTTCTGCGACGATCAGGACGAGGATCGAGTCTCCATCAAGAATCTAACACTGTGTGAAATTCGGTTCACTACAATATGAATAGGAATATCTACTGACGTTAATTGAATCCAATATTAACAATTTATATTCTACTATATCTTTACCTATTACACTTGCAGCATCAGAAGTCAGTGTTTTCCAGTGTTACAGGACAATTATCATTAAAGCCTATACTCACATTTACATTGCATCTCCTGCCCTGGAGTTGTATACAGCTGTTACATGTAAATAAATTACAATGTTCTTCGATTTTTTTCCTTTTAGTCTATGCCAATTTATTTTAGTTTCCTTTAGGTTCGAATGATGTCACACAATCTTAATATCTTACTGAAAGATAGAATTAGTGCTTTAAGTCTTCAACATAAATTATTTAATGTGATGTTTCAGGTGATATCTAGCAAGTATTTTCAAGGTAATGTTTAAAAAGTTTATTCTAGGTGAAATCTAGCGAATATATTTTCACGTCAGGATTGTTATAAGGTTTGATCCTAGGAAGGGGTATGGGCCTATCTGGCAGTTGCAGGCAGAACAGCTGATACCTTCCTGCAATAGGCCGCCCTCACTCACTCGCCCTCAGATGTGATGACGTCCCTCTCCTTCTTCCCCTCTTGCTCACATGCATACTGATTCGATACGGCTACCGAGGACCTGTGTACATTGTAAATGAAGGACTAACATGAGACTATCAATCAAGCCTTATCGGCCTGCTGCTACCCTGCACTGTGTTGACCGGCGTAACCAGCATTTTCACATAAGGAAAATAAGTAATAATATTTGGTGTCGTGCGGTGTTCCATTCTATGCCCGAGGAGAAGTGGGGCCCACAGATTATCTGCTTGATGTGAGCTCAACCAACTTGTTACATTTCAGCCAACTACAGTCAGTTTCTACAGCTTGGGACGATGAAAAGAGGTGATTTTTGCAGTTTGCTGCGAAAAATTTAGACTTTGGAAAAACACATCACTTGTTATCGTCACCTTGGACAACAAACGTGGGACGTCAGAGAAGCCATTTCCTAGTTCTGCAGCGCTTGTGTCTCATTCTGGCATCATCTTGCAGCTGTGCTGACCACCGTTTTGTGAACTAGCTGAAGAAGTTTTGGGGAAAAGTAGATTGAATACATTCATCCCACTTCTCCTAGCAACAAGCTTCTCTCAGTACATACCCTCCGCTCACCTCCACTCAGCACAACCTCTCTGACATCCGCATGAGTTAGCTGTGACGTCGTCATGTAAGGAAACATCAATATGTATAAAATTTATTTGTGATATATCAAAATAAATTAATAAAACTTACGTATTTGATTTCTTACACAATTAATTAACTAAAAGCTACTCAATCTTACTTAGAAAAGTATTTTGGTTTGATTTCTGACTATGTAGTCCCAATTTGATTTTTTTTTTCAAATGGAAGAAATTTGGAAAGTTCATGTGATAATTACTGAGTGTCTCATCCGAACAGCTTCCGGTCTTCAACGCTGACACCTTGATGATACAACAATGGACGGCTTCAAGCTTAATGTGCTCGTATATACTAGATAGTGTTTCTCGGAGATTTTAATTAGGTATGGGCTTAATATATCCAAATTTACCATTTTCAATGAAGAAACTTCGTATCATTAGTTTCCATATGAAGACTTGTGAGAGCCTTTTCTATTTCGCTTTTAATTTTTAATGCTTATATTTATGTGCATTACAAATTTATGCCTCACTCTGTCTTATTCCAATCACGTTCCGTAACAGTGACTAAAATACACACAATTCTTTTTAGAATTCGACGGACTAGGAGCTTTTTTCACCCATGCGATTTGTGTGACCTTCAGAAGAAATGACAAAAAAATAAGTTTTGCATTCTTTATTCTGTTTTCTTATAGTTCCTTGCTGAACATTGATGTATATATTAGTCTTTTAGAACTTCGCTCATTTCTCTTTGATTATCAGTGTGTGAACCTCTTGTAATTAGTGGTTAAATTTTACAGGTAGTTCTTAACTAGGATTTTGCATATGTGCAGAAATAATTGAGGCTTATTAGTAATATCCTGGACTTATTTTTATTCCCTTCGCGTTTCTTCTGTCTGGTACGAGACAGAAGTTAAATTTATTGATACAATATTACTAGAGCGTCCCTCCGTTGAATTTATTCTCGTTTGTACTTCTATGATGCTGTGATCACAGCACATTTACTTATTACTGTTATATCCCTGGTTAGTTCCTCGGTATACGTGAAGATCCAAATGAAGAATATTTTTAATTCTTGTGGGTTTTTTTTTTATCCGTCGGGTCAACGTAAACTTTTCATTAACCCAATTATTTCTCTGGAATGAACCTTGAAGCGTACGAGTTTCCAGGAACTGTTTCTGGTACAACGCTGTGGTATACTCTCTTCCATTTCATATTTGGGGGGTTGGAATCTACAAGGAGGGTAATATTTGGTATGGGGTTTCCAAAATTCTCAAGGCCGTATCTATCTTCTTTATCTTACCCGTGAACTGGCTATCCGTTACTGACAGTGATATATATTCAAAGATAATTACTGTATTCCTATTTTCAACTTCAATGTGGAATTTCATCTAATTCATTTGATAAATTTATCAGTTGTGTGCAATAAAATGTGACTTTTACATATAGTTCTGAACTTCCCTATGACTTATTTACTCTCTCTAATCTGCAAATTCTTGTACACGTTTCTGTAATTGTTCCCTATATACCATTCGCTTCTGTGGAAGCCCACTAATGCTAAGCCAGTGATGACACTTTTAAAGTTAGGAAGGCAGGCAGGCAAATAAGAAGGCAAACATGCAATCAGGAAGGCATACGTGCATGCAGACAGGCAGCTTGACAGACAATCAGAAAGACAGGAAGACAGGCCAACAGAGAGTTAGGCAAAAACGGGCAGTCAGGTAGGAAGGTAGGCAGACACACAGGTAAGCAGGAAGGCAGACAGATAAATTGTCATGCAATCAGAAAGAGAAATAAGCAGGCAGACATACAAGCAGCTAAACTTGGAAGAAGAATGGCTCACAGGAAAACTGATAGGCATTCAGGAAGGCAGAAAATTGGACATACAATTAGGCAGATAGACGGGCAGGTAATTAAGCATATAATTAAGCAGGCAGAATGATAATTATGCAGATGAGAATTCAACAGTCAGACAGCAAGCCATTTTACTATCCATTCAGACTGCCAGCAAATCAGTCACTCAGTAAACTAGCCACCCCACTCAGTAAGCCAGCCAGTCAGTTAACCAGCCAGCCAACCAGCCAACCAGCCAACCAGTCAGCCAACTAGCCTGCCAACTAGCTAGTTAGCCAGCCAGCTAGCCAGTCAACCGACCAGATAGCCAACCAACCAGCCAGAGAGTCAGCGAAGCAGCTGTGAGCAGGAAGAAGTCAGCCAAGCAGGCAAGGAGCGAGTAGGCAACTTGTTATACAACGCCAGTGAGCCCAACTTGACTATTGGCAGCCTTAACTTTCCCACAGCACTGTGGCTTGTGTCGTGGTGGGCTGTGGGTAAACGTGATGGGCTGTGTTATGCTGTGGTGGATGTGGTGTTGTGGCGAACTGTGGTGTCGTGTTTGCTCGGTGTCAATGTCAGTCGGTGACGTGGTTGGTCGGTGTCGTGGTTGGTCGGTGTCGTGGTAGGGTCTTATGTCGTGTGGTGGAGAGGGGAGCGGTGGAGAAAATTTCCTTAGGAATTCAGTGAGTCGCTGATGCCGGCGTCTGTGTTGGAAGAGAAGACACGCTTGGACGCATTCACATTATTGGTTCTCTGTAAATCAAGACTCAGGCTCTGAATCTCAGGAGAGAGAGAGGCAACTGAGCACAGGTCATCCTGTCAAGCACTCACCAATATACCTAAATATACATATTGGTATGCAATGAGATCACAGTAAATAGATGGTATCACAATATGCTAAATAATTACACTGGAAAAAATAGTGAAATTCCAATCGCTTTCATGATTTCTCACTCTATCGAGGAATATATGCACAGGCGTACGTTGACATACACAAATATACATTGGTACATTACTATATACAGGTATGCATAAATACACGAATGTTTACTTAGATATACAGAGGGAAAAAATTTACACAATTGCACGTGAAAACCAAAAAGGCACAACACCGTGACTGGGACAATACACATATAACCCGTACATAGGAGAGAGGAGCTTACGACAACGTTTCGGTCCGAGTTGAACCATTTACAAAGTCACACTAACAGAAAAGAGTGATTACAGTATATACAGGGAAACAGGACAATGGCGGGAACGAGAGAGGTAGTGGTAAGGTAGGTAGTGGGAGAAGTAGTCGTAGTTGTTGTAGAAGAAATAGTGGTAGTAGAAAGTAGGGAGAATAGTTTACGACACGAGAGAGAGAGAGAGAGAGAGAGAGAGAGAGAGAGAGAGAGAGAGAGAGAAAGAGAGAGACGGGAGTGAAGGGTAAAAGAAGGCAAAAGTAAAGGTAGTAGTAATGGTAAAGGAATGGAGAGAAAGACGTAGAAAAAGCAGAAGTGGAGTCAATTTAATTCCAAAAAAGGAGCACTGCAGGAGAGCTAAGATCCCACAAGGGGTAGGACCGAAAACACAGAGGGAATCGAAACTGACTTAAAAAACACACTTAGGCAGAAGAAAAGAAAACAAAGAAAGAAAGCGGAATAAATAGAAAACGAGAGGAGGTAGAGAAAGGAGTAGGAAGGCTCAGGTTAACTCAAGAGTGTATTGAAATTTGGAGCATTTCAGAATGTAATGAGAAAGGAAGGCATCTACAGAGACAAAGCCAAGACTAAACTTCATACAAGGAAAGTTGTGTATAAGGGATACTTCAACAAGACTGCGTCTGTGAAAGCTACAAGTAGGGTAGACAGTTTAGCAGAAGACCAGTCAATAGGATGACAATGATCTCTAACGTGACAGAAAAGAGCATTATTGGTGTCGGCGAGCCTAACATTTCTTTTGTGCTCTATGAGTTTGACAGAAAGAGAGTGGCCAGTTTCTCCAAAGTATTCGAAAGGACAAGAGGAGCATGAAATGAAGTAGACACCAGGGGCATCTATAGCGGGAAGGGAGGTAAGATCTAGATTATTGGCGAAAATTAGGTTTATTATCTAAGGAATTGAGCAAGTTGTTAAAATTAAGACTGGAAATATAGGAAAGGCAGAGAACAGGGGATTTCACAGGAGTAATGAGTTTGGGAGAGAAGAAAGTCCGTTTACCAATGATAAGGCAGAGTTTATCAAATCGGAAGGGTAGCCAAGACGAGAGAACGAATCGCGAGAACTGGCTGCCTCAGTCTTTTCTGTAAATGGTCCAAGTTGGATCATATATATATATATATATGTATATATGCAATAAGATCACAGTAAACAGGTGATTTCAGAATATGCAAAACAACCACTCTGAAAGAATAGAGAAATTCCAAGCGCTTTCGTGACTACTCACATTATCAAGGAACTATGATAATGTGAGTAGTCACGAAAGCGCTTGGAATTTCTCTATTCTTTCAGAGTGGTTGTTTTGCATATGTATATATATATATATATATATATATATATATATATATATATATATATATATATATATAAATATATATATATATATATATATATATATATATATATATATATATATATATATATATATATATATGTATATATATATATATATATATATATATATATATATATATATATATATATATATATATATATATATATATATATATATAGGGAAGTACCACCTCTAAAGCTGGATTGGGGCCCTCATCCTCAGAGAAGACAATAAACGTACCTCAGGGAAAACTCAAGGTTCTCCCCGGAGCTGTATGAATAATTTCTTCTCCTACCACCCCCTATACTTAATATTCTATGTGAACATTTATTAAATAAACAGAATACATTTACAGAAAAACACAAACATGAATACAATGGTACAATGTATTAAAGATCATGAATTTCCTCCAGTTCCTCCGAAGCCGAACGCGAGCCAAGTATGCAGCAAGCATTTCCCCTTTGGATGGCCATGCTGAGGCGCTGGAACATGAATGTGGCTGCCCTTGGGTCCCTGGTGGTGTCGATGAGTCTGGAACCCAATTCTTTAAGGAAACGTGTGTCATTTTTTTCCGCATGATCCCAAGGTCTCTGATCCCACTGGGACAAATTGATACTGTTGGCTTATGTCCCTGTACTTGCTGATCTTGTACTCCTCCCTGCTGTCAGCAGCTCCTCCCTGTCGCCCCACACTGTGATGGATATAGGTGTCAGCCAGTGTGGACACACAAGTATAGTCCCATGCTAAGAGCTTGCCATTCTTCCAAGGATAGATGGTGATCCCGTCGGGGCGGTTTGCTGGGTTGTGGGTATTGTTGGCTGCTAGTGATCGGGGCTCCCTCTCGGCTGGGCATCCAACTGTAGCAAGGGTTCTCTTAATGATGTCGTCGACCTCATTGTGTCTTGCATGCCAGCCCTTGGTTTTGGAACAGTTAAGAACATGTAGACCGTATTGGTCTGTTTGCGCTTCGCCGCAAATACACGTATATTCTGTGTGAATTGGGGCAGAAAGGCGCAGAGCCACTGCAATACTTTTTTTTCTAGGATCAGATCGATGACATTGGACCCAAGAGGAGCACCAAGGAGAGTGCTATTGGCTGGATCAATGGCTCGTGCTCCTGGCAAAACGGCGCTAATATTCTGAATCATCTGTATATATATATATATATATATATATATATATATATATATATATATATATATATATATACATACATATATATATATATTTATATATATATATTTATATATATATATATATATATATATATATATATATATATATATATATATATATATATATATATATATATATATATATATATATATATATATATATATATATGCAAAACAACCACTCTGAAAGAATAGAGAAATTCCAAGCGGTTTCGTGACTACTCACATTATCAAGGAACTTTGATAATATACATATATACACACACACACACACATATATATATATATATATATATATATATATATATATATATATATATATATATATACATACATATATATATATATATATATATATATATATATATATATATATATATATATATATATATATATATATATATATATAAATATATATATATATGTATATGTGGGGGCTCGAACCGAGGTCCTGAGTTTTAGCAAGTCCATCACTTTTCATACTGTGTCATGTCCTTTCCCGCTGCTCCAGAAGCTTTCATAGTACATATATTCTCATGAACTAAAAATAAGACGAAATGAACGATTATCAATGATTAAAATTTGCCCGAGTTTCTTTAGACCGAGGAGCAAGGCATAGGTTATACAACGTTCAAACGGACACAAAATTATGCACAAAGGCCTTACCAAGGAAAAATATTCCTGAGGAATGGTTTGATAGAACATGGCATCACGTTCAAAGGCCAGGCCAAGGACGCAATATTACGGACAAATTTTTCGGTAATGTTTGAGAGTCAGTGACAAGTCTCGCTAAGGACATATGGAACAAAAGGTCTTGTTAAGGACCCACCACAGAAAAGATCTTGCGACTAAGGTCTCACTAAGGACACAACATCAAAGGCAAAGCATTACGAACAATGGTTTCGTTAAGAGCGATAAATTTGAGAATAAAGGTATCGCTAAGACCAAAGTATTAAGAACGAAGGTCTCGCTAACAAAGCATTGAGAACCAAGGTCTCGGTAAGACATAAGTATTAAGAACGAGGGTCTCGCTAAGACCAACGTATTAAGAACGAAGGTCTCGCTAGGAACAAAGCATTGAGAACCAAGGTCTCGCTAAGACAAAAGTATTAAGAACGAAGGTCTCGCTAACAACAAAGCAATACCAACAACAATCTCTCTGAAGACTGCATCACCAGAATCTGAAGTTTGAGGCCGCATTAATACTTAATCCCAACACGGCCCAACTGAGACCGTTCACGCATGGGCAATTACGCACAGAAATGTTAATATTATTAATCTTTTTACAACCTTCGCCATGATCCGAGAACCGTTTTTCACTACTTACGACCTAGTTCCCGGGAGCCAGGAAATGTAATGTGCACGAGGTTAAACCGGCTAGGATCTCGCTAAGGACGAGTGAGATTTGCAGGTAACGACCGTGTAGGATCTTCCTGCTAGGGACGAATAAGCTTAGGAGACAACGACTGTTTAGGATCTTCCTGTTAGGGACAACAGAATTTAGGAGGCAAAGACCGTTTACTGAGGATAGGAGGCAATGACCGTTTACTGAGGTTAGGAGACAACGACAGTTTACTGAGGTTAGGAGACAACGACAGTTTACTGAAGTTAGTAGACAACGACCGTTTACTAAGGTTAGGAGAAAACGACCGTTTACTGAGGTTAGTAGACAACGACCGTTTACTGAGGTTAGACAACGACAGTTTATTGAAGTTAGTAGACAACGACCGTTTACTGAGGTTAGAAGACAACGACTGTTTACTATGGTTAGGAGAAAACGACCGTTTACTGAGGTTAGTAGACAACGACCGTTTACTAAGGTTAGACAACGACAGTTTATTGAAGTTAGTAGACAACGACCGTTTACTGAGGTTAGAAGACAACGACTGTTTACTATGGTTAGGAGACAACGACCGTTTACTGAGGTTAGGAGACAACGACGGTTTACTGAGGTTAGGAGACAGCAACAGTTTATTAAAGTTAGTAGACAACGACCGTTTACTGAGGTTAGGAGACAACGACTGTTCACTGAGGTTAGGAGACAACGACCGTTTACTGAGGTTAGGAGACAACGACGGTTTACTGAGGTTAGGAGACAACGACCGTTTACTAAGGTTAGGAGACAACGACGGTTTACTGAGGTTAGGAGACAACGACCGTTTACTGAGGTTAGGAGACAACGACGGTTTACTGAGGTTAGGAGACAACGACCGTTTACTAAGGTTAGGAGACAACGACGGTTTACTGAGGTTAGGAGACAACGACCGTTTACTAAGGTTAGGAGACAACGACGGTTTACTGAGGTTAGGAGACAACGACCGTTTACTGAGGTTAGGAGACAACGACGGTTTACTGAGGTTAGGAGACAACGACCGTTTACTAAGGTTAGGAGACAACGACGGTTTACTAAGGTTAGGAGACAACGACGGTTTACTGAGGTTAGGAGACAACGACCGTTTACTAAGGTTAGGAGACAACGACGGTTTACTGAGGTTAGGAGACAACGACCGTTTACTGAGGTTAGGAGACAACGACCGTTTACTAAGGTTAGGAGACAACGACGGTTTACTAAGGTTAGGAGACAACGACCGTTTACTAAGGTTAGGAGACAACGACCGTTTACTAAGGTTAGGAGACAACGACGGTTTACTGAGGTTAGGAGACAACGACCGTTTACTAAGGTTAGGAGACAACGACGGTTTACTGAGGTTAGGAGACAACGTCGGTTTACTAAGGTTAGGAGACAACGACGGTTTACTGAGGTTAGGAGACAACGACGGTTTACTAAGGTTAGGAGACAACGACCGTTTACTAAGGTTAGGAGACAACGACCGTTTACTAAGGTTAGGAGACAACGACGGTTTACTGAGGTTAGGAGACAACGACGGTTTACTAAGGTTAGGAGACAACGACCGTTTACTAAGGTTAGGAGACAACGACCGTTTACTAAGGTTAGGAGACAACGACGGTTTACTGAGGTTAGGAGACAACGACGGTTTACTAAGGTTAGGAGACAACGACCGTTTACTAAGGTTAGGAGACAACGACCGTTTACTAAGGTTAGGAGACAACGACCGTTTACTGAGGTTAGGAGACAACGACGGTTTACTGAGGTTAGGAGACAACGACGGTTTACTAAGGTTAGGAGACAACGACGGTTTACTAAGGTTAGGAGACAACGACGGTTTACTAAGGTTAGGAGACAACGACGGTTTACTAAGGTTAGGAGACAACGACCGTTTACTGAGGTTAGGAGACAACGACGGTTTACTAAGGTTAGGAGACAACGACGGTTTACTAAGGTTAGGAGACAACGACCGTTTACTGAGGTTAGGAGACAACGACGGTTTACTAAGGTTAGGAGACAACGACGGTTTACTAAGGTTAGGAGACAACGACGGTTTACTGAGGTTAGGAGACAACGACGGTTTACTGAGGTTAGGAGACAACGACGGTTTACTAAGGTTAGGAGACAACGACGGTTTACTAAGGTTAGGAGACAACGACCGTTTACTGAGGTTAGGAGACAACGACGGTTTACTAAGGTTAGGAGACAACGACGGTTTACTAAGGTTAGGAGACAACGACGGTTTACTGAGGTTAGGAGACAACGACGGTTTACTGAGGTTAGGAGACAACGACGGTTTACTAAGGTTAGGAGACAACGACGGTTTACTGAGGTTAGGAGACAACGACGGTTTACTGAGGTTAGGAGACAACGACCGTTTACTGAGGTTAGGAGACAACGACGGTTTACTAAGGTTAGGAGACAACGACGGTTTACTAAGGTTAGGAGACAACGACGGTTTACTGAGGTTAGGAGACAACGACGGTTTACTAAGGTTAGGAGACAACGACGGTTTACTGAGGTTAGGAGACAACGACGGTTTACTAAGGTTAGGAGACAACGACGGTTTACTGAGGTTAGGAGACAACGACCGTTTACTGAGGTTAGGAGACAACGACGGTTTACTAAGGTTAGGAGACAACGACGGTTTACTAAGGTTAGGAGACAACGACGGTTTACTAAGGTTAGGAGACAACGACGGTTTACTGAGGTTAGGAGACAACGACGGTTTACTAAGGTTAGGAGACAACGACGGTTTACTAAGGTTAGGAGACAACGACGGTTTACTGAGGTTAGGAGACAACGACGGTTTACTAAGGTTAGGAGACAACGACGGTTTACTGAGGTTAGGAGACAACGACGGTTTACTAAGGTTAGGAGACAACGACGGTTTACTGAGGTTAGGAGACAACGACGGTTTACTAAGGTTAGGAGACAACGACGGTTTACTGAGGTTAGGAGACAACGACGGTTTACTGAGGTTAGGAGACAACGACGGTTTACTAAGGTTAGGAGACAACGACGGTTTACTGAGGTTAGGAGACAACGACGGTTTACTAAGGTTAGGAGACAACGACGGTTTACTGAGGTTAGGAGACAACGACGGTTTACTAAGGTTAGGAGACAACGACGGTTTACTGAGGTTAGGAGACAACGACGGTTTACTAAGGTTAGGAGACAACGACGGTTTACTGAGGTTAGGAGACAACGACGGTTTACTAAGGTTAGGAGACAACGACGGTTTACTGAGGTTAGGAGACAACGACGGTTTACTAAGGTTAGGAGGCAAAGACCGTTTACTGAGGATAGGAGGCAATGACCGTTTACTGAGGTTAGGAGACAACGACCGTTTACTGAGGTTAGGAGACAACGACGGTTTACTGAGGTTAGGAGACAACGACCGTTTACTAAGGTTAGGAGACAACGACGGTTTACTGAGGTTAGGAGACAATTACTGTCTTACTAGGAGCAAGTGAGGCTATCAGACACAACACTGACTGACTTTTTTTTTCATTATTATCGAATATAAGTATCATATATAGTTATCGACAATATGAATACCAAAACGGCCTATCAAAAATTCCTAAATTAGTTGTATATAAAGATGGTCTATGTAAGTTGTCTACAGTAGTGGTTTATATTACTTCAAATAAATAAAATAACTGCCAAGGACTTCAAAGGACAAAATTAATTGCCTTTAATAGTGGACAATTCACAGAAACTAACAGTACCTGCATCTTTCACAGAAATAAATATCAGGTTTGTACATGGACAGTGGTGCCTAGATTCACCAATATTATAAAGTATCGTTAAAGGATGAGTGTGGATATCGCCAGTGTTAAGGAGTGAGAAATAAGAGACGAAGGCGTGGGATGCGAACGGGAGAGGTCTTGGGAATACGGAAGAGAAGGATAAGAAGTATCTATGGCTTTCTTGGGTTCTCACACTGATAAACCCCATGCTAATATATAATATAAAACTAGATTCGAAGAACGTAATCAAGATATCTCAAGATTTCTTATCTTGAAGGTATATAAAGGGAGATAGATAAAAAATAACTCCAGTCCAATAAACGAGATAATAGTTTATGTGATGGGTAATGTTACCTGGTGACTACTTGGAGACTGTCATAATGAACCAAGAAGTGGGTATAAAGACATGTAATAAAAGTCATATATATATATATATATATATATATATATATATATATATATATATATATATATATATATATAATATATGTATATACATATATATATGTATATATAAATATATATATAAATATATATATATATATATATATATATATATATATATATATATATATATATATATATATATATATATATATATATAGATAGATAGATAGATAGATAGATAGATAGATAAATAGATATAATTACTTACATGCGAAACAGTTCACAAGTGTTTTCCAATGTTTTGCTTGTTTTCCAAAATATATGTTTGTTTAGACACGAGTAAATACAAGGTTCATTACTATTCTGTTCTCGAGTTGGGAGATGTCTGATACACACACCAGTGTTGTGGGGGTTAAGCTGATACCTGTTTACCTTAGTTTTGTACTACTAACCGCTGTATACCATTTCTCTTTCTTTCTCTCTCCCTCTCTCTCTCTCTCTCTCTCTCTCTCTCTCTCTCTCTCTCTCTCTCTCTCTCTCTCTCTCTCTCTCTCTCTCTCTCTCTCTCTCTCTCTCTCTCTCTCTTTCACTCACTCTGAAAAAAACTATATTTACATCCCCACACATACATACATACAGTCGAACATGCTGACTCATACACAATCAACACATACCAACAATATCACAGACACGAAGGCACACACAAACATACTAAAAAATCATTCATACAAGCATAAAATACAAACGCACAAAAAAATCACTCGTACAAATATTCACATTAACATACACACAAACACACACACACACACACACTCCTACACACACGCACAGGACCCCTGCAACCTCAACTAGGTGAGTACATACACACACACACACACACACACACACACACACACACACACACACACACACACACACACACACACACACACACACACACACAAGAAATTAGAGAAAGTGCAAAGGTTTGCAACAAGACTAGTCCCAGAGCTACGGGGATTGTCCTACGAAGAAAGGTTGAGGGAAATCGGCCTGACGACACTGGAGGCCAGGAGGGTCAGGGGAGACATGATAACGACATATAAAATACAGCGCGGAATAGACAAGGTGGACAAAGACAGGATGTTCCAGAGATGGGACACAGACACAAGAGGTCACAATTGGAAGTTGAAGACTCAGATGAATCAAAGGGATGTTAGGAAGTATTTCTTCAGTCATAGAGTAGTCAAGTCGTGGAATAGTCTAGAAAGTGAAGTAGTGGAGGCGGGAACCATACATAGTTTTAAGGCGAGGTATGATAAAGCTCATGGAGCAGGGAGAGAGAGGACCTAGTAGCTATCAGTGAAGAGGCGGGGCCAGGAGCTATGACTCGATCCCTGCAACCACAAATAGGTGAGTACAAATAGGTGAGTACACACACAGACGAAAGAGGCAAGAAAGAGAGACAGGGCTACAGTCAGTAGAGAACAACCAGAGTCGAGTGGAGCAGAGTAAGTATACACCCATAGACCTACCCTCAGAGCCCCGGAGCCAAAAACACCCCACACTCACAACCCTCACTCCCACAATACGCAGTAGAATCCCATAGCACCTTTCCAGTACCCCCACCCCCCACAAACCTCCAGAATAGTGTTGGAGAGGAAACTGAAGGTATGATGGTATAACGAATAACTGGGTGGAGTGGCATGAAAGAATCACAGAGGCATCACCTTAGATCATGGCTCTCACAGAAACCAAGCTCTCGGGAATGATAAATGCTATATTTCTAGCTTGACAGAGGGAACAGGAAGGGTGGGGAAAGGGGGCAGAACGAGTGGCACTACTCATCAAAAACCAATGGGATTTTGAGGAGTTGGAGAGAGGGGACAGAGGAGAAGCAAAGGACTACAATAATAAGAACACTTCAGATTGGCGGTCCCAAGGTTATGATTGCAGTGATGTATAACTTACCACAGAATAGCAGGCTAAGACAGGAATATGATGTGAGTAACGGAGAGATAGTTGACACTGGCTGAAGGGCCCACGTAGGCAGCACAAAGCAACTGGTTGTGGGTGATTTCAATCACAAAGTAATCGACTGGGAAAACCTGGAGCCACAGGCCCAGAAATAAGGAGGGCTAAGATGCTGGAGATAGTGCTGGAAACCCTCTTGCATCAACACGTTAGGAACACTACCAGAGAGAAGGGAAAGGATGAACCAGCAAGATTGGACCTAGTATTCACCTTGAACAGTGCAGATATTGAGGACAACACATATGAAAGGCCCCTCGGAACTAGTGATCACGTGGTTCTAAGCTTCGAATACATGGTAGAGTTGCAAGTGGGGAGGGAGGCAGGAAGGGTAGGAAGAATAAAGACAAAATACAAGAGAGTGGACTACACAAGCATGAAGATTTTCCTGCACGAGGTCCGGTTGGACAGAGAACTGACAGGGAAAACAGTAAATGAGATGATGGAATATGTGAAAACAATATGCAAGAAAGTGGAGGAGAGGTTTGTACCCAAGGGCAACAAACATAATGAGAAGGCCAGGATGAGCCCAAAGGTGTAGAAAGGCTAAAACCAAGTATGCTAGAGAATGGAAGAATTATAGAAGGCAAAGGACAACAACATTACTCCCGAAGCTATGGGGTATGTTCTACTAAAAGAGGTTAAGGGAAATCAAGGAAGAATAGGGGGGGGATGCATGATAACGACATATAAAAGAGGTATTGACAATGTGGATAGAGACAGAATGTTTCAGAGATGGGACACAGTAACATGGGGTCACGTCTGGAAGCTGTAAACTCAAATGAGTCACAAGGATGTCAGGAAGTATCTCCTCAGTTATAGAGTGTCAGGAAGTGGAACAATCTGGAGAGTGATGTTGTGAAGGCAGGATCCATAAATAGCTTTAAGAAGAGGTTCAATAAAGCCAATGAAAAAGGGAGAGAGTGGACCTAGTAGGAGTCAGTGAAAAGGTGAGGCTAGAAGCTATGAATCGACCCTTTCAACCACAAATAGATGAGTACACACACACACAGAGAACAGCAGAAACTGAGAGGATACAAAGATGGAAGGTAGAATAGAGACAAGGCTAGAGACACGCAAGGACACCCAGAGTAGGGAGGACCAACAAACACATCCACCCAGAGAATCATCAACAGAATATGACAACCAAACACACTGACCCAAATCAACCCACATTCTGCACTCACTGATTCCCTCCCCCCCCCCCACTCCAGCACAAACTCCGCCTACACACCAGTCTCCCACATTGTCATGCCAGGTCTCCCTCACCACCAACCCTCACAAACCCCCCAGTATAAAATCTTGGAAAAGATGCTTCAGGTGTGGTACACCAACGCAGATGGAATAATCAATACATGTGAGGAGTGGCACGAAAGAATCATGAAGCAACCACAGATATCACAGCACTCACAGAAACCAAGGTTATGGGAATGATAATAGATATTTCCGACAAGATATGGGATCTTGAGAAAAGATAGAGGGAGAGGGAACAGAGGAGGTGGAGGAACTAGTCTGCTCAACAAAAATTAGTGGAGTTTTGAGGAGCTGGAAGGAATGGACAATAGAGAAGCACTGGACAACATGATATGAATACTTCAGACTGGGGTCCCTAGGTGGTGCTTGCAGTGATGTACAACTCACACCGAACAGCCGAAGGCCAAGACAGGAGTATGATGAGGACAATAGCACAATGGTTGATACACTATCCTGGAACCTGGAGGCCTGGTCACAGACCGGGCCGCGGTGGCGTTGACCCCCGGAACTCTCTCCAGGTAAACTAGCTGACGTTACCAGAAGGGCCATCATAGGCAGGGCAAAGTTACTAGTTGTTTGTGATTTCAATCATAAGGAGATTGACTGGGAACACCTGGAGCCACATGTGGGACCAGAATTGTGGAGGGCCAAGATGATGTAGGTGATACTTCAAAACCTCATGCATCAACATGATATGCACATAACCAAAGAGAGAGGAGAGAATGAGCCAGCAAAGCTGGATCTCATATTCAGTCTTTAAGAAAGGAGATACGCAGGTAGCATTAAACTGGAGATCAGTGTCACTGATATGTAAAGTGTGCAAAGTCATAGACAAACGTATCAGGAAAAGACTGGTGGAGCACCTATAAAGGTGTGAGCTTATACACCATTACTCTGTGCGACGGAAAAATCCTGTGTTACAAACCTACTGAAGGTTTACGACAAGGTGACGGAAGTAAGGTGAGAGAGAGAGAGAGGTGGTTAGACTGCATTTTCTTGAATTGTAAGAAGGCTTTCGACACAGATCGGCACAAGATATTAGTGCAAAAGATAGAGGAACAGGCAGGAATAACAGGAAAGGCACTGCAAAGGTTCAGAGAATGCCTGACAGGAAGGAAACAACGTGTCATGCTACGTGACAAGGAGTCAGAGTGGGCGCCTGTGACGAGCGGGGTTCCACAAGAGTCAGTCATAGGACCATTGCTGTTTCTGGTATATGAGAATTACATGACGGAAGGGATAGATTCAAAGGTGTCCCTGTTTACAGACCAAGTGAAATTCAAGTGGATGAGGATCAGGCAGAACTACAAGAGGATCTGGACAGGCTGCAAACCTGGTCCAACAGCTAGCTCCTGGAATTTAACCACACCAAGTGCGAAGTCATGAAGAGTGGGGAAGGTCGAAGAGGATCGCAGATGGAGTGCAGGCTACGGGACCAAAGACTGTATATATATATATATATATATATATATATATATATATATATATATATATATATATATATATATATATATATATATATATATATATATATATATATGTTTTCAGATACTTGGGAGTTGACGTGTCGGCGGATGGATTTATGAAGGATGAGGTTAATCATAGAATTGATGAGGGAAAAAAGGTGAGTGGTGCGTTGAGGTATATGTGGAGTCAAAAAACGTTATCTATGGAGGCAAAGAAGGGAATGTATGAAAGTATAGTAGTACCAACACTCTTATGTGGATGTGAAGCTTGGGTGGTAAATGCAGCAGCGAGGAGACGGTTGGAGGCAGTGGAGATGTCCTGTCTAAGGGCAATGTGTGGTGTAAATATTATGCAGAAAATTCGGAGTGTGGAAATTAGGAGAAGGTGTGGAGTTAATAAAAGCATTAGTCAGAGGGCAGAAGAAGGGTTGTTGAGGTGGTTTGGTCATTTAGAGAGAATGGATCAAAGTAGAATGACATGGAAAGCATATAAATCTATAGGGGAAGGAAAGAGGGGTAGGGGTCGTCCTCGAAAGGGTTGGAAAGAGGGGGTAAAGGAGGTTTTGTGGGTGAGGGGCTTGGACTTCCAGCAAGCGTGCATGAGCGTGTTAGATAGGAGTGAATGGAGACGAATGATACTTGGGACCTGACGATCTGTTGGAGTGTGAGCAGGGTAATATTTAGTGAAGGGATTCAGGGAAACCGGTTATTTTCATATAGTCGGACTTGAGTCCTGGAAATGGGAAGTACAATGCCTGCACTTTAAAGGAGGGGTTTGGGATATTGGCAGTTTGGAGGGATATGTTGTGTATCTCTATACGTATATGCTTCTAAACTGTTATATTCTGAGCACCTCTGCAAAAGCAGTGATAATGTGTGAGTGTGGTGAAAGTGTTGAATGATGATGAAAGTATTTTCTTTTTGGGGATTTTCTTTCTTTTTTGGGTCACCCTGCCTCGGTGGGAGACGACCGACTTGTTGAAAAAAAAAAAAAAAAAAAAAAAAAATATATATATATATATATATATATATATATATATATATATATATATATATATATATATATATATATATATATATATATATATATATATGCAAGGAATTCGCAAGAGGAGGCGAAATATACACAAGCACTGATCTCTGGCTGAAGGAGACTCGAACCTACGAACCTTGGAACAAGGTACGCAGTGCTATGTAGATTTTATTTAAAGACAAACCACATTGACAAAAATACAACAGGGAGTAGAACAACAAAAATAATATCTCAGAGCTACATCTCGAATACGTCGTCCAGCTCCCCGGTGATGGTCCACGTGCCCAGAATGCTGCAGGCAACACTGAGTCTCTGAAAGAAGAAGCTGGCCGCCCTGTGATCCTTGATTTCTGCGATGAGTTTTTCACCCAGCTCTTTGAAGAACTTCAGAGCACACTTGCCCCATTCTTCAAGGGTCTCCAACCCTATTGGGATGGAGTTATAGCAAGGGAGAAGGCCTTCATATTCGCAACTCTTCTGAGTCTCCCTGTAGCTGGCGGCTCCACCCCCTTCACCTTCGGAATATGGCAAGTAGGTGTCTGTCAGTGTGGGGACACAGATGTAATCCCAGGCAATCTGCTTGCAATCCTTCCAGGGTAGCATAGTGGCTCTACCAGGACGCTTTGACTTCTCTCAGACCTCTGTATTTGGGTTTCCAATTCAGCTAGGCAACGGGCTGTGGCGAGGCTTCTCTTCATAATGTCGTTGACCTACTCATGTCTAGCATACTTTTCTTCTGATGTGTGACTCACGAGATCATGAAGTCCGAATTATCAGCCGTCGCCCTACCACAAATACACCTATGTTCCGTGAGAATGGGGGTGGCTAGGCGAAGAGCAACACCAATCCGAATGACCTGTGGGTCGAGTCGAGTTCCCAGATGGGAACTGGAAACAGCTAAAAGCAAATCTCCTGAATGGTCCTTTCCTTAATAAGCGTTTGTGAGCTTTGCGTTAGCGATTTTTTCCATCATCTGTTTGTCCCAGTGGGACTGTTTATGCTCTTAGGGAGGAGCTGGTCTATTGGAGAAGTCTGCAAGGGTGTCCCATCAGACGGCTGCTTCAGTGAACCTGAGGTCTTGAGCTTCTACCGCACCTCTCAAGTGTTCGGGCACAATCTCCTTGACTAGTCCACTGGACGCCAGACACGAGGATAGAAATGCTGGTAAAGCTACTTGCGTTTTCTTGGGCATCCCTATACCTCCCAATCGCACTGGGAGAGTTGCCTGATCCCTTTGCTGATTTTCCAGTGACAGATTCAGTGCCTTCTTAAAGACTGATCTCAGGAGTCATTCGTTGAGTGCTGGGGTGTCGAAAGAGGGTACGCACCTCAGGAAGTGAGTCTTGGAAGAGTAAGACACTTTGTGAGAAGATACAGGGCATCATGGGCATCAAGATCTCTTATTCTCTTCTCCATTCTCTTCAGGTTATTCAGTTTGTCCTTGAGGATCGTGTCGATGGCCTGATGATCCAGTGGTGCTCCCAAGATCGAGTGATAGTAGAGACTTCGGGGAGGATTGTTCGCACAACTCTGATTATTTTCTGGTTCGTTGTGAGGATTTCACACTTGGAGGGATTGAGGATGAGTCCCAAGGCTTCTCCCTGTGTCTTCATCAGCTGTAGGTCCACTAACAGGTACTCTTCAGTACCTGCCAGAGTCCCATTATCCAGGTACCAGATGTTGAGCTCCCTGCGCAGTCTGGAAGTTAGTTCTCTAACTGCCAAGCAGAAGAGAAGTGGAGCGAGTGGGTCACCCTGCTGAGCACCCTCTGATGAGGAAATTTCATGTTTGCCACACATGAGAATTGAGGGTTTGCTGTAGCCAGCTGAAATGAAGGGTAAAAGACTGGGGAACCGATCCCGAACGGTTGGCAAGAACACATCTCTATTCACCATAATTAAAGCATTTCTAAAGTCAAGTTTGACTATGGTCTTTTCTTCAGGTAAGTCCCTGATGTAGGCCCTTGCTGCAGGAGCTGCCTTGAGAGACCCCCAAAGCCCAGTTGGTGTGGCTGGAGTGAATGGCAGCTTCTAGGCGAATGTTTCTTACTGCTGCTTTGGCAACGACACGGCGAAGAGTGCTACAAACAGCAATGGTTCTGATTCCCTCATCCTTCTTCTTCAAAGCACATAGTGAAGCTCTAAAATAGAAAGGCTTAATTTCTTCTGGAATCCACTCAACCAAACAGTTGTTGACAAAGGTTGTTAAATCAGAGAGAAAAATTAGTGCAGATGTGCCGAGTACTGGAGGTACCATCTCTGAGGTGTTGTGATCGAATTCCAGTGTAAACTCCTGCAGATCCTGCTGCATGATTCTTGTAGGATTGTATGGTCCAGTGGGTTAGAGCGTCGTGAATTTTCGCTCACTATGAGATGGGCTAAAACAACACTGGTTCAATCCTCCGGCTCGTGGAGGCTAGTACACCAAATGGGGTGTAGAATGAAATTTGCAGACCATGGTTCGATCCCCTCGTCCACCCTTCTGTTTAGTCATCGACAGGTGCTTATTACAACTTAATTTGGCCTAAAAACATGGGTCTTTTCTACCTAAAAACCAGAATGAAAATTTACTCTTGTAATGTAACTGTGAAAATCAATCTGCACATAATGAAAAAAAATTGTGTGAAGTATATTTAAAATAATTTTAAATAAATTTAAGCTGATGTTTATTATATTTAGCAGAATTCGGCTTAAAAAAATAGTTTAATTTAATTTACGTTAAGTGAGGTTTGCACGTTACGTTTGATGCCAAAGAAAAATTTGTACACTCTAGTAAACTAAAAAATTATGTTTATTAATCAGTAAAAGTAAATATGGGAAAGTTAAGTTTTTATGGCAGTTCGGCCTAATTAACCAGTTTGGCTTTTAGGCTCGACATAATATATACACACAGGCCACATAATTTATTTACATACAATTTGAATATGTATCCTAAATTGCAAATTCATTTTATACTTATCCATAAAAAATCACAAATATCCGCATGGATGTGAGAATACATACCTTCATCCAAACATATGAACACAAAAACATACACAGATACATTCTCACAAACATACATAAATGCATGCACACACATGTACACATACCAATGCACATGAATACATGAATGGAACTCAAAGGCTGGATGCACTGGAAAAGCGGGAGCTCCCAATGTTTGCTGAATAAGCTAGTAGCCGCTACATTTTGTAGTCGTTCTGTAGTTGCTGTTTACTCATGGAGTTAAACATTTTCCTGTTGGCTAGCAAGGTTGACTTGCTGGATGAATGACATTCTGTCTGGCTGGTTGAATAATATTTTAACTGATTGGTTGAGTGGCATTCTATCAGGCTTGATGAACGGAACAGAACAACGTTCTAAGTGACTAGTTGAACAGCCTTCTAACTATCTGGTTAAATAGCTTTCTGTCTTTCTGGTTACAGGACTGTTTATATCTCTGTTTGAATATTACAGTGGATAGGTCTCTACCTACTTGAATAATTATTAGTTTTCGTTTATGGTTAAATGGTTGTATTTTTGGTAAATTAACTGATTTTTCTTCAGATGATTGAATGGCTTCTCTCAAACCAGTTTAAATAGGTTTCTCTTTAGTCTCTAACTAAAGAATGGAATGAGTTACTTTCTGACAGGTTAACTAACTTTTCCTCTGACTGACTGAATTTCTTTGACTGTTTAAATTACTTTGTCTTTGGACGATTAAAATTTTTTCTTCATGAGTTAATACCATTTTAAATCCGCATTGCATTCCATATAGACATTTATTAACGCTATGATTGTTTGAATGGTAGTCTAAGTTGTTGGATTTCTTTTCGAACGTCTGCATCGTGGCATAATTCTTGAGTTGCTTGCTTCCTGATTGGTTATGTGATTTCTTTGATCCCTAACTCTCTAGCTGCATGTTTTATGATAAATCGAGGAGATGGGTGTCTATCGCCTGGTTATTTAAAATACACTGCTAATTAGCTTCCTGGCTCCTGAATAATTTTCAGACAGACTAAATAGTTAAAAGACTGGGTGGCTGCCTGTACTGAATGAACTTGAGATCTGGCTGATTCCAGAAGTGCTTGGCTTCCTGCACTTTCTCGGGCTGGTTGCCTTCCTAAATGACTCGTTGATTGATTGGCTGTTTTCCTGTCCACTCGCTCTTGATTGATTGGCTATTTCTCTGACCGCCAGCTCTTTGATTGATTGGCTGTTTTGGTGACCGCTAGCTCGTTGATTGATTGGCTGTTTTGGTGACCGCTAGCTCGTTGATTGATTGGCTGTTTGGTGACCGCTAGTTCGTTGATTGATTAGCTGTTTTTCTGACCGCTTGAATAGATTTCTGATTGCCTGGCTGATTATGATAGACTGCTTGGCTTCCTGACTTGATGATTGACGTTCTTCACTGACTTTCTGGTTTCCTGAAGGATGGGCTGACTTCTTTACTTGCTACTCGTTTGATGTCCTGACTGGCTAATTAGGTGGTTGACATCCTGCCTATTCAACTGTTGGCTGTCTTCCTGGTTGGATAGTTAACTGATAATGCTAGAATGACTTCCTGAATGCTGGCCAAATTACTGATCGATAAATGGTTTTCTTCCTGAATAAGGCTGGCGCAAGTTTAATGATTTGATAACTAACTGACCTATTACTTGGTGGCTTAACTGGAATGACAGGTTTTCTAGTTGTCTTACTAACTGACCGGCTGGGGACATCCTGATTTGTTAACTTTTGCTGTTTGAGTTTACAGGCTTACATTACCAATAGCCTGAATGATCAAGCAGCTTCTACAGTGAGTAAGACACATGTGCAACAGTTGGGTATTTTTATTGTTGAAACGTTTCGCCTACACGGTAGGCTTCATCGGTCCAATACAGAGGAGAAGTGGCGAGGTAAAGATGATGTAATCAGTCCATCAACTTTGGAGAAATATTTTGAGGTGATCAGTCCCTCAACTTGAAGAAAAGTTCAGCACTATGATCTGGAATGATATGAAGGTGAAGCATGAGAATAAAGCTTTAAATACTGTCGAAGGTGAAGTGTATAAGATGTCGAAACAAGGGACTATTTGACATCATCTTTATTTCGCCACTATTCCTGCTTTTGTTTCTTTCTAATCAACTTGTCGGTATTGTATACCATTTTCAATATACCTGTCAGACACAGCAACATAGCGGTATCGTGGCACAGAGTACATCTTCCACAATTTCATCACTTAATTGCTAGTTATGAGTGAGATGGGTTGTATTTCATAGGGACGTACCTAGCATGGGCTAGTAAACTTTACTACGGTACTCCACAATTCTTGCCTGCCTACTTCTGCTACATCTTCCTCACCTTCAACAGTATTTGAGACTCCACTGTTATGCTTCTTCATAAAGGACACCAAGACAGCATCAAAGACAGGGAGGCAGAGCGTTAAAAAGACGTAGACAGAGCATCAGAAAGGTGTAGACAGTGCAAACTTTTATTAAATACTACGATTCGCTCAGCAAGCTCTTTGTCAGTGACATCGAGAACTAGGCAACCATTTCTTGCTCGACATAACTGAGCCGGGAATCGTAAAAAAAAAATTGTTGTTCAACCCACGTGTCTTTGATCTTTGATCTCGTGTCTCTTATTTTCTAAGTACCTTCTTACTGCCTCAACCCACTTGTCTTTGATCTTTGATCCCGTGTCTCTTATTTTCTAAGTACCTTCTTACTGCCTCAACCCACTTGTCTTTGATCTTTGATCCCGTGTCTCTTATTTTCTAAGTACCTTCTTACTGCCTCAACCCACTTGTCTTTGATCTTTGATCCCGTGTCTCTTATTTTCTAAGTACCTTCTTACTGCCTCAACCCACTTGTCTTTGATCTTTGATCCCGTGTCTCTTATTTTCTAAGTGCCTTCTTACTGCCTGTCGTCCATACATTATTCAGTAAACGTAGTTATGATACAGCTTCTCTTAACTGACTTAATTATTAACTTCATTTTCGATCACTCACTCCATTTATTTTATATTTTAATTTAAGAATTATCCGTTCCCTTGTTTACCATGCATATATTACAAGACATTTGCCCCGTTTTTCCCAGAGAATGCAATCTAAATGCTTCGTGATCGAAGTAGTTTAAATGATTTTCTAATTCTTTGTGAGCAAAGAAATGTCTTAGGATGTGTTCAGCTCACCTGCAGTGATAAATATGTGCTCATATAATATAATGAAATTCTAAATATAATAACAAATGTAATAACATATTCATCAAATATCTTTTTTTCGGTGTGGGATCGAACCTCCGGCCGTTCTGACAATTCTCGCTTTGAGATTTCAGTTATTTCCTAACCAAAACGTTTAAGCATATCGTTGGCATACAGAAAGTTATACAACTCCTTATCAGAGTGAATAAACATTTGTTTGGTACACAAAAGGTCATGTATCTCCTTATCAGACTATTTAATACCTGTCACTGTTGAACATTATGGCGTTTATCGTTGTCCCGTGGAAGACATTATGTCTGCATTGATCTAATTGTTTTTTCTGGTTAAATCTATCTGTTTGTATTGATTTGATTGTCTTTATCTGCATGTAATAATCTGCTTTTATTGATTTGGTTGTATACCTCTAGTTGTATTTATCTGAATGTATTTGTCTTGTATTTTAGATACCTATAAAATACTTCATCTTTCAGATGAGGCATTTTTAAGAATCCTCTAAGAGGTACTTTTAAATAAAGTGCTTCCTTAAAACTTGAGAACGTCTTATGCGATCGGCTTCAACTTTTTCAATAGTGGTTTACTAAAAGAGGGGAACTGATCAAACAACTGTTAGTAAAGGGGGATGTCCTCTGCGATAATTTGAAACATCTCTTCTGATTGGCTTCAAACATTCAAAAAATTAAAAGGGTTGGGCTTATTGGTTGATTAATTATTAAACTTATTCACACATGAGGGTCGTTAAGGGTACATAACACATGTTCACTACGAGACGAGTGTAGTGGGGAACTGCTTCAGTTTTTAATGACTGACGCTTCTTACAGACTAAGTATGTAATTTGTACTAATTTATCAACATATTCTACGTATGAAAAATACTCATGTAACCTTAATAAACTTTATTAATTCTAAACCTTATTTTTAACTTATTTACTCAAATATTTCTAAGTGAAAATTTTGGATTGATTTTATCCTGTGTAGGGCCCAGTTTGCTCTATTTTTATCAAAGAAATTGAAAAAATAGAGATACGAGTTTTATTGCGATTTCTGAGAGAATTATCCGATTGGCTTCAGCTCTACAACGCTGATAATTTAATAACACAGCTTCTGAACAAGTTGAAACTTAATGTGCTAGTTCATTAAAGTGTATTGGTATCTCTGAGATAACAAGAAAATGCCTCGTCAAATTGGCTTCAAAGATGGTGTTTCTTAGCGGATGATTTAAATTAATTTTGGGCCCCCTACGCCCTAATATGAAATTTTTGCGAAAGAAATTGGGATACTAGAGTTCGTTTGATGATAACATGTGAATGCCTCGTTAGATTCACTTCAGATTCTCAATCCTATGAGAGCACTGAGGTAAAGGAGAGCTGAGGTTATGCTATGACTAGAACACATCTAGTTATTATTGGGTATTCGTAAAGTGTTATCTCTAAGTAATTACCTATTTCTTTTCTTTTCTGGAATAAAAACGAAATATTCATGAGATAATTTATCATTGCCTTATCCAATCGGTTTCAAAATTTCAGTGTTGATGTACCTTACTTAGAGGAACCTTAGGATTCTCTTTAAATAGTTTGAATGCCAACTTACAAAATTTTGCTTCAGTCCCTCAGGAGTTCTGGCTGCTAACTCAGAGAAGGTGTTCACTTCCAGGGTTTTAGAAAGACTATTTGTCTCTCATGAGTTTAGAGAACCCTTACTTATAATATTAATTTTGGTATTCCTGAAGGAATATATTAGACAGATTTCCTAATATTGTTTTTCTTCTCTGAGACTTTGTGTATAACTCTAAAATGCTTCATCAGAATTGATAAATTTATATCGTTGCTGTACTGTAACTAGCAAAAGTTCATGCATATACAGGCATGTGCAAGTTTCCTAGAGTCAGTATCATACAGATCATTCCGATACTACACTGCCACTTCTGATCGGCCTCAAAAATTCAACGCTGGTTTATCCTACTCAGAAGTAAGGTTTGGATTATTATTCGACAATGTAAGTACGAATTTGTCAATTTTATTTTTAAATAGAGTGCTGCTTTTCCGTGAAATATCTTGCGTATGCCTTAGTTGAAAGGCGTCAATCATTAACACTTGATGCAACTTATGAGCTAGATGATACCCTATAAGTTAACGTTGTGTATATGATAATTTGCCTTTATAGTCACACTGGCCAAAACTGTGGGTCATTGGAGTCTGTAAAACTACTCGATAATGCCTCTTCTGGTCTGCTTCACTGATTGTCGTGTTGCTCAACGGAAGGCTCGATTTGTTAATGGGCTGCGTAAGTACCATTTTGTTGATATTATTAAGCAAGAAGAAATGCCGATTTCCATTCCTTAAATGAATTGTGCCAATGTGAGTTTCTTGAAGCCTTTAACACTAATGCACTTTGTGAGAAGAAAGATACACTATAAGTTTAGGTTGTATTAGGGTAAATATGCTTATACACTAACAAAGCTTAAAGAAAAACTGGGCATCGTTGGATTCCGTGCAAAAACTCTCTCTCCTGGTTAGCTTCACATTTTCGACGTTAAAGTGGCACAATTTTTAGTCGGCTTTTCAGCCTCAAATTTGATAAATTTATTTACTCAACTTTTGGAGTATCATAATTACTCTTCTGGATCTTTAAGAAATTGGGCAGTCAAGTGAGACAATAATTACATATTTACAATCTTTCGACCCAACATAATCTACCTGGAGTCTACCTGGAGGTTATTCCGAGGATCAACGCCCCCGCGGCCTGGTCCACGACCAGGCCTCCCGGTGGATCAGGGCCTGATCAACCAGGCTGTTACTGTTGGCCGCACGTAGTCTAACGTGCGAACTACAGCCCGGCTGATCCGGCACTGACTTTAGATATCTGTCCAGCTCCCTCTTGAAGGCAGCCAGGGGCTATTGGTAATTCCCCTTATGCTTGGTGGGAGGCTGTTGAACAGTCTTGGGCCCCGGACACTTATGGTGTTTTCTCTAAGTGTACCAACGGAGCCCCTACTTTTAATTGGGGGTATTTTGCATCGCTTGCCCAGTCTTTTACTTTCGTAAGGAGTGATTTCTGTGTGCAGATTCGGGACCATTCCTTCTAGGATTTTCCAAGTGTAGATTATGATATATCTCTCTCCTGCGTTCCAACGAGTACAAGTCAAGTGCTTCCAAGTGTTCCCAGTAGTTCAGGTGCTTGATAGAACTTGTACGTGCAGTAAAGGTTCCCTGTACACTCTCTAGATCTGCAATTTCACCTGCTTTGAACGGAGATGTTAATGTACAGCAGTATTCCAGCCTAGAGAGAACAAGTGATTTGAAGAGGATCACCATTGGCTTGGCATCTCTCGTTTTGAACGTTCTCATTATCCATCCTATCATTTTCTTTGCACTTGTGATCGTGGCACTGTTGTGATCCTTGAAAGTGAGATCCTCAGACATTACTACTCCCAGGTCCCTTACATTATTTTTCCGCTCTATTGTATGGCCAGAGTTTGTAGTATATTCTGTTCTAGTTATTATCTCCCCCAGTTTTCCATAACGGAGTAGTTGGAATTTGTCCTCATTGAACATCATATTGTTTTCAGTTGCCCATTGGAAAACTTAGATTATACCTTCTTGGAGGTTAACCGTGTCCTCAATAGATGGCAGTTTCATGCAGATCCAGGTATCGTCTGCAAAAGTTGATACGGTGCTGTGGATTGCACCTCTGTCTATGTCTGATATGAGGATGAGGAACAGGACAGGGGTGAGTACTATGCCTTGTGGAACAGAGCTCTTCACTATGGCAGCCTCCGATTTAACTCTGTTGACCACTACTCTTTGTGTTCGATTGGTTAGGAAGTTGAAGATCCATCTTCCCACTCTGCCAGTTATTCCTTTAGCACGAAATTTGTGCGCTATTACGCCATGATCGCACTTGTCAAATGCTTTTGCAAAGTCTGTGTATATTACATCTGCATTCTGTTTTTCTTCCAATGCATCCAAGGTCATGTCATAGTAATCCAGTAGTTGTGAGAGGCAGGAGCGACCTGCCCTGAATCCATGTTGCCCTGGATTGTGCAGTTTTTGGGAATCCAGGTGGTTTGCAATCCTGCTTCTTAGCACTCTTTCAAAGATTTTTATTATGTGGGACGTTAGAGCTATTGGTCTACAGTTCTTAGCTAATGCTTTGCTACCATCTTTATGGAGTGGGGCTATATCCGTTGTTTTAAGTGACTGGAATTTCACACATGTCTAAGGTCCTTCTCCATAGTGTACTTAGGGCACGTGAGAGGGGTTTCTTGCAGTTCTTAATGAACACAGAGTTCCACGAGTCTGAGCCTGGGGCTGAGTGCATGGGCATGTTGTCAATGGCTTTTTCAAAATCTATAAGAGTTAGGGTAATGTCGGAAATCTGGCATACATTGATAGAGTTTTGAGGCTCATTCATGAAGAAATCATTTGGATTGTCGATCCTCAGACTGATTAGTGGCTCACTAAACAAAGAGTCGTACTGGAATTTCAGTATTTCACTCATTTCCTTGTTGTCATCTGTGTAAGTCCCATCCTGTCTGAGTAAGGGCCTGGTACTAGATGTGGTATTTGCCTTGTTTTTGACATTTGAAAAGAAATATTTCGAATTTCTTTCAATTTCACTAATAGCTTTAAGCTCCTCCTGTCTCTCCTGGTTCATAATGTACAATTTACGCAGGTTTCTTAAATTGTTTAGATGTTAATTTATCTGCATCTGTGTCTTATTTCGTTGAGTACTGCTTAAGCTATATGCCTCAGTATACGATATTTTCTCATATTTCTTATATCAGTATATACATTTTTAAAGACTATTCCAATTTTTCCATTATTTGGCTCAATGACTGTGTTTTCAGAATGGCTAGATCCCTGATTAACTGGCTCCGTAAATTACTGACCTCACTGAATTTTTCCCCCTGACTAAAATTTTTCATTCTCTGATTAACTGATTTCTAAATTAACTGAATCTTGACTAATTGGATGCCTCCTTGACTGATTGACTTCTTGGATGTTAATCTGGCTTCATTTCTGGCTTGCTACCTGAATTACTCTGATTGATTAGTTAACTTCTTTTGTGACTGACACACTGAGTGATTTGTTTCCTCGTGACTAACTCGCTTTCTGACTGACTCCTTGTCTGACTGGATTCCTAAATTACTAACTTTCTGACAGCTTCTAGATAGACTGGCTAATTCTATTCCTGGCTTGTCCGTGGCTGTCTCCCTGACTGACTAACTCCCTGACCCATAAAACGACTCCCCGTATTTCTGACTGATTGCCTGGTTTCCTGACTGAATGGCTCCAAGACTAACTGGAGCGCTTACTGGCTGCGTGATTGATTAATTACGCGGATCGGCTATGTGGGGGAAAAGGGTTACAGAACAATGGACGTAGAGAGGAAAAAATCCTAGATATGTTTGGAAAACATTTAGAAAAAAAAACGATTGCTTGTAAAATAGTTGTTGGTAAAAACCAAGGAATTGGTCTAAAAACAAAGGAACTGGTCAACTAACAGAGAACAGAGAGAGAGAGTGACAGAGGAGAGTAGGAATTGCATGTGAAGAAACCAGATATTACTGCAATAATAGATTTGGTTTAATGTGATCAAAAAATGAAATGCCTCCTGAATGCCACATTCAGTTCGACACTGACAGAATAAACAGGAATGGGGATTTAGTTGCTATGTTCATTGGGAAAAAAATTAAACTGTTGCATCAGACACGATATGAAGGTGGGTGGAACAGACACAGAATCTGTTGAACTATAATTTGTAAAGCTAATTTTAGTTGCGATCTACATTATAACTCCCGAACATCAATACTGATCACAATAAACATCTCTGGGACGAAATTACTAAGACTTCTAGATATGAAAAGGCAGTTTTAGTTATGGGAAACAAGGAATTACTGATAAATGAACTTGATCTTGATTTAATGAAGAACTTGGTGTAAGCAACAACATATCACTTAATTCCAATATTTCAAGTAATTCCATTACAATCCATATCAATGTCAAGGTTCCGACTTTTGGCACTGCAGATTATATGGACCTAAGGAATTCCAAAGTAGTGTTCACTGGGGTAACCAGACTATGGATTATCATGAGGGAGACTTGGTAGATATGGTGATAGATGTCAAAAATATTTTTCCAGTGTTGTAAAGCCGCCTAAGCTGCATTAATTCCTAATAGAGAAATCAAATCAAATATTAGCACTATTAAATGGATAAACAATAGACTAATCATCTGCATATCACAGCAGAAATCGTGATTCATGAGCCCAGGTGACGCTTTTTTTCCAATCTTCAGCTTTCCAGTTTTGGTGAGCCTGTGCACACTGTAGCCTCAGTGTCCTCTCTTAACCAATAGGAGTGAAACCCGGTGTGGTCTTCTGCTGTTGTAGCCCATCCACTTCAAGGCTCGAAATGTTGTCGGTTCTGAGATGCTCCTCCGTAGGCAGTACCACTGTTGTAACTCGTGGTTATTTCAGTAACTGTCACCCTTTTGGCAGCTTGAACCAGTCTAACCATTGTCATCTGATCTATCTCATTATCAAGACAGTTTCACTCACAGAACTGCCGCTCACTGGAGGTTTTGTGTATTTCACACCATTCTCTGTAAACTCTGGAGACTGTTGTGAATGAAAATCCGATGAGATAAGCAGTTTCTGAGATATTCAAACCACCCCGTGGAGCACCAACAATCATTCCAAGGTCAAAAACACTTAAAGTATACTTTCCCCATTCTGACATTCGGTTTGAGCAATGACTGGACCTCTGGACTATGTTTCCGGTGCAAAAATGCGCTGGGAAAAAAATACGGGAAAAGAAGACAAACTTGATCCCATGAATCAAAAACTTTTCCATCGAAGACAGGTTGATCGGGCTAAACTTTTACTCACTGCAAAGACGTAAAATTTAAGGAGAGGTGGATATAACCAGAGTGAAGATCAAAATAACTTGCAGTGAATTCAAGTTGGATAAATTCCGATTTAGAATGAAAATAAGGAAGTGCTGGTTTGGCAACAGAGTTGAAGATAATTGAAACAAACTTCTAAGCAGTGTCATTAGGGCGAAAACTTTGGGTAGCTTTAAGAACAGGCGTGACGAGTGGGTAAGTGAGTGTGGTTGGGAGTGAATTAGACCCAACTAGCATTGGCCATCTACGGTGTTCCTTCATACTTATGTTCTTATGATGAGTAAGAAACACGCGAAACACGTGATGAATCAAGATTACGGTGACGTAACACCTTCTAGGCTGAGCGGCTCATTACCTCGTCTTCGAATGTTTGCAGTTTCGGTGTGTTCAAATAACCTTCGTACTGAATTGAAAAAGCCTCTGATTGGCAAAACCTCTTCAAAATAAAGAAACCCAGGAGTTACACTTGTGACTTATCCATCAACGTGTCAGTCTTGTGAACCATTACTGAAACAATTATGTTATTATATTCCTATGTCCTTGACTGGGTAACTAGCTGGACGTATAAGAGGTCGCCTGACTTTTTTCTTAATCTTCTTCTTCCATCTTTCGATTTTATTTCGCTCATAACTCGAGAACGCCTTAGCGAATCACTTGCAAATTTTTGACAAATGTGTACGATAACGAGGACCAAATTCCTGGAACATATGGTATATTCATGTGTTATATAACCAAAGTTGTTGCACCTATTCCCAGAATTGTGGAATTGCTCAGATAAATTCCAAAAACCCTCAGAAGTATAGCTTCAAACATCCAAAAAAAAAAAATTAAATATCGACGACGGTGGAGGGGTAAATTAAAAGATTTTACGTGCTATAAAATAGTGAAAAGTCTTACCCACGTTAAAACGCTTTCAATATTTTTCAGTTTATCTCTTTTGAACTGCTTCAATATTTAATGGGTGATGGATTAGGGGCCACGATAGTTTCTATTAAGTTTCCTTTGTATGGCAAGAAATTTATTGATGTAGGAAAATGGTAAAACACTAAACCCAAGTCGGACTAAAGCTTGACCCAAGTTTCATTCTCTTATGTCCGAGTTATATTTGTATTGTGCCAGTCATAGTATTGTGCCAGTTACAGTATTGTGCCAGTCATAGTATTGTGCCAGTTACAGTATTGTGCCAGTCATAGTATTGTGCCAGTTGCAGTATTGTGCCAGTCATAGTATTGTGCCAGTTACAGTATTGTGCCAGTCACGGTATTGTGCCAGTGACGGTACTGTGTCAGTCATAATATTATGCCAGTCACGGTATTGTGCCAGTCACAGTATTGTGCCAGTCACGGTATTGTGCCAGTCACAGTATTGTGCCAGTGACGGTACTGTGCCAGTCATAATATTATGCCAGTCACGGTATTGTGCCAGTCACAGTATTGTGCCAGTCACGGTATTGCGCCAGTGACGGTATTGTGCCAGTCATAATATTATGCCAGTCACGGTATTGTGCCAGTCACAGTATTGTGCCAGTCACGGTATTGTGCCAGTCACAGTATTGTGCCAGTCACGGTATTGTGCCAGTCACAGCATTGTGCCAATCACGGTATTGTGCCAGTCATGGTAAAGTGCCAGTCACGGTGTTGTGCCAGTCACAGTATTGTGCCAGTCACGGTATTGTGCCAGTTACGGTATTGTGCCAGTCACGGTAATGTGCCAGTCATGGTATTGTGCCAGTCACAGTATTGTGTCAGTCACGGTAATGTGCCAGCCATGGTATTGTGCCAGTCACGGTATTGTGCCAGTCACGGTATTGTGCCAGTCATAATATTGTGCCAGTCACGGTATTGTGCCAGTCACAGCATTGTGCCAGCCACGGTATTGTGCCAGTCACGGTATTGGTCCAGTCACAGTATTGTGTCAGTCACGGTAATGTGCCAGCCATGGTATTGTGCCAGTCACGGTATTGTGCCAGTCACAGTATTGTGCCAGTCGCATTATTGTGCCAGTCACGGTATTGTGCCAGTCACAGTATTGTGCCAGTCGCATTATTGTGCCAGTCACGGTATTGTGCCAGTCACAGTATTGTGCCAGTCACATTATTGTGCCAGTCACGGTATTGTGCCTTGTCATTAATTTTGTCAGTTTCAATAAAACACTAGTGATATTCATTTTGACTCAGTTACCAAATACTACTCTTTTTGACTGGCATTAAAATATTGTTAACGATAGATTTTGTAAAAAGGACGATACCCAATGAGTAAGTTTAAACGTGAATTTTTACTGAAATAATTCTAAAACTTAGTATCGTTAGAATCCATTGAATTATTGACCGGCTTCAAACTTTTACTGTTAGCGGACTTTATTAAACACGGCTTGTCACCACTTTTATTAAGTAAATTCCTGGAGGCCTGGTCTCAGACCGGGCCGCGGGGGCGTTGACCCCCGGAACTCTCTCCAGGTAAACTCCAGGTAAACTAATGTATCTTAATTGGAAGTATTTTTGTTTTAATTTTGGTCAGTATGGGTGCCTATTTGCCAATAATTTGCTAATATTTTTAAATTGGAATCTAAAAAACTTCAGTTATATATTTTTTTCATAAAGGAATGTAGAGAATTTTAAAAAGAATGTAAATAAAAAAACAAAAAGGTTTTATGGGATTTTAATTTAAAGAGAGAAAAAAAACTTTCTTATTTTTTTTAAAACTCACTGGACAATATTTTCGTTCGCTTTCTCACATTTTTTTTTATTAATTCCAACGCTTGTGTATTGATTCTTGGGCAAGATTTATGGGTCTCTTTGCGTAGGTGGATGCTTTATGCACAATATTACGAAGGTCATTTTCAAATTTTGCATCCGTGGGTAAGATAGAGACTGGTTCCTCTGATCAGCTGCAAAATTTCAACAGTTTTTTTTATCTTGCTTGGTATTTTAGTACTGATACCATTTTTTCACACTATTACATCATTTTGCATTGATTCTGGTGAGGGGCTCTTGATCCAATGAACCGGAATCTCTTTCCCTTTCTTCGATCGAATTTTATTAAATGCCTCCAATTCCACTGGCATTGAAATATAATAACTGTAAACGGCATGAATCATCAATCATCAATCATCAATCATCAATCATCAATCATCAATCATCATATGAAATGGATGGAACGCTTCATGAGTTTAGGCTGTATAGGCACAAATTTTGTTGGATCCTGGGCAATAACTGGAAAATGCATCTTCTGGTCGGCTTTCAAATTTTAGTGCTGATGTGTTTTCCCTAAAAGAAAATAATATTTTGATGTTAGGTTGTGTAAGCTATCTTGTGTCAAATTTATTAATAAAATTGGTTTCTGTTAAATAATTGGCAAATGTGTCTTCTGGTCAGAAATAAATCACAGTGTTTGACTTTATCTGATTATCAAAGGTTAAATCATCCTGAAGTTGAAAACTAGACAAATGTGCAACATCTGGGTATCTTTATTGTAGACGTTTCGCCATCCAGTGGCTTTATCAAGACAGATTCAAGGACATGAACGGAAGACAGAAGAACTATATACAAAAGTTGAGGTAATTAGTCCCTCAGAATCTTCACGACTACGATGCTCTTAATAACAACTCCAAGGCTGAGGGACTGATTACTTCATCTTCTGTATATAATTCTTCTGTTTTCCATTCATGTTCTTGAATTTGTATTGATAAAGTCACTGGATGGGCAAACGTCTACAATAAAGATTCCCAGATGTTGCTTATGTGTCTAATTTTCGTCTTGTCGATATTGTATACCATTTATGTATATCTTGAAGTTCATTCATGTGCTTATCGCATCTTTGTGCCCTCAAGATTATTGTTTAAAATATGTATGCCGACAACACTAAGTTTACATATGACTTATTTACTTATTTTCTTAAAAATATACCAGTCTTGCTTAGAAAAAAGTCTGGATTGATTTTGGCTTATTAGGTTCAGTTGCGATAATTTCTGAGTGTCGCATCTGATTAACTTCAGTTCTTCATTACTTGTTACTAGATAGCGCAATATCAGAGCGGCTTCAAGTTCAGTATACTTGTGTATTTTCAGATACCGGTCTCTTAGGTTCCTCTGAATCAGATATGGTCTCTGTATGTCATAATTTACTATTTTCATTTGGATATTGCTATTTCAGTTTGGATATTAGTTTCAAAAGATAACTTGTGAATACATCTTCTGATTTCCTTCAAATCTTCAACACTATTACCTGAATTATTAACTTACGACGTTCTCAGTAATATTCCAGTCGTGCGCTTTAAGACTGCGGATTCGACACATTGAGATACCTTTCTCGGATCGATCAGCGAGCGGAATACATGTAGATATCCTTGCTTTGTTACACCTAATACAGCTGTGGCTGTGATGTTTATGCTGTATGTCTATGTTGATGCTGTATGTTAGCACAAGTATGCATTGGTCCTCTTAATATGCATTAAATCTCTGGGGATACACCTCAGTCTTACAATGTTTAATACATACGTTCATTATACAGCTTAATGACTTCATCGTCTCTCTGATCTCAGTCAAAGTAGTTGCGAGAATAACACTTATTAGCCAATGACTAAATCCAACATAACTACATTATGGTAATTATTTTGTGTTTGTTAATTTGCGAAGGATAATTTACGGTCATGCGTGAATATAATTATCTATTACAAATTACCCATTTCTAATTATCAAAGAATTGAGTTCATGCTTGTGGTGTCCATTCCTCTGTTTTCCAACTTGACTACACCAGGAATGAAATAGTTTCAACTATTCTTTCTTTACTGTGACTAACACAGGTTAATATGACTTCTTCTTCTCCTCCCTGTTATTGGCACACTGAAATCCATCTTCTTAGTTTCACTTCGTGGACTCTTGGGTTTCGGGAAAAAATAGCACACATTTCCAACCCAT
>NC_091293.1:72393874-72438874 GCF_038502225.1 Cherax quadricarinatus
AACATGAGGAGTGGAACGAAAGAATCAGTGAAAAATCCCCAGACATCATAGCAGTCACAGAAACAAAACTCGCTGAGACAATAACAGACACAATCTTCCCAACAGGATATCAGATCCTGAGGAAAGATAGAAGGAGTAGAGGGGGAGGAGGGGTTGCACTGCTCATAAAACACCGATGGGGATTTGAGGAAATGGAAGGCATGGACATGATCGGAGAAAGAGACTACATTGTAGGTACAATTCAGTCCGGAGAACATAAAGTAGTCATTGGAGTGATGTATAACCCACCACAGAACTGCAGGAGGCCAAGAGAGGAGTACGAAGAAAACAACAGGGTGATATTGGACACACTGGCTGAGGTGGCAAGAAGAGCTCACTCGAGCAGAGCAAAGTTACTGGTAATGGGCGATTTCAACCACAGGGAGATCGACTGGGAAAACCTGGAGCCACATGGGGGTCCCGAAACATGGAGAGCCAAGATGATGGATGTGGTACTTGAAAACCTCATGCATCAACATGTCAGGGACACAACCAGAGAGAGAGGGGAGGATGAGCCAGCAAGACTGGATCTTGTGTTCACCCTGAGCAGTTCAGACATTGAGGACATCACTTACGAGAGGCCCCTTGGAGCTAGCGATCATGTGGTTCTGAGTTTTGACTATATAGTAGAGTTACAAGTGGAGAAGGTAACAGGAACTGAAGGGGACAGGCCAAACTATAAAAGGGGGGACTACACAGGTATGAGAAACTTCCTGCAGGAGGTTCAGTGGGACAGAGAAATGGTAGGAAAATCAGTAAACGAGATGATGGAATATGTGGCAACAAAGTGCAAGGAGGCAGAGGAAAGTTTTGTTCCCAAGGGAAACAGAAATAATAGGAAGACCAAAACGAGTCCTTGGTTTACCCGAAGGTGTAGGGAGGCAAAAACTAAGTGCAACAGAGAATGGAAAAGGTACAGGAGGCATAGGACCCAGGAAAACAAGGAGATTAGTAGAAGAGCCAGAAACGAGTATGCACAGATAAGGAGGGAGGCCCAGCGACAGTATGAAAACGACATAGCATCGAAAGTCAAATCTGACCCGAATCTGCTGTATAGCCACATTAGGAGGAAGACAACAGTCAAGGACCAGGTGATAAGGCTGAGAAAAGAACGTGGAGAACTCACAAGAAACGATCAAGAGGTATGTGAGGAGCTCAACACGAGATTTAAGGAAGTATTTACAGTAGAGACAGGAAGGACTCTGGGGGGACAGACCAGATCGGGACACCAGCAAGGAATACACCAACAAGTGTTGGACGACATACATACAGATGAGGAGGAGGTGAAGAAACTGCTAAGGGACATCGATACCTCAAAGGCAATGGGACCGGACAACATCTCCCCGTGGGTCCTTAGAGAGGGACCAGATATGTTGTGCGTGCCACTTACCACAATCTTCAACACATCCCTGGAAACTGGGCAACTACCTGAGGTATGGAAGACGGCAAATGTAGTTCCCATTTTTAAAAAAGGAGACAGAAAAGAGGCACTAAACTATAGACCTGTGTCATTGACGTGTATAGTATGCAAAATTATGGAGAAGATTATCAGGAGGAGAGTGGTGGAGCACCTGGAACGGAACAGGAGAATAAATGCCAACCAGCACGGATTCACGGAAGGCAAATCCTGTGTCACAAACCTTCTGGAGTTTTATGATAAAATAACAGAAGTAAGACAAGAGAGAGAGGGGTGGGTTGATTGCATCTTCTTGGACTGCAAGAAGGCCTTTGACACAGTTCCTCACAAGAGATTAGTGCAGAAGCTAGAGCATCAGGCGCATATAACAGGAAGGGCACTGCAATGGATCAGAGAATACCTGACAGGGAGGCAACAACGAGTCATGGTACGTAATGATGTATCACAGTGGGCACCTGTGACGAGCGGTGTCCCACAGGGGTCGGTCCTAGGACCAGTGCTATTTTTGGTATATGTGAACGACATGACGGAAGGGTTAGACTCAGAAGTGTCCCTGTTTGCAGATGATGTGAAGTTAATGAGGAGAATTAAATCTGATGAGGACCAGGCAGGACTTCAAAGAGACCTGGACAGACTGGACACCTGGTCCAGCAAATGGCTTCTCGAATTTAATCCTGCCAAATGCAAAGTCATGAAGATAGGGGAAGGGCACAGAAGACCACAGACAGAGTATAGGCTAGGTGGCCAAAGACTGCAAACCTCACTCAAGGAGAAAGATCTTGGGGTGAGTATAACACCGAGCATGTCTCCGGAAGCACACATCAATCAGATAACTGCTGCAGCATATGGGCGCCTGGCAAACCTGAGAACAGCATTCCGATACCTTAGTAAGGAATCATTCAAGACACTGTACACCGTGTATGTCAGGCCCATACTGGAGTATGCAGCACCTGTTTGGAACCCGCACTTGATAAAGCACGCCAAGAAACTAGAGAAAGTACAAAGGTTTGCGACAAGGTTAGTTCCAGAGCTAAGGGGAATGTCCTATGAAGAAAGATTAAGGGAAATCGGCCTGACGACACTGGAGGACAGGAGGGTCAGGGGAGACATGATAACGACATATAAAATACTGCGTGGAATAGACAAGGTGGACATGTACACACACACACACAGGAATAAGCGGTCAGGTACTCGTAAAAGCTGTAGTACACACGCACACACACACACAAACACAGGATTTCACACCTTCAAGTAAACTGACCTGATAGTCCTCCCTCTAACATTCCACTATCCACTATCACCTCTCTCTCTCTCTCTCTCTCTCTCTCTCTCTCAATACCTATCTCTCTCTCTACCTATCTCTCTCTACCAATCTCTCTACCTATCTCTCTCTCTCTACATATCTCTCTCACTACCTATCTCTCTACCTGTCTCTCTCTCTACCTATCTCTTCCTATCTCTCACGTAAAGAAACAAGAGAAAGCACAAAGGTTTGCAACAAGACTAGTCCCAGAGCTAGGAGGTATGTTCTACGAGGAGAGGTTAAGGGAAATCAACCTGACGACACTGGAGGACAGGAGAGATAGGAGGGGCATGATAACGACATACAAAATTCTGAGAGGAATTGACAAGGTCGACAAAAACAGGATGTTCCAGAGATGGGACACAGCAACAAGGGGACACAGTTGGAAGTTGAAGACACAGATGAATCACAGGGATGTTAGGAAGTATTTCTTCAGCCACAGAGTAGTCAGAAAGTGGAATAGTTTGGGAAGCGATGTAGTGGAGGCAGGATCCATACATAGCTTTAAGCAGAGGTATGATAAAGCTCACGATTCAGGGAGAGTGACCCAGTAGCGACCAGTGAAGAGGCAAGGCCAGGAGCTTGGACTCGACCCCTGCAACCTCAACTAGGTGAGTACAACTAGGTGAGTACACACACACACACACACACACACACATACACACACATATACAGGATTTCACACCTTTATGTGAATTGACCCTCTAACCCTTCCTTCTTCTTTTTTTTTTTTTTTTTTTTTTTTTTACACAGGGTTTGACAAGGTTAATGATCCCAAACTTTATTTACAAGCTATTTGGCAGGTTAAGGATTCCTAACTTTATTGTGCTAAGAGCTGCTTATCCTACATCAGCTCATTTGAAAGCATTTTATTGTTATGAGACATACAAGCAGGGAACAGAATGAAGTTGGAGCCATCTGTGGGCCAGCATTTTCATTTGATCAACTGACCTTATCTCGTTGACATCATTATGCTGTACAAATGTGTTCCATACTTGAGTCATCCTGGGTATGTATGATCTCAGATGGAGTGATGTTCTGGAGAAGGGTACAGCCAGAGTGAAGTTGCTGCTTTCTGCCCGTCTTGTGGCATAAAAGCTTGTTTCACGCTGTCCTCGAAGTGGATACAAGTGTGGTATTTTGACAATATTGGCCTTGTACATAACAGTAAGGCCACCCACATCCCTCCTATGTTGAAGGCTCTGCTGAAATGACAGATCTATCCAGGATGGGTCCAGGCGAGAGATGAGACGTCTTGCTCTGTTCTCTACTCTGTCAAGCAGTCGCAGATGAGAGGGGAGGCAGGCAAACCAAGAAAGTGGAGCATACTCAAGGTGTGAGCGTACTTGTGCCTCGTACAGGATCTTGCAAGCCCTACTGTCAAGCAGATGCGAGATACGGCGAAGTGCTGTAAGCTTCCTGGCTGCCTTGTTTGCAAGATTTACAACATGGTTCTTCATGGTTAGTTTGGAGTCAAATTTCACCCCAAGGATATCAACTTATTCTCCAGGTGCCAACACCCTCCCTTTCATCCTTACTACTGCACCAGCATTACCATCATGGTACCTAGAGACGATCATCATTTGCGTTTTCTCAGGTGCAAATGTTACTTGCCATCTATTTCCCCAAGCTGATACAGCTCTCAGCTGGTGATTGATGTAGCTTAGAGCAGCTGGCATTTCTTCTCTTGGATAAGTGAATGTCAGTGTACAGTCGTCTGCATATGCATGTGATTCTGGGATGAGATGAAGAAGGTCGTTGAAGTAGACATTCCATAACAATGGACCCAGCACGCTTCCTTGTGGAACACTTGCCCCAGTAGGATGTCTTGCTGATTCCGTTCCATTGAGAACTACACTTAGAGATCTACCATGAAGGTAATCACTGAGAAGACAACGTAGAGCCTGCAGTTCCCAGTGCTTGAAGTTTTGCTAAGAGGCCCTGGTGCCACACCCGGTCGAAAGCGCCAGCAATGTCCAGTGCTACCACACAGCTGACTTTGGATTCATCCAGTGACTGGTGCCACTTAGTGGAGAGGTTTAACAACAGATGAGCAGCAGAGAAACCTTTCCTGAAGCCAAATTGACGATCACAAAGTAGTGAGTCAAAAAACTCTGTCATTTGTCTTGAGATTATTGTTTCAAGGATCTTACCAGTGATTGACAAGAGTGACACTGGTCTGTAGTTGCTGATTTCTGCTCTGCTCTTCTTTTTGTGAACAGGGACTACATTTGCTCTCTCTCAGTCTCTTTGTCTCTTTTCCTCTCTTCCTCTCTCTCTCTCTCTATTCTTCTCTCTATTCTTCTCTCTCTCTCTCTCTCTCTCTCTCTCTCTCTCTCTCTCTCTCTCTCTTACTCTTTCTGTCTCTTCCTCTCTCTCTCTTAATCTTTCTCTCCCTTCCTTTCTCTCTATTCCTCTCTCTCTCTCTTCCTCTCTTTTTTTCTCTCTCTCTTCCTCTCTCTCTCTTCCTCTCTCTTTTCCTCTCTCTCTTCCTCTTTTTCTCTCTTCCTCTTTTCTTAATTTTTTTTTGTTTACACAGGGTTTGACAAGGCTAAGGATCCCTAGCTTTATTGACAACCTGTTTACAGGTTAAGGTTTCCTAACTTTATTGGCAAGCTAAGAGCTGTTACCTACATCAGCTCATTTGAAAGCATTTTTATTGTTATGAGACATACAAGTAGGGAGCAGGATGAAGTTGGAGCCATCTGTGGGCCAGCATTTTCATTTGATCAACTGACCTTATCTCGTTGACATCATTATGCTGTACGAATGTGTTCCATACTCGAGTCATCCTGAGTATGTATGATATCAGATGGAGTGATGTTCTGGAGAAGGGTACAGCCAGAGTGAAGATGCTGCTTTCTGCCCGTCTTGTGGCATAAAAGCTTGTTTCACGCTGTCCTCGAAGTGAATCCAAGTGTGGTATTTTGACAATATTGGCCTTGTACATAACAGTAAGGCCACCCACATCCCTCCTATGTTGAAGGCTCTGCTGAAATGACAGATCTATCCAGAATGGGTCCAGGCGAGAGAAGAGACGTCTTGCTCTGTTCTCTACTCTGTCAAGCAGTCGCAGATGATAGGGAGGGCAGGCAAACCAAGAAAGTGGAGCATACTCAAGGTGTGAGCGTACTTGTGCCTCGTACAGGATCTTGGAACCCCTACTGTCAAGCAGATGCGAGATACGGCGAAGTGCTGTAAGCTTCCTGGCTGCCTTGTTTGCAAGATTTACAACATGGTTCTTCATGGTTAGTTTGGAGTCAAATTTCACCCCAAGGATATCAACTTCTTTTCCAGGTGCCAACACCCTTACATTCATCCTTACTACTGCACCAGCATTACCATCATGGTGCCTAGAGACGATCATCATTTGCGTTTTCTCAGGTGCAAATGTTACTTGCCATCTATTTCCCCAAGCTGATATAGCTCTCAGCTGGTGATTGATGTAGCTTAGAGCAGCTGGCATTTCTTCTCTTGGATAAGTGAATGTCAGTGTACAGTCGTCTGCATATGCATGTGATTCTGGGATGAGATGAAGAAGGTCGTTGAAGTAGACATTCCATAACAATGGACCCAGCACGCTTCCTTGAGGAACAATTGCCCAAATAGGATGTCTTGTTGATTCCATTCCATTGAGAACTACACCTAGAGATCTACCATGAAGGTAATCACTGAGGAGACATAGCGTACAGCCTGCAATTCCCAGTGCTTGAAGTTTTGCTAAGAGGCCCCGGTGCCACACCCGGTCGAAAGAGCCAGCAATGTACAGTGCTACCACACAGCTGACTTTGGATTCATCCAGTGACTGGTGCCACTTAGTGGAGAGGTTTAACAACAGATCAGCAGCAGAATAACCTTTCCTGAAGCCATATTGACGATCACAAAGTAGTGAGTGGTAGTCAAAAAACTCTGTCATTTGTCTTGTGATTATTGTCTCAAGGATCTTACTAGTGATTGACAGGAGTGACACTGGTCTGTAGTTGCTGATTTCTGCTCTGCTCTTCTTTTTATGAACAGGGACTACTTTTGCCTCTTTCCATAGAGAGGGCCATTTACACTGTACTAGGCAGTGCTGAAAGATGAGAGTTAGAGGTGCTGCTAGCTGGTCTGCACATCTCAACAATCTTGGGCTCAACTTCTCTGGGCCCACAGCCTTTTCTTGTTCAAGCGATTTAAGAAGGAAATGCACCTCCTCCTGCCTTATTGTCGCCACTGACAGTTTTGACACAGTTCTTGCAGCTAGCCAAGGAGGGTCCCTTGCTGGATTAGGAACTTGCATTTTGGTAGCAAAGTGTTCAGCAAAGAGGTCCGCCTTCTCTTGACTACTAGTAGACGTGGTCCCATCCTGTCGATTTAGAGGTGGAATAAGTTCATCAGGCAGATAACCTTGTCTGTCCTTGACCAGGGACCCCCAGGTTTTGGAGCCTACCCTACCTGATGCTAGCTTTGTTTTAGTGTCCACCTCCCATTTAGCAATGGCCCACTTTTGAACGTCACCCATATGCCTACAGGCTTGCGTGTGCAAGTTCCTGGTATAGGTGGTAGGATGTCTCTTATACCTTCGCCATGCTTTGTACGTAGCAGTAGCAGCCTCTCTACAACGAAAGCCAAACCAAGACTGATCTGTAGGCTTCGTCACATATTGCCGGTGAGGAATGTGTTCTTGTTGTAGATTAAGGATGTGTCCAGTGAAGGCTTTCACTTGGTTGTCAACATCCCCTTGGAGAAGAGCATTCCAATCGGTGGTGGCGAGCTCAGAGCAAAGGGCTGGCCAATTACCTCTTTCCCATAGCCAGGTTGTGCCTGTGGACTCCTCACCTCGTTCTGTTGGGATCTTAAGTCTCGTAAAAACAGCCTTGTGGTCAGACGATCCAACGTAGCCGAGGGGTTGACAAGTGACTATGCCTTCTGCCAGATCGCTCACTACTGGGTCAAGGGAGGAGCCAGAGATATAAGTAGGGAAATCAACAAAGTTTCTCATGCCAAACACTACAAGAAGGTCATCAAAGTCCCTCTGTATAAGGTGCTGGTTGAGGTCACCAACAATTATAATATATTGACAGTTGTGTTGTATTAGAAGGGAGTCAATATTTTCCATTAGGAAGTTGATGGGGTCTGCATGTTGCCACTGAGGTCTGTACATAGCACATGCTAGTACAGAGGTACTAGTGTTTATACAGAGCTTGAATAACATCATTTCAAGATGTGTAGGGTTGGCAACATCAATGTGCTGGGCATGAAAACTTTTAGAGAAGCACACAGCAACACCTCCTCCTTGCCCTTGCCTGTCTATTCTCATCCATGAGGTGTAGCCAGCAATTCTTGCAAAATTTTCTGGAGTCCTGTCATCCAAAAATGTTTCAACAACAGCTATCATGTCGGGACGTCGAGTGTTCACAAAACTATGTGTGAGCTCTCCAACATAGTAATGAAACCTTTAATGTTGGCCGACAGGATTCTGATAGACTGGCTCCTCATGATGAAGTGGTCAGCTTGAGGTGGTAGGTGTGTAGGGAATGTAAGGTGCCTGCCCTTGAGAGAGGTAGGGTACTGAGGCAGCTGCTCTCACTCTCTCTCTCTCTCTCTCTCTCTCTCTCTCTCTCTCTCTCTCTCTCTCTCTCTGTTTTCCCTTCTCTCTCCCCTCTCTCCTCCTATCTTTCCCTTCTCTCCTCTCTTTCTCTCACTCTCTCTCCCTTTTCCTTTTCACTCTCCCCCTCTCTCTCCTTCTACCTTTCCCCTCTCTCTCTCTTTCTCTCTCTCTCTTTCTCTCTCTCTCTTTCTCTCTCTCTCTCTCTCTCTCTCTCTCTCTCTCTCTCTCTCTCTCTCTCTCTCTCTCTCTCTCTCTATATCTCTCTCTCTCTCTCTCTCTCTCTCTTTCTCTCTCTTTCTCTCTTTCCTTTACTAAAAAAAATGGTTGGGACTCGTAGGAATCAGGGATCAGATGACAAAGGTATTGGTAGGGAGGAATGGATGGAGGAGCAGTGGAGAAGGATGGAGCAAGAATGGGAGAGAAAATTAGGAGAGCTTTCTGAAAAAAATGGAGAAAGAGCTCTCTGCGAAATGGGAAAAGAGGTTGGAGAAGATGAAGAAATGGGAGGCACAAGTCGAAACTGCAGTAGACAGGGTAAGGGTCCTAGAGTTTGAGGTAAAAAGGCTGAAGCAAGTCTCAGGGTCAGTGACCAGAGAAGACACAGCATATGAAGCTGAGAGGATGAACAGGAAGCAAGGAGATATGAATTATGCTAAGATCATATCAGCCTGCAAAGAATTGTCAGGGAGTAAAAGGAATGAGCAGCTGGGTGCAGATAGAGAGGGAAATAAGTCGAATGCTGAGGCACAACCATGCTACCAAGAGCCACTGGAAAAATCAAGGGAGAAAATGACCATATACAGACAGGAACCAGAGTCACAGAGGGAGAGACAATGGGAGGAGGAAAGGGCAAAATTAGTGTTTATCCATGGGCTTTGGGAGAGAGAGGAAAAGACACACACTGAAAGACGGCAGGAAGAAAGAAAGGAGATTGGGAAAATCATCACGGAAATAGGGGGAGAAGACATGGACGAGATTGTAAATTTTCAGAGAATAGGGGGGTACGTGAAGGGGAGAAACCAACCGATCAAGCTGATTCTCAGGACAGAAACAGTGAGGAACAGGATCCTCCAAGAGAAACCAAGGTTGAAAAACTCGGAAGAGTACAAGAACGTGTTCCTAGACAGAGACAGAACACAAACAGAGAGACAGCAGCTGAGGGAGAGGACAAAAAAGCAAAAGGAGATAGGAAAGGAAACAAGGATGGAACCAGCAGAGGTCAGTCAGAGCAGAACAGAGAAGCAAGGACAAGCACATACACAACTATCCTCAGAACCCCACAACCTATCACACCATCCCAACACAAACTACAATCCATACCCACAGCTTCCACCCAACCCCCAATAATAGAATCCCACAGTATGCTACCAGGTCTCCCACCCCTACAGGCCCCCGAAAGCACAGTATTGGAAAGGAAACTGAAGGTATGGTACACGAACGCTGATGGAATAACAAACAAGTGGGTGGAGTGGCACGAAAGAGTCAAAGAGACATCATCGGACATCATAGCGCTCACAGAAACCAAGCTTACAGGTATCATAACAGATGCCATCTTTCCAATTGGATACCAGATCCTGAGGAAAGACAGAAGGAACAGGGGGGGGTGGAGGAGTGGCACTGCTGATCAAACACCGATAGAATTTTGATGAGCTGGAGAGAGGAGACAGTGGAGAAGAAAGTGATTACATAGCGGGAACGCTTCACTCTGAAGTCCCAAGGTGGTAATAGCAGTGATGTATAACCCACCACAGAACAGCAGGAGACCAGGGCATGAGTATGACGAGAGCAATAGAGCGATGGTTGACACACTGGCTGCAGTGGCCAGAAGAGCTCATGCATACAGGGCAAAGCTCCTGATCACGGGCGACTTTAACTACAAGGACATCGACTGGGAGAACTTGGAGCCACATGGGCTCCAAGATACATGGAGGGCTAAGCTGATGGAGGTGGTACTGGAAAACTTCATGTACCAACACGTAAGGGACACTACAAGAGAGAGAGGAGAGAATGAACCAGCAAGACTGGACTTAGTATTCACCTTGAGCAGTGCAGATATTGAGGACATCACAAATGAAAGACCCCTTGGGGCCAGCGATCATGTGGGGTTGAGCTTCGAATACACAGTACAGCTACAAGTGGAGGGGGAAGCAGGAAGGCCAGGACAAATGAAACCAAACTACAGGAAAGGGGACTACACGGGAATGAGGAACTTCCTGAACTAGGTTCAGTGGGACAGAGAACTGGCAGGGAAGCCAGTTAATGAGATGATGGAATATGTAGCAACAATGTGCAAGGAGGCTGAAGAGAGGTTTGTACCCAAGGGAAACAGGAATAATGAAAAAGCCAGGATGAGCCCATGGTTCATCCAAAGGAGCAAGGAGGCAAAAACCAAGTGTGCTAGGGAATGGAAGAAATATAGAAGGCAAAGGACCCAGGAGAATAAGGAGAACAGTCGTAGAGCCAGAAACGAATATGCACAGATAAGAAGGGAGGCCCAACGACAATATGAAAACGACATAGCAGCGAAAGCCAAATCTTACCCAAAGCTGTTATACAGCCACATCAGGAGGAAAACAACAGTCAAAGACCAGGTAATCAAGCTATGGAAGGAAGGAGGAGAGACAACAAGAAATTACCGTGAAGTATGTGAGGAACTCAACAAGAGATTCAAAGAAGTGTTCACAGAGGAGACAGAAGGGGCTCCAGAGGGACGGAGAGGTGGGATACATCACCAGGTGCTGGACACGGTACACACAACCGAGGAAGAAGTGAAGAGGCTTCTGAGTGAGCTAGATACCTCAAAGGCAATGGGGCCAGATAACATCTCTCCATGGGTCCTGAGAGAGGGAGCAGAGACGCTATGTGTACCCTTAACAACAATATTCAATACATCTATCGAAACAGGGAGATTGCCTGAGGCATGGAAGACAGCAAATGTAGTCCCAATCTTTAAAAAAGGAGACAGACATGAAGCACTAAACTACAGACCAGTGTCACTGACATGTATAGTATGCAAAGTCATGGAGAAGATTGTCAGGAGGAGAGTGGTGGAACACCTAGAAAGGAATTATCTCATCAACGGCACCCAACATGGTTTCAGGGACTGGAAATCCTGTGTCACAAACCTACTGGAGTTCTATGACAAGGTAACAGCAGTAAGACAAGAGAGAGAGGGGTGGGTGGATTGCATTTTCTTGGACTGCAAGAAGGCGTTTGACACAGTACCACACAAGAGATTAGTGCGAAAACTGGAGGACCAAGCAGGGATAACAGGGAAGGCACTACAATGGATCAGGGAATATTTGTCAGGAAGACAGCAGCGAGTAATGGTACGTGGCGAGGTGTCAGAGTGGGCACCTGTGACCAGCGGGGTCCCACAGGGGTCAGTCCTAGGACCAGTACTGTTTCTGGTATTTGTGAACGACATGACAGAAGGAATAAACTCTGAGGTGTCACTGTTTGCAGATGATGTGAAGTTGATGAGAAGAATTCATTCGATCGAAGACCAGGCAGGACTACAAAGGGATTTGGACAGGCTGCAGACCTGGTCCAGCAATTGGCTTCTGGAGTTCAATCCCACCAATTGCAAAGTCATGAAGATTGGGGAAGGGCAAAAAAGACCGCAGACGGAGTACAGTCTAGGGGGCCAGAGACTACAAACCTCACTCAAGGAAAAAGATCTTGGGGTGAGTATAACACCAGGCACATCTCCTGAAGCGCACATCAACCAAATAACTGCTGCAGCATATAGGCGCCTTGCAAACCTCAGAACAACATTCCGACATCTTAATAAGGAGTCGTTCAGGACCCTGTACACCGTGTACGTTAGGCCCATATTGGAGTATGCGGCACCAGTTTGGAACCCACACCTAGCCAAGCATGTAAAGAAACTAGAGAAAGTGCAAAGGTTTGCCACAAGACTAGTCCCAGAACTAAGAGTTATGTCCTACTAGAAGAGGTTAAGGGAAATCAACCTGTCGACACTGGAGGACAGGAGAGATAGGGACGACATGATAACGACTTACATAATACTGAGAGGAATTGACAAGGTGGACAAAGACAGGATGTTCCAGAGACTGGACACAGCAACAAGGGGACACAGTTGGAAGTTGATGGCACAGATGAATCACAGGGATTTTAGGAAGTATTTCTTCTGCCACAGAGTAGTCAGGAAGTGGAATAGTTTGGGAAGAGATGTAGTGGAGGCAGGATCCATTCATAGCTTTAAGCAGAGGTATGATAAAGCTCACGGTTCAGGGAGAGTGACCTAGTAGTGACCATTGAAGAAGCGGGGCCAGGAGCTAGGACTCGACCCCTGCAACCTCAACTAGGTGAGTACACACACACACACACATACACACACACACACACACTAGGTGAGTACACACACACACACACACACACACACACACACACACAAACACACACACACACACACACACACACACACAAACGAACACGTACCCCCCCTCCACTAACCACCTCTCCCCCTTCCCTAACCACCTCACCTTAGCCACCTACCCCTCCCCCAAACCACCTAACCCCTCCCCAAACCGTCTAACCCCCCCAACTACCTCCGTCCCTCCAATAACCATCCTCCCCCTCCCCCATAACCATCAATCCCCTCTCTCCCCCAAACCATCTAGCCCCCTCCCCCAACTATCTCTGCCCCTCCAATAACCATCCTCCCCCACCCCACAACCATCCATCCCCTCTCCTAACCATCTATTCCCCTCCCCCTAACCAGGATGAGGACAAGGGGCTCCAAGGACGAATCTGGGAGGGAGAAATGGGAGGTAGAGCTCAAAAAAAGGGAGGAAGACTGGGGAAGGAGACTAGATGAGCCTGAAAGGAAGATGGAAGAGAGGTTAGCAGCAGAATGCAGAAGGTGGAAGCAACAGGCCACAGCAGCAGAAATGAAGATAGAGAGATTAGAAGAGGAGCTGAGACATCTGAAACAGCACAGAGACAAAGATATTACAGAAGTAGCATCGGCAATGGCTACATCAAACACAGACAACAGGTCTGAAGGAAGTATGGAAACTAAACTGTATGCAGAGGTCCTGTCAAACCCACATGGGGCCAAAACAAAGACAGGGAGCACACTAGGACAGAATGAGAGGTTGGAAGACATTGAAGGAACTAGGACATGTGCAAGGACCTTACCAGATACCTGTGGGGGCCAGGAGCAGGTGAGCAGGAAGGATAAACCAAGAAGCATAGGGGCCATAATTAGGGAAGGGACTGAAGGAAGGAACACTCCACGGGAAGGAACTAAAACACATCAGAGGATGCAATGGGAGTCACAGTGGGAAGTGGAAAGGGAGAGATCCGTGTTTGTCTATGGGCTAGACGAAGCTAAAGGGGAAACTTATGATGAAAGAAAGCAGGAGGAGAAAAAAGCGATTGAAGATATCATGAAGGTGAAAGGCGAGGGGGACATGACCCAGGTGGCAAATTTTCGGAGAATTGGGTGGTTCACAAAGAAAAGGAATCGGCCTCTCAAACTAATTTTCAAGGCAGAATCAACCCGAACCATGATCCTGCAGGAGAAAGCACGGCTGAGAGGCAAGCAGGAGTTCCGGAGTGTGTACCTCGATCGAGACAGAACACAGGACGAAAGGAAGACAATGAAAGAGAGAGTTCAAAAACGAAAGGAGAAATGGGAGGAAATGAAAAAGGAGAGCAGAATAACCCAGGATCAAATGGAAGGACAAGCGCACCCCCCAGAAACACCTGCAGAAGGACTCCTGCCACGACACCCCCAAGGCAACTGAACAATCCAAACCAACCATCACACACCGATCCCTCTGTTTCCACCCCCCACACCATAGTTACAGTATTAGAACAGAAGTTGAAGGTTTGGTACACAAATGCAGATGGATTAACGAATAAACATGAGGAATGGCAAGAAAGAATCAATGAGAAGTCCCCAGACATCATAGCAGTTACAGAAAGAAAAATCACGGAGACAATAACAGATGCAATCTTCCCACCAGGATACCAGATCATGAGGAAAGATAGAAGGGGCAGGGGGGGAGGTGGGGTTGCTCTGCTCGTAAAAAACAGATGGAAATTCGAGAAAATGGAAGGAATAGATGAGACGGGAGAAAGAGACTACATAGCAGGTACACTTCAGTCTGGGGAACACAAAGTGGTCATTGCAGTGGTGTATAATCCACCACAGAACTGCAGGAGTCCAAGAGAGGAATAAGAAGAGAGCAACAGAGCAATGGTGGACACACTTGCTGAGGTGGCAAGAAGAGCTCACTCCAGCAGAGCAAAGTTGCTGGTTATGGGGGATTTCAACCACAGGGAGATTGACTGGGAAAACCTGGAGCCACATGGGGGTCCCGAAACATGGAGAGCCAGGATGTTGGACGTGGTGCTGGAAAACCTCATGCACCAACATGTTAAGGACACTACCAGAGTGAGAGGGGAGGATGAACCAGCAAAATTGGACCTTGTGTTCACCCTGGGCAGCTCAGATATTGAGGACATTAAGTATGAGAGTCCCCTAGGAGCTAGCGACCACGTGGTTCTGTGCTTTGAATACATAGTAGAGCTGCAAGTGGAGAGAATAAAAGGAGTTGAATGGGAAAAGCCTGACTTTAAAAGAGGGGACTACATAGGGTTGAAGAACTTCCTGCGGGAGGTCCAGTGGGACAGAGAACTGGCAGGAAAGCCAGTAAATGAAATGATGGAATATGTAACAACAAAATGCAAGGAAGCAGTGGAAAGGTTTATTCCCAAGGGCAACAGTAACAACGGGAAGACCAGAACGAGCCCCTGGTTTACCCGACGGTGTAAGGAGGCTAAAACAAAGTGCAATAGAGAATGGAAAAAGTACAGAAGGCAGAGAACACACGAAAATAGGGAGATCAGTCGCAGAGCCAGGAATGAGTACGCACAGGTAAGGAGGGAGGCCCAGCGACAGTATGAAAATGACATAGCATCGAGAATCAAGACTGACCCGAAACTGTTGTATAGCCACATCAGGAGGAAGACAACAGTCAAAGACCAGGTGATCAGATTAAGGACAGAAGGTGGAGAACTCAAGAAATGATCAGGAGGTATGTGAGGAGCTGAACAGGAGATTTAAGGAAGTTTTTACAGTAGAGACAGGAAGGGCTCTGGGAAGACAGCACAGAAGGGAACATCAAGAGGGAATATACCAACAAGTGTTGGATGACATACGAACAACTAAGGAGGAGGTGAAGAAGCTCTTAAGTGACCTTGACACCTCAAAGGCGATGGGACCGGACAACATCTCCCCATGGGTCCTTAGAGAAGGAGCAGAGATGCTGTGCATGCCTCTAACCACAATCTTCAACACATCCCTTGAAACTGGGCAACTACCTGAGAAATGGAAGACAGCTAATGTAGTCCCCATATTTAAGAAAGGAAACAGAAACGAGGCACTAAACTACAGACCTGTGTCTCTGACATGTATTGTGTGCAAAGTCATGGAGAAGATTATCAGGAGGAGAGTGGTCGAACACCTGGAAAGGAACAAGATTATAAATGAAAACCAGCATGGGTTCATGGAAGGCAAATCTTGTATCACAAACCTCCTGGAGTTTCATGACAAGGTAACAGAAGTAAGACACGAGAGAGAGGGGTGGGTAGATTGCGTTTTCCTAGACTGCAGGAAGGCCTTTGACACAGTTCCCCACAAGAGATTAGTGCAGAAGCTGGAGGATCAGGCGCACGTAAAAGGGAGGGCACTGCAATGGATAAAAGAATACCTGACAGGGAGGCAGCAACGAGTCATGGTACGTGAAGAGGTATCACAGTGGGCGCCTGTTACGAGCGGGGTCCCACAGGGGTCAGTTCTAGGACCAGTGCTATTTTTGATATATGTGAACGACATGATGGAAGGAATAGACTCTGAAGTGTCCCTGTTCGCAGATGACGTGAAGTTGATGAGAAGAATTAAATCGGACGAGGATGAGGCAGGACTGCAAAGAGACCTGGACAGGCTGGACATGTGGTCCAGTAACTGGCTTCTCGAATTCAATCCAGCCAAATGCAAAGTCATGAAGATTGGGGAGGGGCAAAGAAGACCGCAGACAGAGTATAGGCTAGGTGGACAAAGACTACAGACCTCACTCAGGGAGAAAGGCCTTGGGGTGACCATAACACCGAGCACATCACCGGAGGCACACATCAACCAAATAACTGCTGCAGCATACGGGCGCCTGGCAAACCTGAGAATAGCGTTCCGATACCTTAATAAGGAATCGTTCAAGACACTGTACACTGTGTATGTTAGGCCCATACTGGAGTATGCAGCACCAGTCTGGAACCCACACCTGGTCAAGCGCGTCAAGAAGTTCGAGAAAGTACAAAGGTTTGCAACAAGGCTAGTCCCAGAGCTCAAGGGAATGTCGTACGAGGAAAGGTTAAGGGAAATCGGACTGACGACACTGGAGGACAGAAGGGTCAGGGGAGACATGATAACGACATACAAGATACTGCGGGGAATAGACAAGGTGGACAGAGATAGGATGTTCCAGAGAGGGGACACAGGGACAAGGGGTCACAACTGGAAGCTGAAGACTCAGACGAGTCACATGGACGTTAGGAAGTATTTCTTCAGTCATAGAGTTGTCAGCAAGTGGAATAGCCTAGCAAGTGAAGTAGTGGAGGCAGGAACCATACATAGTTTTAAGAAGAGGTATGACAAAGCTCAGGAAGCAGAGAGAGGATCCAGTAGCGATCAGTGAAGAGGCGGAGCCAGGAGCTGAGTTTCGACCCCTGCAACCACAATTAGGTGAGTACAATTAGGTGAGTACACACATACACACATACATACACACACTAGTAGCAATCACACCCCTGATCTGAACAAAATGACTGGTACTGGAATGTCTGACTAAGTGCAGGAACTAACTCTTTTTCAATATCCTGTGTAGGTGAATTCAAACGAAAAACTTGTACACCTGACTGGGTTAAATTGCAGATAAAGGAAATTTGAAATCCAATGAGCAGTAATAAAAATGGAAAGAAAGCAGATGTTGGGAAAAGAGGATGTGGGCTGGCAGTTGTCATATCTTATATTGGTAAGAGGAAGTATAAGGAGGAGGAAGGGTAGTTGAAAGGAACACGGAAAAAGTAGAAGCAAGATGGAAGGGAAGAGACGGAGGAAGGGAGGGTCAGGTAAGGGGAAAAGGGCAGGGGGAATAGAAGGGCTTGCGTCATCCGTGGTATAATGAATAGAAGTATGCCTCAAAATACATTGACATGCCCCTGTGGGTATAAATATGCACAAGAGGGCATCGACATGCCCAGGGGAAAATCAGCGTTCACCAGAGGGCATCAACATGCCCTATGGACATCGACCTTCCCTACTGGACATAAAGGTGCAGGAACTTGGGCAATGGTTCCCAACAGTCAACAAGGTGATCAAGTGTTAACACGCAGTGTAGCGTAGTTTGATATAACATTGTTTACAGGGGTTGTGTTTATCAGTGTTTAGTGTGGCAATGTTTAGTAATGTTTACTGTAGTAGTACTTAGTACTGTGTACCGTGATATTGTTTAGTATTTACTGTGGTAGTACTTACTATTTCAGTTTTTACAGAGCTAATGTTTCACTTTTTGAGGTAGTGTTTACGTAGATAATGTTTACTGTGGTAATGTTTAATGCATAAGTATTTGATACGGTATTGTTTATTTTGATAAGGTTGAATATTGTAGCTTTTACTACAGTAGTGTTTAGCTCTTTTACTTTTCACTAGTGTTGACTATCGTAAAATATACTGTTAAAGTTGTAGTGTTTAATATGACGGGTCTTTTCTAGTATCGAAGACTTCATTAGTGTTTACTGTGGAAGTGTTCAGGAGTGTTTATTGTGACACTTAAGAAGTATCAAATGTGGTAGTGGCCAGCAGTGTTTATTGTCGTTGTACTTAAAGAAGTAGTAGTGGTAGTAGTAGTAGTAGTAGTAGTAGTAGTAGTAGTAGTAGTAGTATTAGTAATGTTTAAAATAGTAAGGTTTCCTGTGACAGTTTTTACGCTTATTCTGTTTGCATTTAATGTGCGAGTGTTTACTGTGGTAGTGTTTAATGTTGTAATGTTTACTGTGGTAGTGTTTAATGTAATGTTTACTGTGGTAGCGTTTAATGTTGTAGTGTTTACTGTGGTAGTGTTTAATGTTGTAGTGTTTACTGTGGTAGTGTTCAAAGAATTTGTGTTCACCATAATAATGTTTACTCCAATAATATTTAGTTTTTGCAGTATTTACTGTGATGTTTACTTTGGTAATGTTTACTGTGGTACTGTTTATTGTGGTGGTGTATCATGTATATGGACTTACTCTGGCAGTTTTTACTCTGGTAGTATTTGCCGTCTTAGTGTTCAATTTGGTAGTGTTTACTGAAGCAATGTTTAGTAGTGCTTACTATTGAAAAGTTTACTGTAGTTGTGTTTCCTGCGGTAATGTTTAATTGTGCTTACTGTGGTAATTTATACTGTATTAATGTTTGCTGTGGTAGTATTTAGAAGTGTATACTTTCGTAGTGTTTAGCACAGTAATGTTTAATTTTGCCTACTGTGACATTTTTTACTGTGGTGATGTTTGATGTGGTAGTGTTTAGAAGTGTATCTTTTAGCAGTGTTTACCAGTGTATAGTGTGTTGTGAACAGCAGTTACTGCGGCAGGGTTTATTAGCATTTACTTTAGTGGTATTTACTGTGACAGTGTTTATAGCAGTAATGGTTACTTTAATAGTGTTTATTGTGGTAGTGTTTACTTTGCTAGTGTTCAGCAAAGTTTCCTCTGGTAGTGTTTCTATTGTAGCGCTTGCCGTGGTAGTGTTTACTACTGTAGCTCTTGCCGTGGTAGTGTTTACTATTGTAGCTCTTGCTGTGGTAGTGTTTACTACTGTAGCTCTTGCCGTGGTAGTGTTTACTATTGTAGCTCTTGCTGTGGCAGTGTTTACTATTGTAGCTCTTGCTGTGGTAGTGTTTACTATTGTAGCACTTACTGTGGTAGTGTTTACTATTGTAGCTCTTGCTGTGGTAGTGTTTCTATTGTAGCTCTTGCTGTGGTAGTGTTTACTATTGTAGCTCTTGCTGTGGTAGTGTTTACTATTGTAGCACTTACTGTGGTAGTGTTTACTATTGTAGCTCTTGCTGTGGTAGTGTTTACTATTGTAGCACTTGCTGTGGTAGTGTTTACTATTGTAGCTCTTACTGTGGTAGTGTTTACTATTGTAGCACTTGCTGTGGTAGTGTTTACTATTGTAGCTCTTGCTGTGGTAGTGTTTACTATTGTAGCTCTTACTGTGGTAGTGTTTACTATTGTAGCACTTGCTGTGGTAGTGTTTACTATTGTAGCTCTTACTGTGGTAGTGTTTACTATTGTAGCGCTTGCTGTGGTAGTGTTTACTATTGTAGCACTTACTGTGGTAGTGTTTACTATTGTAGCACTTGCTGTGGTAGTGTTTACTATTGTAGCTCTTACTGTGGTAGTGTTTACTATTGTAGCGCTTGCTGTGGTAGTGTTTACTATTGTAGCTCTTGCTGTGGTAGTGTTTACTATTGTAGCTCTTACTGTGGTAGTGTTTACTATTGTAGCTCTTGCTGTGGTAGTGTTTACTATTGTAGCTCTTGCTGTGGTAGTGTTTACTATTGTAGCTCTTACTGTGGTAGTGTTTACTATTGTAGCTCTTACTGTGGTAGTGTTTACTATTGTAGCACTTACTGTGGTAGTGTTTACTATTGTAGCTCTTACTGTGGTAGTGTTTACTATTGTAGCTCTTGCTGTGGTAGTGTTTACTATTGTAGCTCTTGCTGTGGTAGTGTTTACTATTGTAGCTCTTACTGTGGTAGTGTTTACTATTGTAGCTCTTGCTGTGGTAGTGTTTACTATTGTAGCTCTTGCTGTGGTAGTGTTTACTATTGTAGCTCTTGCTGTGGTAGTGTTTACTATTGTAGCTCTTGCTGTGGTAGTGTTTACTATTGTAGCTCTTACTGTGGTAATGTTTACTATTGTAGCTCTTGCTGTGGTAGTGTTTACTTGGGCAATATTTATTGTGGTAGTTATGGTAATGTTTACTATGGTAGTGTTTTCTGAGGTAGTTTTGAGGTAAGTTTTCCTTTACGAATAAGACACATGTGCAACACCTATGTATTTCTACATTGAAGACGTTTCGCCAACCAGCAACTTTTTCAATTCACTACAAAGATTATACGCTAAAGACACTTTAAGTTGAGACAATCAACCATGAAGGAGTTGCTTACTCTCTTAGCGGCAATAAATCCGAAACAGAGCGGGAGTATGGATCATTATATGCTGGATCATATGAGGTGCAGCAGCCGACGACATTGCTATGGGTGGGCGGGATCCACTAGTGGAAATAGGTCATACCCAAAGAGTTGGCAACACCTCTTCACGTGTTGAACGTATGTTTAATTCACCGTTATTTCACATAATGAATTGCGTGATATTGTTCAGCAGTGTTTATAGTTATGGTGTTTATTAGTGTCTAGTATGGAAGTTCTCAGTGGTGTAACAATATTTAGGAATGCATACAGTGATAGTGTTTATCGTGCTCACTTGCCGTTATAGGGCGGCATTTTGTAGTATTTAATGCAGAAATATTCTTTATCATTTGCTCTCATAGTGCTCATTTGTGTGTTATGACTGGGTTCATTAGTAATTAATGTATTATTCTTTATGATCGTTTAGTGCATAATTCGATTTTGTTTAATGTGGTGATACTGAATAATTGTTTTAACGTTCGGGAGAGTTTACTCAGACAATATTCAGTGATGTTTATTGTATTCATTGTGGCAGTACTATGAAGTGTTTACTGTGAGATTATTCAGGTATGTTTGCTCTTTCACCAATCGCCAGAATTCACTCTTTTAGATTATTGATGAGATTCAGTAATTAATATGCATGAATACGAGTCAGTGCCTCGGGCAGCTGGAGTTGATTAATCTGTGCGGGTACACACACTCCCATTTTATGGAAGTGGAATGGTATGTAAATACCCACATGGAAGGGTAAATGACACTTAGATTCAGGTGACAACTTTATTAACCGCAACGTTTCTCCGACACAATTAAATTATTGTAAACAAATCTAAAATGTATTTAGTTGGGTTAGGCTAAAATAAATTGCGCTTGTTATAATAAGGTTAGGTAAGTTTTCTAAGCTCCTTTTGGTGCAAAATTCTAAATTTTTACATCAACATTAATGAAAAAAATATATCTTTAAACGTATAAAAATTTTTTTAGAAAGGACTTAATTTTAAATGAGTTCTTGCTAATTGACCAGTTTTACATATTCGGCACGACATATATATATATATATATATATATATATATATATATATATATATATATATATATATATATATATATATATATATATATATATATATATATATATATATATATATATATATATATATATATATATATATATATATATATATCAGTGCACCACGCAGAAACAAGCGGGTATAAAAAAGATAGCAATCAGCAGGATTCGAAACTACTACTGGGGACTGTCAAGATTCCCAGGCAGCGTTCTAGCCTACTCGGCTACACAAATGCCATATAGACTGGGCAGCCTGGTTCACAAGCCATGTTTCTTTAGCTGCCCAGTCTATGTGGCATTTGTGTGACTCACTCCAGTGAACGCTGTCCCCTGGGAACGTATTCGCTTGGAAACCCTCCTCTTGATGTGTTGATTGCAAAAAGAAAGGTCTAGAGCTATCATTCTACAACCCCCGTGGTTGTTTTGCATCTTGTATCGCTTGGTTTGCGATATTTGTTTAATATGAACACCACTTGCCAAATCTTACCCCAATTCTCTAGACTTTTTCCTTCCCCTTCCTTTTGCTGTTTCCTCTTACAAATCTGTACTTCTCAAGGCCCACAAAGCGTGCCTCAAAGTGCCACAAAGTGCCTCAGTGAACAGATATTACCGAAATCGCTTCTACAAAACAGGTTGGTTAATCTGTCGTCGACCCCATTTGATCAACTTCACAGGTTAATGATTACTAAGAATATTGATTTGCTTAAACACGAAAGGAAAATGTTTTTTATTGAAGCTAGAAAAGAAAAACAAAAGTTTTTGAACATGGTTCCACCTGAGTGGCAAGATCATTTACTAGATTACATATAAAAGGGATTGAGAATAATGAAACGGAAAACGGAATGTTTACATACTAGGAAACTAAACAATCTCATAGCACAAAGTGGCTGGTCTTAACATGCTAACCTGGAGTTTGCTATCAACCTGTCGAGTGTCGAACTTACCCGGGACCAGCAGACAAAATTGGGATATTGGTTAAGTTTAGCGCCTACTAGCGGGGACACTAATTATGTTAACCTTGCCAAATCCTTTTGCAATTTTGAAAAACAAGGGGACCTATCTCCTGAAACGTTCAACATCTGTAAAGACATGGTATATGGAGCTTTGCTCACACCTGTGGAACCGAACTGTCCTCAAAGATTTATTAAGTCGTACCATGAAATGAAGAAAGATCCTCGACTTCATCTTACGAAATCTGATAAAGCAAATGTGATGGTTATTATGGACAAGACAGATTATAGCGGGGAAATGAACACGCTATTAGAAGAGAGGGATACTTACGTACCCCTTAATTAGAACACTTTGAACCAGGTTAATAGTCAGTTTAATAAACAACTTAGATCCTTACTGAGAGGTAATGAGGAATTAATTAAACAGTTATCGGCGAGATCTGCGACACTCCCTCACATGTACAGTTTGATTAAAACCCACAAGCCCGGTTTTCCAGCCAGACCTATAATTAGTTCAGTAGGATCAGCATCACATACCTTGTCAAAATGCTTGGTAAAAATATTAACTCCTTTGTTTGGCAACATTTCTGAAGCCCATTTAAACAATGTTGATCTCATCGACAAATTGCAAAATATCAAATGATTTTACACTTGTCAGTTTTGATGTCACTGCGTTGTTCACGAGAGCCCCTGTTCCCGACTTGCTAGGATATTTGGAAGAAGAATTAGACGAGTTCTCTTTGCCTTTTGATAAAAATGCCATTATTGAATTAATTAAGCTTTGTGTAGTTGATTGCAAGTTTGAGTTTGAGGAGAAATTCTGTGCTCAAAAACAAGGAATGGCGATGGGTAATCCATTATGCCCTTTATTGAGCAATCTGTATATGGAATTTTTCGAGGCTAGACTGTGGAAACATATTCTGCCATGTAGAACTAAATGGTTCAGATATGTGGACGACATCTTGTGTCTTTGGCCACACGATATGGCCCTGGAAACGTTTTTACCAAGACTTAACGCTCTAGTCCCGTCTATTAAATTCACCGCGGAGAAAGAGGTGGACTGTAAACTTCCATTCTTAGATGTGTTGATACACCGGGTTGACAGAAAGTTTAAGTTTACAGTATATAGGAAGGCTAAAAATGTGTGCTCATGAATTCACTACTACTCAATCGTGATACTAGAGTCAAAAGAAGTGTATTTCTTTATATGTTTTTGAGAGCCTATAGTCCGGAGTTCCTAGATGAAGAAATTAGGAAAATATTTGACATTGGCACGAAACTGCGATATCCTAAGATGTTTATGGGATCTGCCTTGCTTGCAGCTAAGAAAATTTATTATAGGACAGAACCTATGATAACACCTCAGACCAAGAATGTGCTGGTCCTCCCATATAATCAGAATTTATCTATCCTATCGAATGCTCTTAGAAGATTTAATATACAAGTAGTTTTTAAAAAATTCAGGGACTGTTAGACGCATCATGATAAAGAATACACCCCAACAACGTGTTGGTGGTGTCTATAGGGTTCATTGCAACGGTTGTAGTCTCTCTTATTTGGGACAAACTGGAAAGTCATTGGGGTTGAGAATGTTCCAGCGCCGTTATTCGATACGTATAGCACAGGAGTTGAACGCGATTTTCAACCATATTAAAGCCTGTAATAACCCAGTAAGTTGGCTGGTATCCCATGGGTTGCAATATTTGCTTTATATATATATATATATATATATATATATATATATATATATATATATATATATATATATATATATGTCGTGCCGAATATGTAAAACTGGTCAATTAGCAAGAACTCATTTAAAATTAAGTCCTTTCTAAAATTTTCTCTTATACGTTTAAAGATATATATTTTTCATTAATGTTGATGCAAAAATTTTTAATTTTGCACCAAAAAGAACTTAGAAAACTTACCTAACCTTATTATAACAAGCGCAATTTATTTTAGCCTAACCCAACTAAATATATTTTGGATTTGTTTACAATAATTTAATACTAAACAAACACAGTGAAATATATTTTTTTCGTTAGGTTCAGAATAATTTTGGCGAAATTATTGCATACAAAAATTTTCACTTGTCCTATATGGCAAGATGAGCGTTGCTATTTAAGCCAAGATCACAAGTTCTGCCTATTCGGCACGATATATATATATATATGTATATATATATATATATATATATATATATATATATATATATATATATATATATATATATATATATATATATATATATATTTTTTTTTTTTTTTTTTTTTTTTTTTTTTTTTTTTTTTTTTTTTCAACAAGTCGGCCGTCTCCCACCGAGGCAGGGTGACCCAAAAAAGAAAGAAAATCCCCAAAAAGAAAATACTTTCATCATCATTCAACACTTTCACCACACTCGCACATTATCACTGTTTTTGTAGAGGTGCTCAGAATACAACAGTTTAGAAGCATACACATATAAAGATACACAACATATCCCTCCAAACCGCCAATATCCCAAACCCCTCCTTTAAAGTGCAGGCATTGTACTTCCCATTTCCAGGACTCCAGTCCGACTATATGAAAATAACCGGTTTCCCTGAATCCCTTCACTAAATATTACCCTGCTCACACTCCAACAGATTGTCAGGTCCCAAGTACCATTCGTCTCCATTCACTCCTATCTAACACGCTCACGCACGCTTGCTGGAAGTCCAAGCCCCTTGCCCACAAAACCTCCTTTACCCCCTCTCTCCAACCCTTTCGAGGACGACCCCTACCCCGCCTTCCTTCCCCTATAGATTTATATGCTTTCCATGTCATTCTACTTTGATACATTCTCTCTAAATGACCAAACCACCTCAACAACCCCTCTTCTGCCCTCTGACTAATACTTTTATTAACTCCACACCTTCTCCTAATTTCCAAACTCCGAATTTTCTGCATAATATTTACACCACACATTGCCCTTAAACAGGACATCTCCACTGCCTCCAAACGTCTCCTCGCTGCTGCATTTACCACCCAAGCTTCACACCCATATATATATATATATATATATATATATATATATATATATATATATATATATATATATATATATATATATATATATATATATATATATATATATATATATATATATATATATATATATATATATATATATATATATGTATATATATATATAGAAAGGAAATATCGCAAATCAAGCGATACAAGATGCAAAACAACCACGGGGGGAGTAGAATGATAGCTCTAGGTCTTTCGTGTTGCAATCAACACATCATCAGGAGCTTGCAAAACTGCAGAAAAAAGGAGGGTTTCCAAGCGAATACGTTCCCAGGAGACAGCGTTCACTGAGTAAGAGAGGGAGAGAGAAGGTACCGGAAGTGCCCACAGGCACAACAGCCAGAAGGATGAATATTATAGCATAAGAATAATCCCACAAGCATTGATACTGTAACCTAAACGAAATTAACGTAGCAATATTAATAAATTCAGTCATATTAAGCTATGACAACAATACCATTAAAACATATATAAATATTGTCTGCGACAATATTTAATAGAGCCTACTAGACTGGAGAATACACTAGACCTCATCTTCACTAACAATGATGATCTGATAAGAAATGTCACCATATCAAAAACAATATACTCAGATCACAACATAATTGAGGTTCAGACATGTATGCGTGGAGCCCCAGACCGACAAAATGAGACTAGTCACGAGGGAGCATTCACCAAATTCAACTTCAATAACAAAAACATAAAGTGGGACCAAGTAAACCAAGTCCTAACCGATATAAGCTGGGAAGATATACTAAGCAACACAGACCCAAACTTATGCCTAGAACAGATTAACTCGGTGGCACTCGATGTATGCACAAGGCTTATTCCTCTAAGAAAAAGGAGGAGTAGATGTAAAATAGAAAGAGACAGGCGCTCCCTTTACAGGCGACGGAAAAGAATAACAGAGCGGCTAAAAGAGGTCAATATATCTGAAATGCGCAGGGAGACACTGGTCAGAGAAATAGCAAGCATCGAACTTAAGCTAAAAGAATCCTTTAGGAGTCAGGAATCGCGGGAAGAACTAAAAGCCATAAATGAAATCGAAAGAAACCCAAAGTATTTCTTCTCCTATGCCAAATCAAAATCGAGAACAACGTCCAGTATATTGCCCCTACTTAAACAAGATGGGTCCTACACAGATGACAGCAAGGAAATGAGTGAGCTACTCAAGTCCCAATATGACTCAGTTTTTAGCAAGCCGCTAACCAGACTGAGAGTCGAAGATCAAAATGAATTTTTTATGAGAGAGCCACAAAATTTGATTAACACAAGCCTATCCGATGTTATCCTGACGCCAAATGACTTCGAACAGGCGATAAATGACATGCCCATGCACTCTGCCCCAGGGCCAGACTCATGGAACTCTGTGTTCATCAAGAACTGCAAGAAGCCCCTATCACGAGCCTTTTCCATCCTATGGAGAGGGAGCATGGACATGGGGGTCGTCCCTCAGTTACTAAAAACAACAGACATAGCCCCACTCCACAAAGGGGGCAGTAAAGCAACAGCAAAGAACTACAGACCAATAGCACTAACATCCCATATCATAAAAATCTTTGAAAGGGTCCTAAGAAGCAAGATCACCACCCATCTAGAAACCCATCAGTTACACAACCCAGGGCAACATGGGTTTAGAACAGGTCGCTCCTGTCTGTCTCAACTACTGGATCACTACGACAAGGTCCTAAATGCACTAGAAGACAAAAAGAATGCAGATGTAATATATACAGACTTTGCAAAAGCCTTCGACAAGTGTGACCATGGCATAATAGCGCACAAAATGCGCGCTAAAGGAATAACAGGAAAAGTCGGTCTATGGATCTATAATTTCCTCACTAACAGAACACAGAGAGTAGTCGTCAACAGAGTAAAGTCCGAGGCAGCTACGGGGAAAAGCTCTGTTCCACAAGGCACAGTACTAGCTCCCATCTTGTTCCTCATCCTCATATCCGACATAGACAAGGATGTCAGCCACAGCACCGTGTCTTCCTTTGCAGATGACACCCGAATCTGCATGACAGTGTCTTCCATTGCAGACACTGCAAGGCTCCAATCGGACATCAACCAAATCTTTCAGTGGGCTGCAGAAAACAATATGAAGTTCAACGATGAGAAATTTCAATTACTCAGATATGGTAAACATGAGGAAATTAAATGTTCATCAGAGTACAAAACAAATTCTGGCCACAAAATAGAGCGAAACACCAACGTCAAAGACCTGGGAGTGATTATGTCGGAGGATCTCACCTTCAAGGACCATAACATTGTATCAATCGCATCTGCTAGAAAAATGACAGGATGGATAATGAGAACCTTCAAAACTAGGGAGGCCAAGCCCATGATGACACTCTTCAGGTCACTTGTTCTATCTAGGCTGGAATATTGCTGCACTCTAACAGCACCTTTCAAGGCAGGTGAAATTGCCGACCTAGAAAATGTACAGAGAACTTTCACGGCGCGCATAACGGAGATAAAACACCTCAATTACTGGGAGCGCTTGAGGTTTCTAAACCTGTATTCCCTGGAACGCAGGAGGGAGAGATACATGATTATATACACCTGGAAAATCCTAGAGGGACTAGTACCGAACTTGCACACGAAAATCACTCACTACGAAAGCAAAAGACTTGGCAGACGATGCACCATCCCCCCAATGAAAAGCAGGGGTGTCACTAGCACGTTAAGAGACCATACAATAAGTGTCAGGGGCCCGAGACTGTTCAACTGCCTCCCAGCACACATAAGGGGGATTACCAACAGACCCCTGGCAGTCTTCAAGCTGGCACTGGACAAGCACCTAAAGTCAGTTCCTGATCAGCCGGGCTGTGGCTCGTACGTTGGTTTGCGTGCAGCCAGCAGCAACAGCCTGGTTGATCAGGCGCTGATCCACCAGGAGGCCTGGTCACAGACCGGGCCGCGGGGGCGTTGACCCCCGAAACTCTCCAGGTAAACTCCTGGACATAACAGTCACTGGCAATTATATACCCTCCACAGGACAATGTGTCCTTTAAATGACGAGAGGGTTTTCTCTATAGAGGGAAGACTTTTATGAAAAGGAAACAGGGCTCATTAACATAAACTCATTTAAAGGGAGGGGAGGCATCTGCAATGACAAGATGGCCACCGATATTCATCCCACATAATCCTGAGGCAAACAATGGTTCAACCTTCTGAAACTGCAGGAAAAAATGCCTTAATTCCTCGGTGTGGCACATTTAAGACAGTCTGATGCATACGTATAAGAGCCTAATATTAAACTGTGTACTATTGCTTCAACTAAAAATTCATCTAATTTGAACAGCCCATCACTGATATTGTATAATGACTGGTGTTAATCAATAACAACACTGCTGATAGCCGAGGATTCGAACCCATGTTGTTTTGGCCTGCCTCATGCTGAGAGAAAATCACACGAACCTCTAATCCACAGGACCACACAATCCTACAAAGATCATGCACCCAGCAGAGCTAGGAATTGTACTGTGATCCGGGGACAAACGAAAGTGTGGGTGCCTAAGAGCTAATTTCATTCTACTCCCCGTTTGGTGTACTAGCCTCAACAAGCACTGTGCATGATCTTTCTAGGATTGGGCGGTCCTGTGGGTTAGAGCATCGTGAGATTTTCGCTCACTAGGAGGCGGGTTAAAACATGGGTTCGAACCCTCGGCTAGCCGCAGTGTCGTTATATATATATATATATATATATATATATATATATATATATATATATATATATATATATATATATATATATATATATATATATATATATATATATATATATATATATGTCGTGCCGAATATGTAAAACTGGTCAATTAGCAAGAACTCATTTAAAATTAAGTCCGTTCTAAAATTTTCTCTTATACGTTTAAAGACATATTTTTTTCATTAATGTTAATGTAAAAATTTTTAATTTTGCACCAAAAGAATCTTAGAAAACTTACCTAACCTTATTATAACAAGAACAATTTATTTTAGCCTAACCCAACTAAATATATTTTAGATTTGTTTACAGTAATTTAATACTAAACAAACACAGTGAAATATATTTTTTTCGTTAGGTTCAGAATGATTTTGGCGAAATTATTGCATACACAAATTTTCACTTGTCCTATATGGCAAGATGAGCGTTGCTATTTATATATATATATATATATATATATATATATATATATATATATATATATATATATATATATATATATATATATATATATTATTGTAACCACGAACGTGTGGTATTGAATCAATAACACCACTGTGACTAGCAGAATATTCAAGCCCATGTCGTTGTGGCCCGCCTTATGGTTAGAACGTCATGTGAATTTTCGCTCACCATGAGGCGGGCCAAAACGACCTGTGTATGGTTGGCATTTCGCTGGGCCTCACTCTTTCAGTCATATATTGGCTGGTGCCAACGTGCTACAATATATCGTGCCGAGCAGGTAAAACTTGAGATTTTGGCTTACATAGCAGCTCTTGTTGCCGAATAAGGATAAGTCAAGCGAAAATTTGTGTTTGCAATAATTTCGCAAAAATCATTCTGAACCTAAGGAGAAACTACATATCACTGTTTATTTATTATAAAATTATTGTAAACTTATCTAAAATATATTTAGTTGGATTATGCTAAATTAAATTGTGCTGGTTATAATAAAGTTCGGTAAGTTTTCCGAGATTCTTTTGGTACAAAATTAATTTTTACATTAACATAAACGAAAAAATATATCTATACGCGTATAACAAAATCCCTTATGGAAGTGCTGGATGCGATGGCGACTCTAGTGTTAGTTTGTGCGAGTACCTTGTAAACGTTCAGTGCAACCTGGCTATTGGGATCTAACCAGGACAAAATCAAACCACCATGACCCAGTCAATGCAGGAGTTTATATTATACCTTGTGGAGACTGCGACAAGATATATGTAGGGGAAACAGCTAGGACCCTCGAAACACGCCTCAGTGAACCCATCAACGCATGCAGGAATGATAACCTGAACAATGCCTGCGTACAACACGGGAATTCCACCAGTCACCTCATGAAATTCAACGACGTCCGGCTAGTAATCAGAGAGCCAAATTTTCGCAGACGTAAATGCCTTGAATCATCATTAATCGTTGTTTCTAACACAATCAAGCAAAATGAAGGCAGCTTCATCATCTCTAAAGTATTAGCAAAAATCCTCCTCAAAACAGTAAACCCTGCCATCACATAGTCTCTGCTACATAAGAACACAACAGAGAAGGAACACTGAAACAAACAGAAATATTTTTCCAACCTATTTTTATGCTTCCCATATTGTATTACTACTGCTATTACATCTTATATTACTACTGCTACTACTACCACTATTATTAAACCTCACTCTAAGCCTATATATACCCTCTTTGTCCATGTATTGTTTGTAACGGCTTGATAAAGCTCCTGGAGAACGAAACGTTGCCACAATAAAATGCCACATTAGTTGCACTTGTGTCCTTTTATTTTACCTGAGATGTAGAAGACAGCAAGTGTAGTCTTAGTTTCAGAGAAGAGAAACCCTGTGTCCCAAACATACTGGAGTTCTATGACAAGATTATGGTATTTTTTTGGACTCTAAGAAGGCTTTTGACATAGCTCCTCACAAGAGTTTAGTGCAAAAGTTGGAGGACCAGAAAGGTATAACAAGAAAGGCACTTCAATGGGTCAGAAAATACCTGACAGGAAGGCAACAGCGAGTCATGGTACGTGACGAGGTGTCAGACTGGGCGCCTGTGACGAGAGGGTTTCCACAGGGGTATGTCCTAGGACTGGTGCTGTTTCTGTTATTCGTGAATGACATGAGTGAAAGCATAAACTAAAAAGTGTCCCTGTTTACAGACGATGTGAAGTTAATGTGGAGAATTCAGTCGGAGGAGCATTATACAAGACTACAGAGGTATTTTGACAGGCTCCAGACCTGATCCAGCAACTGGCTTCTGGGGTTGAACCCCATCAAGTGCGAAGTCATGAAGGTCAGGGAAAGGTAAAGAAGACCGCAAAGAAAGTATAGTCTTGGGGGCTAAAGACTTTAGTTAAAACCTCATTCAAGGAAAAGGATCTTGGAGTGTGTATAATACCGAGCACATCTCTTGAGGAGCACATCAACCAAATAACTGCTGCAGCATATGGGCGAACCTAAGAATAGCAATTCGACATCTCAGTATGGAGTCCTTCCGGATCCTGTATGCAGCTCCAGTTTGGAACCCACACCTGACCAAGCACGTCCGGAAACTGACGTGCTTGGCCAGGTATGAGAAGACTCGATCAGTTGGCCAGATGTGAGAAGAATCGTCAAAGAGGACTGAGACCAAATGTTCTATAGATGGGACACATCAACAAGGGATCATAGTTGGAAGCTGAAGACTCAGATGAGTCACAGGGATGTTAGGAAGTATTTCTTCAGTCATAGAGTTGTTAGGAAGTGGATTAGTCTGGGAAGTAAGGTGGCGGAGGCAGGTACCATACATAACTTGAAGAAGAGGTATGATAAAGCTCATGGAGCAGAGAAAGAGTGGACTTAGTGGCAGCCAGTGAAGAGGCGGGGTCCAGGAGCTATGAATCGACTCCAGCAACCACAATCAGGTAAGTACACACACACACACACACACACACACACACACACACACACACACACACACACACACACACACACACACACACACACACACTATATCTATATCAGTCACAGACAAGGGGACGGTAGGAAGAAAAGGAGATATGCCGTATGTGAAGGCCCTATCAGACCCACGTGGGGCCAAGAAAAAGACTAGGAGCACACTAAGATCAAATGACTGGTCTGAAGACAACGAAGATATGCTATATGCAGAGACTAACAGGCAACTGCAGTAGCAAGACATAGCTGATCATGGATTCAGTTCACTGAGCATAGAGGCTTCACCAAGGACAGGGGTTAAAGGCAGGAACATTTCAATGGAAGGAACTAAAACACCTCAGAGGATGCAAAGGGAGACACAGTGGGAGGAGGAAAGTGAGAGGTCAGTTTTTGTCTATGGGCTCCAAGAAGCTGAAGGGAAAGCCTACGATGAAAGAAAACAGGAGGAAAAAGCGATTGACTGTATCATGAAAGCAATAGGTGAGGGCGAAATGACCCAGGTGACAAGTTTTCGTAGAATTGGGTGGTTTGTGAGTGGAAGGAAACGGCCTGTCAAAGTAATTTTCAAGGAAGAATCAGCTCGAACCAGGATCCTAAAGGAGAAAGCCCAACTAAGGGACAAACCGGAGTACCGGAGAGTGTACCTCGATCACAACAGAACACAAGACGAAAGGATGATACTGAAAGAGAGGGTATAAAGACGTAAGGAGGAATGAGAGACAACGATGAAGTTGAGCAGGACCCAAACCCAAGAGGAAGGGCAAACACATCCCCCAGAAACTCCTGCAGAAGGATTCCAAACACGACAACCCCAATGCAACTGAGCACTCTAAACCAAAACCCACACACTATGGGCACTCTGACCCAACTCCCTTCATCACAAAATCCACCCACACCACAACCCCCCATAGGCCCCCACCAGGGCTCCCACTCCCCCAATCAAACTATTCTCCCAGGACCACAGTGATAAAAAAGAAGCTGAAGGTTTGGTACACGATCACGGACGTAATAATGAATAAGTATGAGGAGTGGCACGAAAAAATCAATGAGAAATCCCCAGACATCAAAGCAGTCACAGAAACGAATCTCACTGAGACAGTAACAGATGCAATCTTCCCACTGGAATATCAGATCCTGAGGAAAGATAGATGGAGTAGAGGGGAAGGAGGAGTTGCACTGCTCATAAAACACCGTTGGGGATTTGAAGAAATGGAAGGCATGGACGAGATTGGAGAAAGGGACTACATAGTAGGTACAACTCACTCTGTGGAACAAAAAGTAGTCATTGGAGTGATGTATAACCCACCACAGAATTACAGAAGGCCAAGAGAGGAATACGAAGAGAACAATAGAGGGATGGTGAACACACTGGCTGAGGTTGCAAGAAGAGCTCAGTCGAGCAGAGCAAAGTTACTGGTTATTGGCCATTTCAACCACAGGAAGATCGACTGGAAAAACCTGGAGCCACATGGAGGTCCCGAAACATGGAGAGCCAAGATGACGGATATGGTACTGGAAAACCTCATGCATCAACATGTCAGGGACACTACCAGAGAGAGAGGGGAGAATGAACCAGCAAGAATGGACCTTGTGTTCACCCTGTGCAGTTTAGACATTGAGGGCATCACTTATGAGAGGCCCCTTGGACTTAGTGATCACGTGGTTCTGAGTTTTGAGTATATAGTAGAGTTACAAGTGGAAAGGGTAACAGGAATTGAATGGGAAAAGCCAAATTATAAACAGGTATGAGGAACTTCCTGCAGGACGTTCAGTGGGACAAAGAACTGGTAGGAAAGTCAGATGATGGAATATGTAACAACAAAATGCAAGGAGGCAGAGGAAAGGTTTGTTCCCAAGGGCAATAGAAATAATGGGAGGACCAAAGCGAGTCCTTGGTTTACCCGAAAGTGTAGGGAGGCAAAAACTAAGTGTACCAGAGAATGGAAAAGGTACAAGAAGCAAAGGACCCAGGAAAATAAAGAGATTAGTCCAATAGCCAGAAACGAGAATGCACAGATAAGGAGGGATGCCCAGCGACAGTATGAAAATGACATAGCATCGAAAGTCAAGTCTGACTCGAAACTTCTGCATAGCCACATTAGGAGGAAGACAACAATTTAAGACCAGGTGATCAGGCTAAGGAAAGAAGGTGGAAAACTCACAAAAAACGATCAAGAGGTATGTGAGGAGCTCAACATAAGATTTAAGGAAGTATTTACAGTGGAGACAGGAAGGCCTCTGGGAGGACAGAACATAGGGGGACACCAACAAGGAATATACCAACAAGTGTTGCATAACATACACACAATTGAGGAGGAGGTGAAGAAGCTGCTAAGGGACCTTGATGCCCCAAAGGCAATGGTACCAGACAACATCTCCCCGAGGGTCCTTAAAGAGGAAGCAGAAATGCTGTGTGCGCCACTAACGACAATATTCAACACATCCCTTGAAACTGGGCAACTACCTGAAGTATGGAGGACTGCAAATGTAGTTTCCATTTTTAAAAGAGGAGACAGAAAAGAGGCACCACACTATACACCAGTGTCACTGACGTGTATAGTATGCAAAGCCATGGAGAAGATTATCAGGAAGAGAGTGGAGGAGCACCTGGAACCGAACAAGGGTATAAACGCCAACCACCACGGATTTATGGAAGGCAAATCCTGTGTCACAAACCTTCTGGAGTTTTATGATAAAGTAACAGAAGTAAGACACGAGAGAGAGGGGTAGGTTGATTGCATCTTCCTGAACTGCAGGAAGGCTTTTGACAGTTCCTCACAAGAGATTAGTGCAGAAGCTAGAGTATTAAGCGCGTATAACAGGAAAGGCACTGCAATGAATCAGAGAATACCTGACGAGGTAACAACGAGTCATGGTACGTGATGAGGTATCACAGTGGGCACATGTGACGAGCGGGATCCCACAGGGGTCAGTCCTAGGATCAGTGCTATTTTTGGTATATATGAATGACATGATGGAAGGGTTAGACTCAGAAACGTCCCTGTTCGCAGATGATGTGAAATTAATGAGCAGAATTAAATCAGATGAGGATCAGGCAGGACTTCAAAGTGACCTGGACAGGCTGCAGACCTGGTCCAGCAATTGGCTTCTCGAATTTAACCCAGCCAAGTGCAAAGTCATGAAGATTGGGGAAGGGCAAAGAAGACCGCAGACAGAGTATAGGCTAGGTGGCCAAAGACTGCAAACCTGGGGTGAGTATAACACCGAGCACGTCTCCGGAAGCACACATCAACCAGATAACTGCTGCAGCATAGGGGCGCCTGGCAAACATGAGAACAGCGTTCCGATACCTTAGTAATTAATCGTTCAAGACACTGTACACCGTGTAAGTCAGGCCCATACTGGAGTATGCAGCACCTGTTTGATACCCACACTTGATCAAGCACGTCAAAAATTATAGTGCTTGGTTTGCGACAAGGTTAGCTCCAGAGTTAAGGGGAATGTCCTAAGAAGAAAGGTTAAAGGAAATCGACCTGGTGACACTGGAGGACAGGAGGGTTAGGGGAGACATGATAACGACATACAGAATACTGCGTGGGATAGACAAGGTGGACAGAGACAGGATGTTCCAGAGAGGGGACACAGGAACAAGGGGTCACAAATGGAAGTTGAAGACACAGATGAGTCAAAGGGATGTTAGGAAGTATTTCTTCAGTCATAGAGTAGTCAGGAAGTGGAATAGCCTAGCAAGTGAGATAGTGTAGGCAGGAACCATACATAGCTTTAGGATGAGGTATGATAAAGCTTATGGAGCAGGGAGATAGAGGACCTAGTAGAACTCAGTGAAGGGGCGGGGCCAGGAGCTGAGTCTCGACCCCTGCAACCACAATTAGGTGAGCACACACTCACACACACACACACACACGCACTCACACACACACACACACACACACATACACACACACACACACACATACACATACACACACACACACATACACACACACACACACACACACACATGGGATCCTGGCAAACCTAAGAAAACCGTTTCGACATCCAAGTATGAAGTCATTCACGGCACTGTGTGTCAGGCCCATGTATTATGAGCAGAAGTTAAGGGAGCTCATCTTGATGGCAGTGGAGAACAAGAGGGATAGGGAATATATGAAAAACGTCGTATGAAATAGTGAGAAGATTTGACAAGGTGGACAGGGACAGAATGTTTCAGAGACGGAACGCAGGAATAAGGGATCACAACTCGAAGTTGAAAGCTCAAATATATCATAGGAATGTATGAAAGTATTTCTTCAGCCTTAGAGCTGTCAGAAGTGGAACAATCTGGAGAATTACTTAGTGGAACCAGGATCCATTCATAGGTTCAAGAAAAAGTACGATAAGGCTCTTGGATTAGGGAGTAGACCTTGTAACGAACCGAGAAAATGTGTGGCCAGGAACTGTGAATCGACCCCTGTAATCACATATAGGTGAGTACACATACAAACAAAACTCACCTAACAATTGGTGTTTGTATCGCAGGTCTCGTATACAATGGTGCTGGGGAGAGGTGGTAGGGAAGCAGCATGACAGGATTACACAGGGATCATATGATGTGTGTGTATGAGTGTTAGTTACCATTTTGTCCTAGGCACATGTCGATTAGACACTAGGCCTGGTGTGAGTGTGTGTGTGTGTACTCACCTATTTGTACTCACCTATTTGTGGTTGCAGGGGTCGAGTCTTAGATCCTGGCCCCGCCTCTTCACCGGTTGCTACTGGGCCCTCTCTCTCCCCGCTCCATGAGCTTTATTAAACCTCGTCTTAAAACTGTGTATGGTTCCTGCCTCCACTACGTCATTTTCTAGGCTATTCCACTGACTTACAACTCTATGACTGAAGAAATACTTCCTAATATCTCTCTGACTCATTTGTGTCTTCAACTTCCAATTGTGGCCTCTTGTTTCTGTGTCCCCTCCCTGGAACATCCTGTCTTTGTCCACCTTGTCTATTCCACGCAGTATTTTATATGTCGTTATCATGTCTCCCCTGACCCTCCTGTCCTCCAGTGTCGTCAGGCCGATTTCCCTTAATCTTTCTTCATAGGACATTCCCCTTAGCTCTGGAACTAACCTTGTCGCAAACCTTTGTACTTTCTCTAGTTTCTTGACGTGATTTATCAAGTGCGGGTTCCAAACAGGTGCTGCATACTCCAGTATGGGCCTGACATACACGGTGTACAGTGTCTTGAACGATTCCTTACTAAGGTATCGGAATGCTGTTCTCAGGTTTGCCAGGCGCCCATATGCTGCAGCAGTTATCTGGTTGATGTGTGCTTCCGGAGACATGCTAGGTGTTATACTCACCCCAAGATCTTTCTCCTTGAGTGAGGTTTGCAGTCTTTGGCCACCTAGCCTATACTCGGTCTGTGGTCTTCTGTGCCCTTCCCCTATCTTCATGACTTTGCATTTGGCAGGATTAAATTCGAGAAGCCATTTGCTGGACCAGGTGTCCAGTCTGTCCAGGTCTCTTTGAAGTCCTGCCTGGTCCTCATCAGATTTAATTCTCCTCATTAACTTCACATCATCTGCAAACAGGGACACTTCTGAGTCTAACCCTTCCATCATGTCGTTCACATATACCAAAAATAGCACTGGTCCTAGGACCGACCCCTGTGGGACCCCGCTCGTCACAGGTGCCCACTGTGATACATCATTACGTACCATGACTCGTTGTTGTCTCCCTGTCAGGTATTCTCTGATCCATTGCAGTGCCCTTCCTGTTATATGCGCCCGATGCTCTAGCTTCTGCACTAATCTCTTTTGAGGAACTGTGTCAAAGGCCTTCTTGCAGTCCAAGAAGATGCAATCAACCCACCCCTCTCCCTCGTGTCTTACTTCTGTTATTTGTGTGTGTGTGTGTGTGTGTGTGTGTGTGTGTGTGTGTGTGTGTGTGTGTGTGTGTGTGTGTGTGTGTGTGTGTGTGTGTGTGTGTGTGTGTGTGTGTGTGTGTGTGTGAATGTTTGTGTGAGTGTGTGTGTACTCACCTATTTGCACTCACCTATTTATAGTTGCAGGGGTCGATTCATAGCTCCTGGCCCCGCCTCTTCACTGATTGCTACTAGGTCCTCTCTCTCCCTGCTCCATGAGCTTTATCATATCTCGCCTTAAAACTATGTATGGTTCCCGCCTCCACTACGTCACTTTCTAGGCTATTCCACGGCTTGACAACTCTATGACTGAAGAAATACTTCCTAACATCCCTTTGATTCATCTGAGTCTTCAACTTCCAATTGTGACCTCTTGTGTCTGTGTCCCTTCTTTGGAACCTCCCGTCTTTGTCCACCTTGTCTATTCCGCGCAGTATTTTAATGTCGTCATCATGTCTCCCCTGACCCTCCTGTCCTCCAGTGTCGTCAGGCCGATTTCCCTCAACCTTTCTTCGTAGGACAATCCCCGTAGCTCTGGGACTAGTCTTGTTGCAAACTTTTGCACTTTCTCTAATTTCTTGACGTGCTTGACTAGGTGTGGATTCCAAACTGGTGCTGCATACTCCAGTATGGGCCTGACGTAAATAGTATACAGTTTTGAACGAATCCTTACTGAGGTATCGGAACGCTATCCGTAGGTTTGCCAGGCGCCCGTATGCTGCAGCAGTTATCTGATTGATATGCGCCTCAGGAGATATGCTCGGTGTTATACTCACCCCCAGATCTTTTTCCTTGAGTGAGGTTTGCAGTCTTTGGCCATCTAAACTATATTGTGTCTGCGGTCTTCTTTGCCCTTCCCCAATCTAAAGGACTTTGCATTTGGCAGGTTAAACTCAAGGAGCTAGTTGCTCGACCAGGCTTGTAGCCTGTCCAGGTCTCTTTGTAGTCCTGCCTGATCCTCATCCGATTTGATTCTTCTCATTAACTTCACATCATCTGCAAACAAGGACACTTCTGAGTCTATCCCTTCCGTTATGTCGTTCACATATACCAAGAACAGCACAGGTCCTAGGACTGACCCCTGTGGAACCCCGCTTGTCACAGGCGCCCACTCTGACACCTCGTCACGTACCATGACTCGTTGTTGCCTCCCTGTCTGGTATTCTCTGATCCATTGAAGTGCCTTTCCTGTTATGTGTGCCTGATCCTCTAGCTTTTGCAGTAGCCTCTTGTGAGGAACTGTGTCAAAGACCTTCTTGCAGTCCAAAAAAATGCAGTCGATCCACCCCTCTCTTCTGTCACCTTGTCATAAAACTCGAGTAGGTTTGTGACACAGGATTTTCCATCCCTGAAACCGTGCTGGTTGTCAATTATACACTTGTTTCTTTCCAGGTGCTCCACCACTCTCCTCCTGATGATCTTCTCCATGACCTTGCATACTATACACGTTAGTGATACAGGTCTGTAGTTTAGTGCCTCATGTCTGTCTCCCTTTTTAAAAATTGGGACTACATTTGCCATCTTCCATACCTCAGGGAGTTGCCCAGTTTCAATTGATGTGTTGAAGATCTTTGTTAATGGCACACACAGTATCTCTGTTCCCTCTTTAAGGACCCACGGAGAGATGTTGTCTGGTCCCACCGCCTTTGAGGTGTCAAGTTCGCATTGCAGCTTCTTCACCTCCTCCTTGGTTATATGTACCTCATCCAGCACTTGCTGGTGTACCCCCCCCCTGTTCTGATTTCCTGGAGTCCTACTGGTTTCCACTGTAAATACTTCTTTACATCTTGTGTTGAGCTCCTGACATACCTCTCGGTCGTTTCTTGTGAACTCCCCATCACCCTTCCTCAGTCTGATTACCTGGTCCTTGACTGTTGTTTTCCTCCTGATGTGGCTGTACAACAGCTTCGGGTCAGACTTGACTTTCGATGCTATGTCATTTTCATATTGTCGCTGAGCCTCCCTTCTTATCTGTGCATATTCGTTTCTGGTTCTTCGGCTAATCTCTTTATTTTCCTGAGTTCTCTGTCTTCTGTACCTTTTTCATTCTCTAGTACACCTAGTTTTTGCCTCCCTACACCTTTGGGTGAACCAAGGACTCGTTCTGTTCTTCCCATTATTTCTGTTTCCCTTGGGAACAAACCTCTCCTCTGCCTCCTTGCATTTTGTTGCCACATAGTCCATTATTTCTTGTACTAGTTTTCCTGTCAGTTCCCTCTCCCACTGAATGTCTTGCAGGAAGTTCCTCATGCCTGAGTAGTTCCCCCTTTTGTAGTTTGGTTTTTCCCAACCTATTCCTACTACTCTCTCCACTTGGAGCTCAACTGTGAAGTAGAAGCACAGAACCACATGATCACTAGCTCCAAGGGGCCTTTTGTACATGATATCCTCGATGTCCGAACTACTCAAGGTGAATATAAGGTCCAGTCTTGCTGGTTCATCCTCTCCTCTCTCTCTGGTAGTGTCTCTAACATGTTGATGCATGAGGTTTTCCAGTACCACATCCATCATCTTGGCTCTCCATGTTTTGGGACCCCCATGGGGCTCCAGGTTTTCCCAGTCAATCTCCTTGTGATTGAAATCACCCATAACTAGTAACTTTCCTCCCCGCATGAGTGCTCTCCTGGCCACCTCGGCTAGTGTTGCTCTCATCGTATTTTTTTTCTTGGCCTCCTGCAGTTCTGTGGTGGGTTGTACATTACTGCAATTATCACCTTATGTCTGGATTGTTCCTACTAAGTAGTCCCTTTCGCCCGTGCCACCCATTCCTTCCATTTTCTCAAAACCCCACTGGTTTTTAATGAGCAGTGCAACTCCTCCTCCCCCTCTCCTCCCTCTGTCTTTCCTGAGGATTTGATATCCGGATGGAAAGATTGAATCTGTTATTATTCTGGTGAGTTTTGTTTCTGTGAGTGCTATTATGTCTGGGGATGTCTCCTTTATTCTTTCATGCCACTCCTCATACTTGTTTGTTATTCCATCTGTATTTGTATACCACACCTTCAACTTCTTTTCTAAGACTGTGGTCTGGGAGGTATATTGGGGTTGGGGAAGTGGGAGACCTGATAAGGAACTATGGGTGGTTGGTGTGGGGGTGGAGTTTGTAATGCAGTGGGTGGGGGCATTGGATGTGGCATGGGTGTTTTGGTTTAGAGTGTTTGGTTGCACCTGGTTGGGAGGCTTCTACAGGAAGTTGTGAGGGAGGCTGTATTTGATCTTCCTGTGTCTGGGATCTCCTGCCTGTCTCCTCCATCCCCTCTCTTTCCTCCTTTCGCCTTTGTACCATCTCTCTCAGTTTCTGCTTTTTGTCTTGTGTTCTGTCACGGTCGAGATACACCTTCCTGTATGCTGGAATGTCCCTTAATCGTGCTTTCTCCTGCAGGATCCTGTTCCTAGCCGATTCTGCCTCGAAGGTCACTTTCACTAGTCGGGTTCTTTTTTTTACAAACCCCCCTATTCTCCAAAAATTTTCCAGCTGGGTCATGACGTCTTCTCCTATTGCTTTTATGATGCTTTCAATTGTTTTTTTTCCCTTGTTTTCTTGCTTCATATGTTTCCCCTTTATCTTCCTGGAGCCCATACACAAAGACTGACCTCACCCTTTCATTCTCCCACTGCATATCCTTGTGTATCCCCTCATTCAATTTGATTTCCTCCATTGCAGCTTTCCTTTTTTCAGTTTCACTAGCTAATGTACTTGGGCTCAGTGGCCTGTCATTTTCCCTTCTCAGCTTTCCCTGGGCTCTGCTGTGGTCTGTTAGGGCCTCCACATATAGCTTAGCTCTTTCATTTACTACAGTCTCCTCTGATAGAGCTTCTACATGCAGTTTTGCTCCTTCTTTCCCTACAGTCTCCTTATTTGTGACTGAAGTAGCAGTCTCTGATGTCAATCCCAAAATGTTCTTTAGTTCTTTAGGCTGTTTCAGATTTTTCAGTTCCTCTTCTAAACTCTGTATCCTAGCCTCTGCTGCTTTGACTTACACCTCCCAGTGGCCCCTTGACTGACCACAACCTCTTGTGTCCTGACCCCCACCCTCCTGGGACTTGACCTGCACCTACTTACAATGCTGCCCTTTATGCTTGTCCTGCCACCTAGCTTATAGTACTTTACTCACCTTGTTCAATGGATTACTTTAGTGCATATTCTTTATCGTGCTATCAAAGTTATACCATTCACAATCAGCTTGGCGGTTAATTGGAACCTGAAACCCCACACCCAAACAACCACTCATAGGTGAATACAGTACTTGCAATGCAGCTGTAGCAGCCTGTAGATTGTCCAGTTCGATGTGACGTCCTGGTGTAGATCCACCTCAATTTCTTCTAGTTATATAATGTACCCTATTCACTGTATTTCTCTCACTGGTCACACGATTGTTTCACTTTATTATTTTTCTTGGGTGACACGTGACAAAGTCGCCTTACCACCCACACTAGCCTGTCCGCTCTGACTGCGCCACCACGTTTTACTTTCTAGATCACTTACAAAATTGTGGCTCTCACCACACTTATGTAGCTCAGCAGATTGTAAAATCGCTTCAGGGATTGTTCACTACCCTAACACACTTAGCACCCCTTGCAGAACACTTGGGTAGCCCTCAAAAACACATTCGCGGAGCAGGGAAGGCGTGACTCGGCCTGGTGGTGTCCCTACTGTGTGTGTACTCACCTATTTGTACTCACCTATTTGTGGTTGCAGGGGTCGAGTCCTAGCTCCTGGCCCCGCCTCTTCACCGGTTGCTACTAGACCCTCTCTCTCCCCGCTCCATGAGCTTTATCAAACCTCGTCTTAAAACTGTGTATGGTTCCTGCCTCCACTACGTCATTTTCTAGGCTATTCCACTGCCTTACAACTCTATGACTGAAGAAATACTTCCTACTATCTCTCTGACTCATTTGTGTCTTCAACTTCCAATTGTGGCCTCTTGTTTCTGTGTCCCCTCCCTGGAACATCCTGTCCTTGTCCACCTTGTCTATTCCACGCAGTATTTTATATGTCGTTATCATGTCTCCCCTGACCCTCCTGTCCTCCAGTGTCGTCAGGCCGATTTCCCTTAATCTTTCTTCATAGGACATTCCCCTTAGCTCTGGAACTAACCTTGTTGCAAACCTTTGTACTTTCTCTAGTTTCTTGACGTGCTTTATCAAGTGCGGGTTCCAAACAGGTGCTGCATACTCCAGTATGGGCCTGACATACACGGTGTACAGTGTCTTGAATGATTCCTTACTAAGGTGTCGGAATGCTGTTCTCAGGTTTGCCAGGCGCCCATATGCTGCAGCAGTTATCTGATTGATGTGTGCTTCCGGAGACATGCTCGGTGTTATACTCACCCCAAGATCTTTCTCCTTGAGTGAGGTTTGCAGTCTTTGGCCACCTAGTCTATACTCTGTCTGTGGTCTTCTGTGCCCTTCCCCTATCTTCATGACTTTGCATTTGGCAGGATTAAATTCGAGAAGCCATTTGCTGGACCAGGTGTCCAGTCTGTCCAGGTCTCTTTGAAGTCCTGCCTGGTCCTCATCAGATTTAATTCTCCTCATTAACTTCACATCATCTGCAAACAGGGACACTTCTGAGTCTAACCCTTCCGTCATGTCGTTCACATATACCAAAAATAGCACTGGTCCTAGGACCGACCCCTGTGGGACCCCGCTCGTCACAGGTGCCCACTGTGATACATCATTACGTACCATGACTCGTTGTTGCCTCCCTGTCAGGTATTCTCTGATCCATTGCAGTGCCCTTCCTGTTATATGCGCCTGATGCTCTAGCTTCTGCACTAATCTCTTGTGAGGAACTGTGTCAAAAGCCTTCTTGCAGTCCAAGAAGATGCAATCAACCCACCCCTCTCTCTCTCTTGTCTTACTTCTGTTATTTTATCATAAAACTCCAGAAGGTTTGTGACACAGGATTTGCCTTCCGTGAATCCGTGCTGGTTGGCATTTATACTCCTGTTCCGTTCCAGGTGCTCCACCACTCTCCTCCTGATAATCTTCTCCATAATTTTGCATACTATACACGTCAATGACACAGGTCTATAGTTTAGTGCCTCTTTTCTGTCTCCTTTTTTGAAAATGGGAACTACATTTGCCGTCTTCCATACCTCAGGTAGTTGCCCAGTTTCCAGGGATGTGTTGAAGATTGTGGTAAGTGGTACGCACAACATATCTGCTCCCTCTCTAAGGACCCATGGAGAGATGTTGTCCGGTCCCATTGCCTTTGAGGTATCGATGTCCCTTAGCAGTTTCTTCACCTCCTCCTCATCTGTATGTATGTCGTCCAACACTTGTTGGTGTATTCCTTGTTGGTGTCCCCATCTGGTCTGTCCCCCCAGAGTCCTTCCTGTCTCTACTGTAAATACTTCCTTAAATCTCGTGTTGAGCTCCTCACATACCTCTTGATCGTTTCTTGTGAGTTCTCCACCTTCTTTCCTCAGCCTTATCACCTGGTCCTTGACTGTTGTCTTCCTCCTAATGTGGCTATACAGCAGTTTCGGGTCAGATTTGACTTTCGATGCTATGTCGTTTTCGTACTGTCGCTGGGCCTCCCTCCTTATCTGCGCATACTCGTTTCTGGCTCTTCTACTAATCTCCTTGTTTTCCTGGATCCTATGCCTCCTGTACCTTTTCCATTCTCTGTTGCACTTAGTTTTTGCCTCCCTACACCTTCGGGTAAACCAAGGACTCGTTTTGGTCTTCCTATTATTTCTGTTTCCCTTGGGAACAAAACTTTCCTCTGCCTCCTTGCACTTTGTTGCCACATATTCCATCATCTCGTTTACTGAT
>NC_091293.1:72443874-72473874 GCF_038502225.1 Cherax quadricarinatus
GCTACGGTGAAAAGCTCTGTTCCACAAGGCACAGTACTCGCTCCCAACTTGTTCCTCATCCTCATATCCGACATAGACAAGGATGTCAGCCGCAGCACCGTGTCTTCCTTTGCAGATGACACCCGAATCTGCATGACAGTGTCTTCCATTGCAGACACTGCAAGGCTCCAGGCGGACATCAACCAAATCTTTCAGTGAGCTGCAGAAAACAATATGAAGTTCAGCGATGAGAAATTTCAATTACTCAGATATGGTGAACACGAGGAAATTAAATCTTCATCAGAGTACAAAACAAATTCTGGCCACAAAATAGAGCGAAACACCAACGTCAAAGACCTGGGAGTGATCATGTCGGAGGATCTCACCTTCAAGGACCATACCATTGTATCAATAGCATCTGCTAGAATAATGACAGGATGGATAATGAGAACCTTCAAAACTAGGGAGGCCAAGCCCATGATGACACTCTTCAGGTCACTTGTTCTATCTAGGCTGGAATATTGCTGCACACTAACAGCACCTTTCAAGGCAGGTGAAATTGCTGACCTAGAAAATGTACAGAGAACCTTCACGGCGCGCATAACGGAGATAAAACACCTCAATTACTGGGAGTGCTTGAGGTTCCTAAAACTGTATTCCCTGGAACGCAGGCGGGAGAGATACATGATTATATACACCTGGAAAATCCTAGAGGGACTAGTACCGAACTTGCACACGAAAATCACTCACTACGAAAGCAAAAGACTTGGCAGACGATGCAACATCCCCCCAATGAAAAGCAGGGGTGTCACTAGCACGTTAAGAGACCATACAATAAGTGTCAGGGGCCCGAGACTGTTCAACTGCCTCCCAGCATAAATAAGGGGGATTACCAACAGACCCCTGGCAGTCTTCAAGCTGGCACTGGACAAGCACCTAAAGTCGGTTCCTGACTAGCCGGGCTGTGGCTCGTACGTTGGTTTGCGTGCAGCCAGCAGCAACAGCCTGGTTGATCAGGCTCTGATCCACCAGGAGGCCTGGTCACAGACCGGGCCGCGGGGGCGTTGACCCCCGGAACCCTCTCCAGGTAAACTCCAGGTAAACACACACACACACACACACACACACACACACACACACACACACACACACACACACAGACACCTGGTCCTGGACACCTGGTCCTGGACACCTGGTCCAGCAACTGGCTTCTCGAATTTAATCCCGCCAAATGCAAAGTCATGAAGATAGGGGAAGGGCACAGAAGACCGCAGACAGAGTATAGGCTAGGTGGCCAAAGACTGCAAACCTCGCTCAAGGAGAAAGATCTTGAGGTGAGTATAACACCGAGCATGTCTCCGGAAGCACACATCAACCAGATAACTGCTGCAGCATATGGGCGCCTGGCAAACCTGAGAACAGCGTTCCGATACCTTAGTAAGGAATCGTTCAAGACACTGTACACTGTGTACGTCAGGCCCATACTGGAGTATGCAGCACCTGTTTGCAACCCGTACTTGATAAAGCATGTCAAGAAACTAGAGAAAGTGCAAAGCTTTGCGACAAGGTTAGTTCCAGAGCTAAGGGGAATGTCCTATGAAGAAAGGTTAAGGGAAATCGGCCTGACGACAATGGAGGACAGGAGGGTCAGGGGAGACATGATAACGACATATAAAATACTGCGCAGAATAGATAAGGTTGATAAAGACAGGATGTTCCATGGAGGGGACACAGAAACAAGAGGTCACAATTGGAAGTTGAAGACACAGATGAGTCAGAGAGATATTTGGAAGTATTTCTTCAGTCATAGAGTTGTCAGGCAGTGGAATAGCCTAGAAAGTGACGTAGTGGAAGCAGGAACCATACATAGTTTTAAGGCGAGGTTCGATAAAGCTCATGGAGCGGGGAGAGAGAGGGCCCAGTAGCAACCGGTGAAGAGCCGGGGCCAGGAGCTAAGACTCGACCCCTGCAACCACAAACAGGTGAGTAAATAGATGAGTACACACACACACACACACACACACACACACACACACACACACATACACACCACCCAAACACACACCAGCACCCTCGCCAAAACACACCCATACCCACACCCCGTCACACACAAACACACACCAACACCAAACCCCCAACATACACACACACCTCTCACTGTCTTTCTCTCTCCCCTCCTCTATCCCTCTCTCTATCCTTCCGTCACACATACACCTCATTTACTCTTCCCTTCGCTCTCTTCCTCCCTACTCTTCCTTTCTCTCTCTCCCTCAATCTCTTTCTCCCTATCTCTCTCTCTCTCTCACCCACGTTCACACACGCATACACACATACATGCACACATACACACACACACACACACACAAACATTCACACATTCACACACACCTACACACAAATAAACAGAAAATAAGAGCTCAGTGGGGAAGTGGGAGACTCCGGGGACAAGAAGAAGATGTGCTTGGGAAAAAAGAGTGGATGGAAGAGCTATGAGAAAAGATGGACCAAGTGTGGGAAAGCAAATAAGACGAGCTTGCTGTGAGAATGGAGAAGAGGATGGAGACAGAGAAGAAAAAGTGGGATTCACGAGCTGAAGCTGCAGAAACCAAGATACGGCCCCAGAAGATGAAGTAAATATGCTGAAACGAGATATTGGGCCAACAACCAGAGGGGTCATGGCATCTGGAGCAGGTACCCCAATATTATATGAAGGATCTGAAATAAAGAAAGGAAAAAAAAACTTACATTGAGGCCCTAAAAAAATCACCAAGTAAAGTCGAGGAACAAAGGGGACACACTGTTGGGCACAGGGTCAAAAGCATGTGAGGAGGCAGCAAGCATACATAATGGGGGTGCAGACGGAGGAGACAGACCCCATGCGAAGGCACAAACAGGCCACCAGAAGGTTTGGGAACTATTAAAGGAGGTTAGTGCTATGTATAAACAGGACCCAGAGACATGGAAGGAAAAGAAATGAGAAGGGGAGAGGGAGAGGTCCATCTTCATCCAGGGGCTTCAGGAGAGCAAAAAGACGACGTATGAAGAAAGACGGCAGAGAGAAAAACAAGGGATTGAAAATATCATCAAACAAATAGGAGAGGAGGACATGTCTGAGCTAGTAAATTTTTAGAGAATAGGTGGTTAATCGAAGGAGAGAAATCGGCCACTCAAATTGATTTTCAAGACAGAAAAAGTGTGGGACAGAATCCTGCAGGACAAACCACAACTAAAGGAATCAACAAAATACCGGAGGGTGTTCCTAGATTGCTACAGAATGAAGACAATGACAACAGCTGAGAGAGAGGATACAGAGACGAAAGGGGCGAGAAAGAGAGACAAGACTCGAGTAAGCAGAGTCGAATGGAGTAGAGTGCACAAACACCCACAGAACCACCCTCACGACATCCACGTTATTAACACAGCGCTCTAACCAACTGAGCTAACAGGTCATCCGTTTGGAATAACGGGGGTTCGTATAAAAATGAGTAACTTAAGTTAAGTACGATCCACGATAAATTATGGTATTAAGAAAAAAGTTTATACAGTTTGTATTGAAAATGATCCAAGGAAAATAAAATCATTTAGTCTCAATAAAGATGCGAGCCTTATATACTAATCTTAATGTCAATATAAATCCGGATATTGCTTAAGTTAATGTTTACCTTTTCCATTAGTTTGTCCAGTACTCTATCAGAACACAGATTATATTTCACTTGGCCTTAATACTTACCTCTTCTCTTCTTAGCTCTATCTTAATTTCCACACCTGTTCTGGGCTCTGGCATTTTCATCTTTCTATTATAGATAGATGTTATATTTCAATCTCTAGCTGAGGTCTTCTGCTGAAGAAGTTCTCGCACGAAGATTGAAATATACAGACTCTTTCTACAATATGTTTCTGTCTCACCGCTAGGTTTAACCCTCCAATAGTTTTATCATTTTTTTTTTAATTACCTTTTCAAGTTGTGAATTGAAGATGTCTCAGTAATATGAGTAAACTTAGTCAAGGTAGCTGAAAATGAGTCAGGGAGGGATATTAATAAGGCGAGTCAACAATGATCGTTAGGTGAGTCAATGTAACTTAGGATGAGTCAGTGGGGGCCATAAAGTCACTCACTGATGAACCTTAAGTGAGTCATTAATGAAGAAAAGTGATTGAGAAGTGAATTATTAATATTATTATTATTATTATTTTTATTATTATTATTATTATTTGATTATTATTATCATTATATATATATATATATATATATATATATATATATATATATATATATATATATATATATATATATATATATATATATATATATATATATATATATATATATGCAATAAGATCACAGTAAACAGGTGATTTCAGAATATGCAAAACAACCACTCTGAAAGAATAGAGAAATTCCAAGCGCTTTCGTGACTACTCACATTATCAAGGAACTATGAAAGTAAAGCATCCAAGGAAGCTATATAAGGGGTCTGGTCGGCACCTCACTATCAGATCCCACAACGGTTTAAACACGTGACGCGCGGCGAGCCAACTTGGAAAGGTCCTTGGCACAACTCACCCCACAAACTATTCTACCCAAGAAATAAGAAATTTTAAAGATTATTTGTCCAGTGTATTATTAAATTCTTCCCAAATTCTATTAATTATAAATGGATCTAATTTATATAAACCAAAGGAAATATTCATATTATTATATTTTTGCACAAAACAGTGATAATAATCACTTCCAATGATTAAATCAATTGGACTAATAGTGTCCGACTGTATGTCAGGACAGGCTAACTTGACCTTAGCTGCTTTCAGTGCTTCAACTGTTTCTTTTAATCCCTGGATCTGCACAGACTTAGGCAAATCATCTACTACCACAGCTTCTACTGTCTTTTTCCTGTTTCCTAGACCAACAGTGATTCTAGCTAGGTCATATGTCTGTTTACCAGAATTGTGGAAAAAACCAGCTATATCTAACTGTATTTTGGCATAGGGTTGTTTATTCAGTTTCTGCAACACTGTTCTTCTTATGAAGGACCTTTGTGAGCCTTGATCAAATAGTGTTAGCACATTGGTTTTGTGTAATTTATTAGATAAGTCAACTCGAGCTATCGGGAGAGCAGTTGCTTTAAACTTATCTCTCACATTTAATGCTGTTGCTTGTTGACTTCCTGATTCTGTGGAAGTCTGCTGCTGTTCAGCAAAAGTATTTGGGCATAATGCTGTATGATGCATACCCTTGCATTTAAAACACTTCTTCAGTGAGCATTTACCTCCCTTGTGTTCACCGAAACACTTGATGCACCTTTTCAGCTGATGAACACGTTGTTTACGTGCCTCCACTGATGTGTATTGAATACAATACTGTGCCCAATGTGTTCCATCACAAAGTACATATTTTGGAGTACGTTTATGTGTGACAGTTTGTTTACTGTCTGTTGTATTCACACCTTGATAAATGCCTATATGGGATTTCCCATTCTGTGGTTTAGCGGGAGTAGGTATACTCTTTTTATGCTGAGTTGAAGGTTTGTTATCCACTGGATTTGTGGATTTTTCATCTTGTCTCGTTGCTTGCATGCATGAAACTATTGTTTGTAAACCATTGCTAATTTCCTCACAAGTGAAATAGCGTTTATTGAACATAATATTTAATCGTTCAATAGTTTGTGGTGACAACTTATCTTGTACAATACCACTGATAAACCAATCACATTGTCTTAGGTCATATTTAGCATCTAGAGATCAGAGACTATTGTCTAATGTGATTCTAAATGCCTGTAAGTCTGAAAAACAATGTTTGGGTGGCTTCAAGCTTGATATTAAGACTGCATGTCTAACTCTGGCCTTGTCAGCATCAAAGTAATTGTCTGCTAAGACACGTAAGGCTATTTGATAATTACCTTTAACCACTGGAAATGACTTAATCAGTTCATAGGGCTCTCCCTTCACAAGACATTTAAGGTAATTGAACTTAGCAATCTCATCTATGTCAGTTCGTGAATTTACTATGGATTGAAAACCACTAATGAATTCTTCATAATTATGACCTTGGAAAATAGGTAATGACAATGTAGGTAAGCTTGGTAATGGGACACTTGTTGTTGTTACAGGTGTAACAGGTGATTGACCACTAGTTACAGTAGGTCTCTGTGACAGAGTTTTGCGGCAGATAGCCTGTACTCCTGTCCACCTTAATTGTTGATTACTAAAAGTATCCAAAACATTTTTAATTTCATCCTCAGATGGATCTGATTCTAGAAATTCCTTTTCATAATGTGTATAGTCTGAATTAATTATTTCCAGACGTTGTGTAAGTAATTCAAATTTGACCACAAGATCATCAAAATCTATGTTTGTATCTTGAGTTAATCCTATACAGACTGAAATTAGATTTTCTAATTGTATAATCTTAGTCTGTAAAGACTGAAATTGAGTTTTCAAACAAGCCGTTTTAATGGTATACTGTAAATTCTAGCACAACACTTAGAGTGTTTAAAAAACACTGTACTGCTATAAACAGCTGAGTTTTTGTTATGCTTAAGTCAGCAATAATCAGTCAGACACTACTGACCTACTAAGCTTAACCTCAGGGTCAATGACCATGAAGAGTACAGAGTACATATGGCTGGTGTTTATGGCTTGAGTTTGCTGTGTCAGCCTGACCACGGTGATTAATCGTAAATAACGATGTTATACACTTCATTCACTATACACTATAAATGTCACTTACACATATATAAATGTCACTGTTAGTATGTATTTGAAAGCTTACACTATATATATAAGTTCCTTTAATATAACAGGTAGATCTATAAGAAACAAACTTTAACACAATCTTGTCTCTTAATTTCTGTCTATAAACATTATAAGCACTATGTGTATATACACTCAGACAAACCGAACATCGGTTGGGTTGTTGTTGTCTTAATCAGCGATTTTCGAGATTGGAGCAGTGGATGCAGGGTGCCATCCCCCGTTTTCTTGTTGGGTGAGTCACCCAGCTCCCGTTTTCTTTGGGTGAACGCTGGGTGAGGGCCCGTTTTCTTTTGGCTGCCCATTCTCTGTGATTGAGTCATGAGGGACTCATTTATACTGATTTAAATTGTAAAACACTAGTTTTACAGCTTTTTTCGAAGGACCTTGGCTCGTAGGTTATTTGTACACTGTAGTACAACATATTTGGACCACAGTGTGGCCTTTATCCGGTTCGAGCATGACCAATATGTTGAGAAATGGCATTACCAGCTAAGCTTAATTTTAAATTTAAATATAGGGAACACTTAGCTGATAAAAGACAGCAAATCGTCTACACAGCCGTCCCTGCAGACGAGGTCTTGAAAAGCTGTCGAAGTCATCTCTCAACGGGCTGTAAAGAGTTATAATTTGTAAGATTATAAATTACCCCTAGGGGGTGTTATGTCAGCATATTTCATTCACTGATTGCTGACAAATTGCATACTTGTTTGGACTCAAAAGTCCGCACCTTACTGCCGACTATAGGTTGATTACAAACTCCTTGCAACTCAAGAACTGCACAGTCCCCCGTACTACAAGAAATTCGTAACCTACCTTGCTCTTGTAGCGTGAGCTATGGTGTTCTTCACACCTTCGACAGATATCGGTGACTTGATAGAAGCTGAAGTGTCCTTGGATGTTCACGTCTTCCATAGTCTAGGAAAACGCACACTGGTACACTATGTTCCACAAGATTTGTCTTTATTGTTCACAATCTTATCACTAAAGAAGCTGATCACACTTCTCTTAAGTGTTTATTGTGTTTTATGAGACACTTTGTTCACACTAATGCACAGATCGTTCTTTGTTGGTTATCCTGGCGTCAGTGTCACTCTCAGTAGAGTCAAAAGTAATCTGAAGACGCCACAGCGCCCCACGCCGTTACTCCCCTAGCACAAAGGAAAAACTGACCTAGTACTTTTGCTTCCTTGCCACTTCCTCGATGAAGCAAAGCAGAATGTTTGATTCTTGCTGTCTTAAGCATAGACAACAATGTCCACTATCTTTACTATGGTAATAAAGTGAGAGCAGGATTTTCCTTAATTGTCCTGCTAAGGTAAGAGATGAACTGTCTTTTATTAAGCTACACTTTGCAACACAGGACCGCACGGAGGGTCGAGCCACGTCACATACTGGTACTGCATCTGGGGTCAATTACTCGCTGTAGCAGTAAACAAGATATTTGCCCCTTCTGAGAGGGCTGGGCCCCTCAGGGCTGAAAGGAGCTGAAGGGGCTGAAGGGGGCTGATACCCCCCTCCTGGAGAAAATTTCTCCACACACACATATATATATATATATATATATATATATATATATATATGTGTGTGTGTGTGTGTGTGTGTGTGTGTGTGTGTGTGTGTGTGTGTGTGTGTGTATATATATCATTGTAACCACGAACGAGTGGTATTAATCAATAACAACACTGTGCTAGCCAAGGATTCGAACCCTTGTTGTACTGGCCTGCCTCATGATAAGCGAGAACCACATGATGCTTTAAACCACAGGACCACCCAACCCTACAAGAATGGCGCAGCCAGGATTGTACGGTTGGGTGGTCCTGTGGTTTAAAGCGTCATGTGGTTCTCGCTTACCATGAGGCAGGCCAGTACAACATGGGTTCGAATCCTTGGCTAGCGCACTGTTGTTATTGATATATATATATATATATATATATATATATATATATATATATATATATATATATATATATATATATGTGTGTGCAAAAAACCATCTTGTATCGCTTGGTTTGCGATATTTGCTTAATATGTATGTATGTATTTATATATATGCATGTACACAGGCGTGCACATGCATATATATATAGATACAAACATCCTCTTAATAGTTCTTGTTCTTTATTTTTTCTAATCTCCATGAGGAAGTGGAAATGAATTTTTCCTCTGTAAGCCATGCATGTCGTAGGAGGCGACTAGCATATCGGGAGCAATGGGCTAGTAACCCCTTCTCTTGTTTAACTACTAAAAAATAAAAAGACGAAGAAATTGGGATGTTTGAATGTACTTGGATATAGTACAGACGATAAGAAAGAGAGTGCTAATGTTATGAATGAAAAAAAGTTTGATGTCCTAGCTCTAAGCGAAACAAAGAGGTATGTAGCTTTATGGTTCCTCTCTGTCTACTTTATTAAAAACTGGAACTACAGTCGCTGTCGTCTAAGTCTCTGACGATTGTTGCACGTCCTCTAGAGTTTCTTACCGCTCTCGCAGATTCCAGGTTGACATTTCGTTTGGTTCCTTCGCTTTTGGTGCAGTCAGCTCACTGAAAAAAATATTTCACCTCTTTCCCTGTTGTGTGTTTGGCGTCCAGTACCCACTGGTGTACAATTTCTTTTTCACTTGATAGTGTTGCTCATGGGACTTCGTGTGGGTGAGTGACCCACACGAAGTCCCATAACACACTTGACTGAAAGTCAGTGTGTGTGGGTGAGTGAAGATGAGTGTGTGGGTGACAGTGGTTGAGGGCGTGGGCGAGTATGTGGGTTAGTGTGTGGGTGAGGGCGAGGATAAGTGTATGGTTGAGTGGGCGGGTGAGTGTGTTGAAGTGTTCGTCAGTGAGTTCAAAATATTGTGCCAGTCTTGTACGTTCGTCTCAGAATAATAACTTTGTCCTTCGTTTTTTATCAACAAGAAAGTCACATATACTCTACATTGTGAAAAAAATCAATTATACCGAAGTAAAATCCACATGTAAACTAAAGATGACAGATATGAGGGAAGATTTGTGTATTATGATCTCCAGTTGAGATCCTCTTTAAGTGACGCAAACAGGGTCTGGAGGTGGAAATACACAGATCTTCCCTTGTCTGCGTTTCTTTCCACATGCGGGTTTTACCTTCGCGTTGACAACTGTTCGTTACACTTTGATCCTCCTAAAAATTCATCTGTTTCATGTCTGTGCGTGGACAGCATTTTTTTAAACACGGAGAAAAAAAATCAAAATTACAGCTGACTCCCTTTACAAGGATTTCTTCGGGGCATTGAAATATGATTTTAAAAAATTCACTAAGGGATTTTATAAAACGTTAGGTCAAAACGTTCAAAAACATTGTGATTTAACAGGGTGACACCTGGTAATTTCTTTCTTAAAATTAGCTGAACTAACATGGAGAATTTTCCGATATCCTCTGCTAAAAGCGCTGAAAGTTAACAGCGGATCTCCTGTTAGCACTTCTATTAAGAACGATATTGATTAACGCGATGAGTTTCATAAGCTTATCTGTTAGTAACGGTGCTGGCTAACAGGGTGACCCTAGTTAATTCCAATGATAAAATCGCTGCAGATTACCGGGATCATTGTTCTTAATTCCTCTATTAAAAATGGTTCAGTTAAACAGGCTAGTTCCACATCACAGGTATGCTGCTGAGGCACCTTCTTTGTTCTCTCGACTCGTGTATATCTTAAAAGGGAAAGGGGATTACTTCAAGTGGAAGGAGATTCCTTCAAGAGCAAGGAGCTTACTACAAGGAGATGGGGATTACTTTCACGGGTAAAGGGGTTATATCTATTAATTCTATGGGGTTATTTCTGAGGTCACTTCGGGTAACTGACAGCAGAGCAATCACCCATCCCTGGGCAACAATGGGTTACTCTGACAGCCAGTAGGTGAAAAAAGAAAAGCAGCTGGGTGACATGATCACAAGAGCTGGGGGACAGTCACAGAAGCTGGGTAAGTCACAGGACCTGAGTGAGTCACAGGAGCTGGGTGACGCTCTCAGGCACTCACTACAATGAGTAACAGACCAGGATAGCAGTACAGCAGTTGGGTGAATGGGGCATATTAGCTGCGTAAATAGGGCATATCAGGTGAGTAACAGTCACAGGCAACTCTTCAGTGGGTGACAGTCGCGGGTGATTCTTCCAGATCGGTCTGGGTGACTGGTTAACTTCTCCTTTACCTGTAAATATTCAATTTCGGCCAGTAATTGCGTCCTCCAAAAATCTCACCCAAACACTTATGCTCTCACAACATATCTCAAATACCAACACTCGAATCGAATCTCTTCCACCAAATATATTAAGGTTTCAAACACAATTAAGAAAACACAACAAATGTGTGTATATATATATATATATATATATATATATATATATATATATATATATATATATATATATATATATATATATATATAATATAGGGAGGTACCACCTCTAGAACTGTCCTGGGGACCCTCATCCTCAGAGAAAAGAATAAACTTGCTTCAGGGAAAACTCAAGGTTCTCCCTGAAGCTGTTTGAAAATTTTCTCCTGCCACCCCCTATATTTAATATATATTTTATTTAAAGACAAAATACATTGACAAAACATTCACAAAAAAACAATAGAAAGTAAAAACAACATAGATAACAACTCTTCGCCCAGCTCTTTGAGGAACTTGAGAGCACACTTGCCCCATGCTCCAAGGGTCTCCGACCCTATTGGGATGAAGTTATAGCAAGGGGAAAGGTCTTCATATTTGCGGATCTTCTGGGTCTCCCTGTGGCTGGCAGCTCCACCCCCTTCAGCTATGGAGTATAGCAAGTAGGTGTCTGCCAATCTGGCGGCACAGGTGTAGTCCCAGGCAATCTGCTTTCCATCCTTCCAGGGTAGCATAATGGCTCCATCAAGACGCTTTTGACTTACGTCAGACCTCTGCACTTGGGGTTCCCGTTGAGCTTGGCAACGGGCTGTGGCGAGGCTTCTCTCTATGATGTCATTGACCTCCTCATGTCTGGCATACTTCCCTTCTGCTGTGTGACACACGAGACCATGAAGTCCGAATTGATCAGCCGTCGCCCTGCCGCAAATACACCTATGTTCGGTGAGGATGGGGGCGGCTAGGCGACGAGCAGAATAACCACGGTGAAGAAAATAAGTGACATTCCAGGCGTTTTCGTGACTTTTCACATTATGGAGGCACTAAAAGAATATAACATAACCAGGAAGGCATATATGGGCCCAAGACTGTTCAACAGCCTCCCATCAAGCATTAGGGGAATTGCCAATAAACCCCTGGCTGCCTTCAAGAGAGAGCTGGACAGATACCTAAAGTTAGTGCCGGATCAGCCGGGCTGTGGCTCATACGTTGGACTGCGTGCGGCCAGCAGTAACAGCCTAGTTGATCAGTCCCTGATCCATCGGGAGGCCTAGTCATGGACCGGGCCGCGGGGGCGTTGATCCCAAGAATAACCTCCAGGTAACAACACCCGACTCTGTGAAACACAACTGATACTCTACCCAAGCATTAAGATTTTTTGTTTGTCTAATACACATTAAATTCTTTCCAAATTTTATGAATTATAAATGCATCCAATTTATATAAACCAAAAGCAATATTCATATTATTTTCAAAACTACTTTTTATGAAACATAATTCTATTATATTCCTGTCGACCATGAATATGCTTGATACAACTTTCTCAGCATTTTTAAAATAAATTAGATGGTTAAAATCTCACACATGAATAAGCAGAGCATTAGAATCTTGTTCACTTCTAGTACTATATTTACGTTGTTTTAATCTTTGTTCAAGACTTTTACCAGTTTGACCGTAATAAACAATATTTTACAAGGAATCTTATAGACATATCTGTCAGCATTTTGAGGAGAATTTTTTATCAAAAGTTTTTTAACAGCATCAAGATTTTTAAATGCAAGTTTGATATTAAAAGTCTTAAGAAGAGAAAGCATATCAAGCAAGTTTTAATGGAATGTAGATAAATAGTTCAGAGAACCGAGAAGTTGATAAATGAGACACATGTGCAACACTTGTGTATCTTTAATGAGGAAACGTTTTCCCACACAGTGGCTTCATCAGTTCATACAAAGGAGAATGGTGAAGAATAGGCGTAGTTTGAGGTAATCAGTCCCTCAGCCATGAGTCGATTTAATCAGTCCATGAATATTGGAAAGAATACAGCATATGTGAGAAGAAGTAGCTTATATACTGCAGGCAGGAGAGGTGCAGCAGTCGTAGGCAGTATCACATTTGACCAATGTGGAAGTAGGTCGTTCCTAAAAGTTAGACAAATGAAGAATTCTTCACTTGTCCAACCTATAGTCACTTCTTCGCACATATGTGGTATTCTCTTCAAGACTGATGGACTGATTACATCGACTCAAGGCTGAAGGACTGAATACCTCAAACTCCTCTTATTCTTCATCATTCTCCTTTGTATGGACTGATGAAGCCACTGTTTGGTGAAACGTTTCCTCATTAAAGATACCCAAATGTTGCACATGTGTCCAATTTTTTAAATTTTCATGGTAAGAGACAACCAACATATTTTTAGCTGAATAAGGTTGTTTGTCCTTTTTTGAATTGTAAAAAGTATTTCTGTCAGTTTTAAAGGATTTATCAATTAAGTTTCTTGGGTCATTTAGATTATTAGCAATTTCATAATTTTTTGAGATTTCTTCATGTATGAACACTGGACTACAAATACGTAAAGCTCTCAAAAACATTGATGGGAGTTCATAGATGAAGACATCTCAAAAATTTATGAAATAGCTAATGATCAAAAATACCCAAGAAACTTAAATTATAAAGCCTTTAAAATTGTCAGAAATAGTAAAACTGGTCGACTAGCAAGAACTCATTTAAAATTAATCCTTTTTAAAATTTCCTCATATACAATTAAAGATATATTTCTTCAATTATATTAATATAAAAATTAATAATTTTGAACCAAAAGGACCTTAAAAACTTAACTAACCTTATTATTACAAGTGTAATTTAATTTATCCTAATCCAGCTAAATATATATTATATAAGTTTGCAATAGTTTAATAATAAACAAACACAAAGAAATATATTCTTTTCGTTAGGTTTAGAATGATTTTTGCGAAGTTATTGTATCAATAAATTTTTTCATGCCTTATTCGGCAAGAAGGCAAGAAGAGTGTTGCTATTTAAGCCAAAATCGCAAGTTATATATATATATATATATATATATATATATATATATATATATATATATATATATATATATATATATATATATATATATATATATATATATATATATATATATATATATATATATATATATATATATATATATATATATATATATATATATATATATATATATATATATATATATACATATATATATATATATATATATATATATATATATATATATATATATATATATATATATAAAACGCCGCTGCCACTATGCCATGTAGACGGGGGGGGGGATATAAGTTGGTAATAATAAAGGGAATGAAGGGAGAGAGAGAGAGAAGGGTGGAAGGCGGTGGCTGTCCTTACCAGATAATGAGAGAAGTGCAGCGGAGACGATCCCTCTCACCTCACTACACTAAACTTCTTACCTTTTAATTAAAGATAATAAATAATATGATGAGGACAGTGAACAAATTATTACACTCAAATACACTTTACTAATCCTTGTACAATAATATGCTTTGGAAAACGGGAAAAGTGATTTGATATTGAAATCAGTAGCGATGGTACACAAGTTACTGAGACAAGTGCTACAATTAAGCTGACGAAATGAATATAAACTTACAGTATAAGATCAGTAGGACAGTTCACCACTAAGAATTCAGTCAGCCTCTAGCCACATGTCCCAAGACACACACGTCTTGTGTGTCTTGGGAAACTGCCCTCTGTCAATCCTCTGCCCCAAGTTTGCTCTTACAGCCGTTTCCCTGGGCTTATATGGTCCTCCAAGCACCCCCTTGGGTCAGGGGGTCACTCCTCTATAGGGGTACACTGCGTCTGCTTTACAAAAAGGATAGACGTCTCCTCCAGAGTCATTAAAAACAAATCCTTAATTTAGTGAATATTCACCTTTACTTATGGTGCCCTGATATGAAACAGATGACCTACATCACACCCCAAGCTTCAAGACTTTTTTTTCGTTTGCTGGGGTTAAACTCCAGTAGCCATTTTTTGGGGTACCAGGCTTGCAGCCTGTCCAGATCCCCTTGTAGGCTTACCTGATCCTCGTGTCCTTGCAGCCATCTCATTAACTTCATATTGTCTGCAAGCAGGGACATATCGAATCTATCCCATCCGTCAGGTCATTCACTTATACATGAAACAGCCCCGAACCTAGGACTGATCCTTGCGGAACAACACTCGACACATTAACCCACTCTCGCATATCGTCACGTGCCAACACACGTCTTTTCCTTCCTCTCAGTTATTCCCTGGTTCATCATAGTACTTTCCCTGTTGTTCCTGGCTGCTCTTTTAGCTTTTCAACCAGTCTGTTGTGTAGTAAGGTGTCGAAATAATTCCTACAGTCCAAAAAAATATGCGGTCTGCTCGTCCCCCTCTCTCTCCTTTCTTACTTTTGTTACCTTGTAGTAGAATTCCAGTAGGTATGTAACGCAGGATTTCCCTTCCCTGAAGCCGTGCTGGTTATGTATGATCCTGTCCCTTTCTAGGTGCTCCATCACTGTTCTCCTGATAATTTTCTAAACTACAGACCAGTGTTGCTGTACATGTCAGCAACACTGGTCTGTAGTTTAGTTCTGTGTGTCTGTCTCCTTTGAACTCGGGACTACAATTTCTGTTTTCCGAACCTAAGGGAGTTTCCCTGTTTCGGTAGTGTCGTATTCAGTGCATCTACTCCCTGTCTCAGAACCCAAGAAGAGATATTATCAGGTCCCACTGCCTTCGAGGTATCTAGTTCGAATAGCAGTTTCTTCACCTCTTCCTCCTGAAAAGTGTGCAATGTGTTCAGCACTCGGTGGTGCACCCCATAGCAGCAAATCTCTGTCTCTGCTGTGAACACTTCCCTGAATCTTGAACCGAGCTCCTCACATACTTCTTATTCGTTCCTCTCCTTCCTTTCTCAGCTTGATTATCTGGTCCTTAACCGTGTTCTTCCTCTTGATGTGGTTGCATAACAAATTTGCGTCAATTCTGGCTTTTGATGCTATCTCATTCTCGTGTTACCGCTGGGTCTTTGTCCTTATCAGTACATATTAACTTCTGCCTCTGAGGCTCGACTCCCTGTTTTCCTGGGTCTTTTGTCTTATGTACTTTTTCCATGCTCTATCACACTTGGCTTTGGCCTCTCCACACCTCCGGGTGAACCATTGGCTCACTTTGGTCTTCCCGTTGTTTCTGTTGTCTTTTGGTACGAACTTCTCCAATGCTCCCTGCACTTCGTGCTCACGTGTTCCATCATTTCGTTTACTGCCTTCACCTCTTGTTCTCTAATCCACTACACTTTGTGCGGGAATTGTTCATACCTGTGTAGCTAATTTCTCGTGCTACTTCACTCTCCATTCCCCTCAAGGGAGGTTCCTTGACGCTGGTGAGGGGCTCTTCATCTAGGGAATTGGATCTGTGCTCCATTTCCCTGAATTGAGCGTGAATACCTTACACCCCCCCCCCAACGTGATTATAATAATAATAAAATTCACTCTCCATTGTGTGTGTGTGTGTGTGTACTCACCTCGTTAAGGTTGCAGGGGTCGAGTCCAAGCTCCTGGCCCCGCCTCTTCACTGGTCGCTACTAGGTCACTCTCCCTGAACCGTGAGCTTTATCATACCTCTGCTTAAAGCAATGTATGGATCCTGCCTCCACTACATCGCTTATCAAACTATTTCACTTCCTGACTACTCTGTGGCTAAAAAAATACTTCCTAACATCCCTGTGATACATCTGTGTCTTCAACTTCAAACTGTGTCCCCTTGTTGCTGTGTCCCATCTCTGGAACATCCTGTCTTTGTCCACCTTATCAATTCCTCTCAGTATTTTTATGTCGTTATCATTTCCCCCCTATCTCTCCTGTCCTCCAGTGTCGTCATGTTGATTTCCCTTAACCTCTCCTCGTAGGACATACCTCTTAGCTCTGGGACTAGTCTTGTTGCAAACCTTTGCACTTTCTCTAGTTTCATTACATGCTTGGCTTGGTGTGGGTTCCAAACTGATGCCGCATACTCCAATATGGGCCTAACGTACACGGTGTACAGGGTCCTGAACAATTCCTTATTAAGATATCGGAATGTTGTTCTGAGGTTTGCTAGGCGCCCATATGCTGCAGCAGTTATTTGGTTGATGTGCGCTTCAGGAGATGTGCCTGGTGTTATGCTCACCCCAAGATCTTTTTCCTTGAGCGAGGTTTGTAGTCTCAGGCCCCCTAGACTGTATTCCGTCTGCGGTCTTCTTTGCCATTCCCCAATCTTCATGACTTTGCACTTGGTGGGGTTGAACTCCAGGAGCCAATTGCTGGACCAGGTCTGCAGCCTGTTCAGATCCCTTTGTAGTTCTGTCTGGTCTTCGATCGTATGAATTCTTCTCATCAACTTCACGTCATCTGCAAACAGGGACACATCGGAGTCTATTCCTTCCGTCATGTCGTTCACAAATACCAGAAACAGCACTGGTCCTAGGACTGACCCCTGTGGGACCCCGCTGGTCACAGGTGCCCACTCTGACACCTCGCCAAGTACCATGACTCGCTTCCGTGTGTGTGTGTGTGTGTGTGTGTGTGTGTGTGTGTGTGTGTGTGTGTGTGTGTGTGTGTGTGTGTGTGTGTGTGTGTGTGTGCGTGTGTGTGTGCATATGTGTGTGTGTGTGTGTGTGTGTGTGTGTGTGTGTGTGTGTGTGTGTGTGTGTGTGTGCGTGTCTGTGTGTGTGTGCGTATGTGTGTGTGTGCGTGTGAATATACCTGAGTGGCTTATCTCATTCTTTTTGTTAATTTTTAAATAATAAAAATCCTGTAGGAAAATGACCAATAAACTTTTAAATCCAAATGTTTCCAGTCTTTGTTTTGCGCGTCTGGTATAAACCCGGCCTCATATTTTTTTATAGTTGTTTTATTCTATATAAAAAAAATGCTTGCCACAAACACTTATTTGACTTGGAAATTTCGCAGAATTAATTTGTCCATGAGAGCAGTCCTCACCGGATGACTTTTATTCGTCGTTATTGCTTGTTCTACTGTGGCCCAGTGGCTCCTCATGTGGCCCGGTGACCGTGCTTCCTATGGTCCATTGGTCCATTCAGGGACAGAGGCCCATTGTTCTGGCCAGCATGTTCAGTATATCTGGTGTTACCCCAGTGCATCTGGTGTTACAATTACCATACAGTGAAAATTATCTAGTACAACCCAGAAAAAACTAGACAAAGTGAGTTATGTCCACTGGAGTCGGTTCATATCTTTTCCGGTCCCTGGTCACTCTTCTTTATATCTACCTCTACTTTGATCCTCTCTCCCAACTTCCTTCTTCTTTATTTGCTTACACTCTTTTCTTTGTCCTGTCTCTGTCCGTGTCTTCTTCTGTCTGTCTGTCTGTCTGTCTGTCTGTCTGTCTGTCTATCTATCTGTCTTCCTGTGTGTCTGTGTGTCTGTGTGTCTGTCTCTGTCTCTGTCTCCCTCTGTGTCTGTCTCCCTCTGTCTCTGTCTCTGTCTGTTTGTCTCTCGTGTTTTTATTATTTATCATGCTCTCCCTTTTCTTGTTCCTCCCTTCTCCTGCTCTTTTCCTTAATGTTCCTTTTATTTAACGCTTTTCTTCTTCTCTATTCTCCTTTTCCATGTCCTTCCTCAACGTCCTTTCTTCTTGTTTCTCTCGTTCCCTTCCAATCGTCTCCCTCGTTAATACCCTTTTTTCCCTCCGTTCTAATGTTAATGTTGTGTTTTATAACCACAGTAACCAGACTGATATAGTTTGTAAATTTTTAATTTGCACCAAAACAAGAATTCTACCCCAACTTAATAGTTTTCAGATTAACTGGGATTGGTCTGTAATTCACAGAGTAAAGATCGAAAACCAAAGCCTTGTCATTGTGGTTGTATACAAGCCTCCAAATGCAACTTCCCCTCATTTCCAGGAGCAGCTTTTGAAAATTAAATTGACCACTGTCTGGAAAATCTTCCAACTCATGCCCCAAACATCTTGTTACTGGGGGATTTTAACTTCAGACACCTAAAATGGAGGAGCATGGCAAATAATATTTTAGTAGAGATCACTCCAGAAGGCAGCTAAGAAGAAAATTCACAGGCACACGAGCTATTAAATCTCTGCACCAAATTCACCCTAAACCAGCAAATAATAAAGCTTGTAACTAACAACGCGCTCTGATACGTAATATAACCGCATCAAAGACAATATACTCAGATCGCATTATAATAGAGGTACAGACACGTATGCTCAAGGTCGGTTATGAGAGAACCTTCACAAAATTCCACTTCAATAACAAAAGCATATAGTGAGAACGCGTTCATAATGTCCTATATGAAACAAGCTGGGAAGATATCCTAAACAACACTAATCCGAACCTTTGCCTAGGAAAAATTGAGATCTGCTCAAGGCTGACTTTGTGAATTCCCTCGACAAGTGCAACCACGGTGTAATGGTACACAAAACACGTGATAAAGGAATAACAGGAAAAGTTGGTAGATGGATCTATAACTTCCTGACAAATTGAACACGGCTACAAGTGAGGTGAAGAGACAGGTAAGGTGTGAGACAAGTAGGTCAATCTAGCTTGGGGTCGGCGAGTCCTCTTTGAGAACATGATCTAGATGCTCCCTGGGAAGCGGCTCAGCTCTTTTACGGAATTTGTTTCTAAGACTAAAAATGTTGGATTCGTTGAGAATTGCTGTTACCAGAATTCGTCGTTGGGCGCCTTCTTCCTTAGGAGCAAATCATGCACCGTTGTAATTAGTTATATGATTATTGGAGTTTTCGTATGAAAGGCTGAAAGTGTTTAAGTCGTTCATTCTCCTGGTACAGTGTTGTTCAGAAATGCATTTGTGGAGGACTCTAGATGTTTCACTTACTTATCAGTCGTAGGAAGGAAGTGTGCATTCCCTGCAGGATAACTGTATACTGTATAACTGTATACTGCTGCTGTGGCCCGTAAAGAGTTGTGAGTGACCAACAGTGGTCCATGGCAAACTGAGGTCCGTGACAAGCTCGTTATGCAGCCATACTTTATAACTACGCAGGTGTATCAGATGCCTCTCGTGCAAGGAAGAGTTTGGAAGCAGCACTGCTTCTCGTGCAGGAAGCATCCGCAGTGTCTGGAAGCAACACATCCTTTCATGTAGGAAGCATCAGCAAAATATGGAAGCAACACAAGTTCCGTGACAACACTACTCTAGCTATTTGTGAAAATACAACTCAATGCAAATTATCAGTGATAATACAACCTAACACTAGATCCATGATCACAGAAAGCATGCTCCCTGTGATAACATAACACAACACAAGCTCCCGTTATAATATAACTCAAACTCCCAGTGATAACCTCTTTGTGATAACATTACACAAGCCTCCAGTGTTAACACAACTTAACATCAGCTCCCGTGATAACAGGTCTGTTTAAACATTCTATCGACTATTCGTCAACTTTCTTAACTCAGCATGTTCTCCTATCAAAATATTAGTCAGCTGGATCTTCTATGATAACATAACCCAGCCGGTTTCTTATGTTAATACACTCCAGCATTTTATACAATGGTAATATTGCCCATTTATTCAATTGTTCAACGCCCTCCTTTCCTTCCGCCGGGCCTTCTCTGGCTCCCATCATTTGGTAGATATCAACATTTTGCACAGTATATAGCTCACCCAGTATGATCACACAGCACAGTAAAACAAAGTTAGCTTGTCCTTCCACTGTATAACTATCTTACAGAGCCAGGGTGGGCGACCCCATAGCCAATCGCCACAAGTGGTGAAATGGCCATTAAAATGTGACGAATCTGACATTGCCATATTTTAGCTCAAATACAAGCAATACAAGCTGATGGCGTGTATTGTTTGAAACTTAGCATTCTATATATTGCTTTATGAATAGCGCATTCTTGAAGTGCAAGTTCCTTTAACCATCGACAGTTTTTTTTTTTAAAGAAAATAGTTACCGACTTAGTGAATGTGAGTTTGCTGAGCAGAGGAAAAGTACTGGAACTATTTACCTCTTCGCTTCTTCGAATTTGAAATTTTATGGTTGCGATACGTCAAATGGAAATTTTTTCTCATACTGAGGGCCCTCCATATGAACTGGCACAGTATATTTAGAAATTCACGTCAAAACCTGGTTATATTTCTAATAAAAAATAAATAGAGGTGTGGTCAACTAGACATGAAGCGACAGTTCCATAAAAATTGGATGAAAAGTTGGCCTCAGCAATCTGAATCATACTTTTCTGATTTTAACAACTTGCATTTCAGATTCTTCGTGATCCGTTTCATGTTGTTATTATAAATTCAAGCAACGAAATTACCACACTTTTGGTTTTGGATAAACGTGGCGTTCAAAATGATTTCATTGCTCTTCACAATGTGTTTCCTTTCATTCTACGCTCGTCACACAACCACTTGGCATGCCAGTGAACTGACACTTCACAGCGTAGCAGTTATGGGGCCCCACTGCTGCGCTTATTTTCCAGTTCAATCCACCAATCACATGGAAGCGGGCTACTTCATCCAAAGTGATATCACTCTTGCCCACACAGGTCATGTCCACTCTTGCCTTTGAGTGGCTCTTTGTTACACTATAACATACTCGGATATCTTAATATATTAACATATTACATACTGTAAATAAATGGTGAAAAGGTACATAAGTAAAGAAATATACCTCTGTTTTGTTTGTTTTGTCCATACTCTGCCCTGCTGATTGCTCTGTTTATCGACTTGGCTGTACAACCAGGTGCTAGAGGCTTTTAATCTACCACCTGTGTTCCTGACAGAAACACTTGAAAATTAATCGGAATTCTTCAGTCGCAGAGATATGGGGAAATATTCTAACTGACAAGGCTCTCCCATCTTTGAAATCAGATATTTCGAAATTATTGTATATATATTTGTATCAACGTAGGTGTGTGAGTCGATGTTCTGAACGATGGAATTATCATGTAAAAATACGGATCTTGAATTGTTGATCTCAGTTTAGAGGCAAAGCTGAGACATGCACTGAGTTTAGATATTCTGTTGATTTTTTTGCAGCTTGTCAAATTTCGCACTAAATTTTCTATTTTTTTTTAAATTTAGACAATTTTCTGCTTCTAAGGTAGTTGCGACTAGATTGTCAAAATTAACATATTTTGAATAAATTTGTTCATACAGTTAATTTTAATTTTCCCCTGAACAACGTAATTTCAAAAAATTTCCATAGTGTGACGAATTTCACTTCCCATTCGCTTTATCTGCGGTTAAAATTAAAAATGAAAAAAATAAGATATTTTGCCTACCTACGTTTAGAGCACACTGCGGATGTACCCAATTTAGTTTAATAAAATGAAAAATGCTCCCCCACATCACGTGGAATCTAGGCTGCAGCTCCTTGATGCATTATTAATGTTTTATTATTTGTGGAGACGAAGCAAAGCTGCATCTGCCAACAAGAGGCTGCAGCGCCTTCACTTTGATCTGTGAGCTGTGATAACTCCTCCTGTTGGCCTCACTGGGCTCGTATTCTCCTGCAAGACTTTTTTACCGGGTATGGGTACGTCGAATTCTTATCTCAGGCGCTTAGTTGCTGAATGATTGGTGAATATACCAATAATAAATTTTAAATTATGAAATCTAAAAATAAATCAACTTGTAGGTAAGTTCAGATAAACCTGGTTTTATAATTTATCTTACTGAGAGAAAACTCCTGTGTACAGGTGGTAAGGTATGGGTACCAGACAAAGACATTGTCACGGGTTAGTGGAAGTAGTCGACTACTACTACTACTATTACTACCACTAACCCGTCCCTCGGGTATGACGTACTTCCACTGGGGAAACCAGTCTACCAATGACAATGTCTTCGTCTGCTACCCTACCCATTATAAAAGCTTCTTGCCTAAGTTCCTGTGTGTTTACGTTTCTGGGTGGCTGGAATGTGTTACTTTATATATATATATATATATATATATATATATATATATATATATATATATATATATATATATATATATATATATATATATATATATATATATATATATATATATATATATATATATATATATATATATATATATATATATATATATATATATATATATATATATATATATATATATATATATATATATATATATATATATATATATGTTGTGTGCCCTCCGGAAAACGGATGGAGGAATCAGGCCCATTGCAGTGGGGAACACCCTTCGGCGCCTAGTTGCCAAGGCTGCAGTAAGAAGGGTGAGTCAAGAGGCTGCTGCAATGCTGAAACCAACTCAGCTCAGTTTCGGCGTTCAACAGGGCTGTGAAGCAGATGCCCACGCAGCACGAGTACATATCAAAAACATGTCCAATGAAAAAGCGTTGGTCAAATTGGACTTTGCCAACGCTTTCATCTCAGTCAGAAGGGATGCTGCTCTCCAAGCAGTTTCTAGAAACTTCCCTTCCCTTTATCCCTTCATAAAATCGTGTCATAGTGTGACTTTCAAACTATTGTTTGGGGACCATGAAATTGACTCATGTGAGGGCGTGCAACACGGAGACCCTCTTGCCCCCTTTCTATTCTGTTTGGTCATCAAGGAAGTCACAGAAGCACCCTCCAGCGAGCTCAATATCTTGTTCCTGGATGATGGTACCTTAGCTGGCACAACAGAATCTCTACTAGAGGACATCAGTAAAATTAAAGACATGAGAGAAAGCCTAGGCCTTTCTTTAAACCCCACCAAATGTGAAATAGTTTCTACCAATCAACAGATGATCCAGAATATTAGCGGCGTTTTACCAGGAGCACGAGCCATTGATCCAGCCAATAGCAATCTCCTTGGTGCTCCTCTTGAGTCCAATGCCATCGTTCTGATCCTAGAAAAAAAGTCTCAGACCTCCGGACGATGGAAAGCAGGATGAAAGACATTGACACACATGATGCCTTCTACCTACTCACCAGGTGCCTGTCAATCCCAAAACTTACCTACTTTCTGAGATGCTCCCCAGGATTCAGCAGTCCAAAACTCAAGAAATATGGCTCTCTCCTTAACACCATGCTAGAGAGTGTATTGAATCTTTCCCTTGAAGATGGACAGTGGGTGAAAGCCTCACTTCCGGTCAGGCTTGGGGGGCTAGGAGTACGCATATCCTCCCAGATTGTTCTACAAGCTTTCTTATCCTCTTCCATAGCATCAAACAAGTTGATAAGACAAATTCTTCCTGATAACCTCAGTGACTCAGCAGGAATACAGGACCCTAGCTACACCAGTGCCATCACTGAATGGGAGACTCTTGCTGCTCCAGCACCAAACCCTAGTGCAGCACTGGCTCACAAACAGTCAAGCTGGGATGGCCCGATCGGTGAAAAGGTGCTTGCCAACATGCTCAGGGCTGCAACATCAAATAGGGAGACTGCCCGTCTCCAGGCTGTAAGCGCACCTCACTCCGGGGACTTCCTCCAAACAGTTCCCATATCGGCAATGGGAACGAGACTCGACCCTAAGACCCTCCGTATTGTAGTGGCTCTGTGCCTTACTGCTCCAATTTACACAGAATATACGTGTATTTGCAGCGAAGCGCAAGCAGACCAATACGGTCTATATGGTCTTAATTGTTCCAAAACCAAGGGCTGGTATGCAAGACACAATGAAGTCAACGACATCATTAAAAGAACCCTTGCTTCAGCTGGATGCCCAGCCGAGAGGGAGCCCCGATCACTAGCAGCCAACAATACCCACAACCCAGCAAACCGCCCCGACTGGGTCACCATCTATCCTTGGAAGAATGGAAAGCTCTTAGCATGGGACTATACCTGTGTGTCCACACTGGCTGACACCTATATCCATCACAGTGTCGGGCGACAGAGAGGAGCTGCTGACTACAGGGAGGAGTACAAGATCAGCAAGTGCAGGTACATGAGCCAACAGTATCAATTTGTCCCAGTGGGATTAGAGACCTTGTGAACATGGGGAAAAAATGCAACACGTTTCCTTAAAGAATTGGGTTCAAGACTCATCGACACCACCAGGGACCCAAGGGTAGCCACTTTCATGTTCCAGCGCCTCAGCGTGGCCATCGAAAGGGGAAATGCTTGCTGCATACTTGGCTCGCGTCCAGCTTCGGAGGAGCTGGAGGAAATTCATGATCTTTAATACATTGTACCATTGTATCCATGTTTGTATTTTTCTGTAAATGTATTCTGTTTATTAATAAATGTTCACATAGAATATAAAATATAAGGGGTCGTAGGAGAAGAAAATATTCAAACAGCTCCGAGAAGAACCTTGAGTTTTCCCTGAGGTACGTTTATTGTCTTCTCTGAGGATGACGGTCCCCATTCCAGCTATACAGGTGGCACTTCCCTATATATATATAAATATATATATGAGTAGTAGGTTGGTAGACAGCAACCACCCAGGAAAGTACTACCGTCCTGCCAGATGACTGTGAAACAGAAACCTGTAACTGTTTTGCATGATGGTAGGATTGCTGGTTTGTTTTTCTGTCTCATAAACATGCTAGATAACAGGGATATCTTGCTACTCCTACTTACACTTTTGTCACACTTCACAGACACACACATGCATATATATATATATATATATATATATATATATATATATATATATATATATATATATATATATATATATATATATATATATATATGATGGGGTCCACCTCTGGTGTAAATTGTGGGACCCATATATACATATACATCTAGGTTTCTCTCCTTTTTCTAAATAGCTCTTGTTCTTCTTTATTTCTTCTGTTCTCCATGGGGAAGTGGAAAAGAATCTTTCCTCCGTAAGCCATGCGTGTCGTATGAGGCGACTAAAATGCCGGGAGCGATGGGCTAGTAACCCCTTCTCCTGTAGACATTTACTAAAAAAGAGAAGAAGAAAAACTTTATAAAACTGGGATGCTTGAATGTGCGTGGATGTAGTGCGGATGACAAGAAACAGATGATTTTTGATGTTATGAATGAAAAGAAGTTGGATGCCCTAGCCCTAAGCGAAACAAAGCTGAAGGGGGTAGGGGAGTTTCGGTAGGGGGAAATAAATGGGATTAAATCTGGAGTATCTGAGAGAGTTAGAGCAAAGGAAGGGGTAGCAGTAATGTTGAAGGATCAGTTATGGAAGGAGAAAAGAGAATATGAATGTGTAAATTCAAGGATTATGTGGATTAAAGTAAAGGTTGGATGCGAAAAGTGGGTCATAATAAGCGTGTATGCACCTGGAGAAGAGAGGAATGTAGAGGAGAGACAGAGATTTTGGGAGATGTTAAGGGAACGTATTGGAACCTTTCAACCAAGTGAGAGAGTAATTGTGGTAGGGGACCTGAATGCTAAAGTAGGAGAAACTTTTAGAGAGGGTGCGGTAGGTAAGTTTGGGGTGCCAGGAGTAAATGATAATGGGAGCCCTTTAATTGAACTTTGTATAGAAAGGGGTTTAGTTATAGGTAATACATATTTTAAGAAAAAGAGGATCAATAAATATAAAAGATATGATGTAGGGCGAAATGACAGTAGTTTGTTGGATTATGTATTGGTAGATAAAAGACTGTTGAGTAGACTTCAGGATGTACATGTTTATAGAGGGGCCACAGATATATCAGATCACTTTCTAGTTGTAGCTACACTGAGAGTAAAAGGTAGATGGGATACAAGGAGAATAGAAGCATAAGGGAAGAGAGAGGTGAAGGTTTATAAACTAAAAGAGGAGGCAGTTAGGGTAAGATATAAACAGCTATTGGAGGATAGATGGGCTAATGGGAACATAGGCAATGGGGTCGAAGAGGTATGGGGTAGGTTTAAAAATGTCGTGTTAGAGTGTTCAGCAGAAGTTTGTGGTTACAGGAAAGTGGGTGCGGGAGGGAAGAGGAGCGATTGGTGGAATGATGATGTAAAGAAAGTAGTAAGGGAGAAAAAGTTAGCATGTGAGAAGTTTTTACAAAGTAGAAGTAATGCAAGGAGGGAAGAATATATGGAGAAAAAGAGAGAGATTAAGAGAGTGGTGAAGCAATGTAAAAAGAGAGCAAATGAGAGAGAGTGGGTGAGATGTTATCAACAAATTTTGTTGAAAATAAGAAAAAGTTTTGGAGTGAGATTAAGAAGTTAAGTAAGCCTAGAGAACAAATGGATTTGTCAGTTAAAAATAGGAGAGGAGAGTTATTAAATGGAGAGTTGGAGGTATTGGGAAGATTGAGGGAATATTTTGAGGAATTGTTAAATGTTGATGAAGATAGGGAAGCTATGATTTCGTGAATAGGGCAAGGAGGAATAACATCTTGTAGGAGTGAGGAAGAGCCAGTTGTGAGTGTGGGAGAAGTTCGTGAGGCAGTAGGTAAAATGAAAGGGGGTAAGGCAGCCGGGATTGATGGGATATAGATAGAAATGTTAAAAGCAGGTGGGGATATAGTTTTGGAGTGGTTGGTGCAACTATTTAATAAATGTATGGAAGAGGGTAAGGTACCTTGGGATTGGCAGAGAGCATGCATAGTTCCTTTGTATAAAGGCAAAGGGGACAAAAGAGAGTGCAAAAATTATAGGGGGATAAGTCTGTTGAGTATACCTGGTAAAGTGTATGGTAGAGTTATTATTGAAAGAATTAAGAGTAAGACGGAGAATAGGATAGCAGATGAACAAGGAGGCTTTAGGAAAGGTAGGGGGTGTGTGGACCAGGTGTTTACAGTGAAACATATAAGTGAACAGTAATTAGATAAGGCTAAAGAGGTCTTTGTGGCATTTATGGATTTGGAAATTTCGTATGACAGGGTGGATAGGGGGGCAATGTGGCAGATGTTGCAGGTGTATGGTATAGGAGGTAGGTTACTGAAAGCAGTGAAGAGTTTTTACGAGGATAGTGAGGCTCAAGTTAGAGTATGTAGGAAAGAGGGAAATTATTTCCCAGTAAAAGTAGGCCTTAGACAAGGATGTGTGATGTCACCGTGGTTGTTTAATATATTTATAGATAGGGTTGTAAGAGAAGTAAATACGAGGGTCTTGGCAAGAGGCGTGGAGTTAAAAGATAAAGAATCACACACAAAGTGGGAGTTGTCACAGTTGCTCTTTGCTGATGACACTGTGCTCTTGGGAGATTCTGAAGAGAAGTTGCAGAGATTGGTGGATGAATTTGGTAGGGTATGCAAAAGAAGAAAATTAAAAGTGAATACAGGAAAGAGTAAGGTTATGAGGATAACAAAAAGATTAGGTGATGAATGATTGGATATCAGAATAGAGGGAGAGAATATGGAGGAGGTGAATATATTCAGATATTTGGGAGTGGACGTGTCAGCGGATGGTTCTATGAAAGATGAGGTGAATCATAGAATTGATGAGGGGAAAAGGGTGAGTGGTGCACTTAGGAGTCTGTGGAGACAAAGAACTTTGTCCTTGGAGGCAAAGAGGGAAATGTATGAGAGTATAGTTTTACCAACGCTCTTATATGGATGTGAAGCATGGGTGATGAATGTTGCAGCGAGGAGAAGGCTGGAGGCAGTGGAGATGTCATGTCTGAGGGCAATGTGTAGTGTGAATATAATGCAGAGAATTCGTAGTTTGGAAGTTAGGAGGAGGTGCGGGATTACCAAAACTGTTGTCCAGAGGGCTGAGGAAGGGTTGCTGAGGTGGTTCGGACATGTAGAGAGAATGGAGCGAAACAGAATGACTTCAAGAGTGTATCAGTCTGCAGTGGAAGGAAGGCAGGGTAGGGGTCGGCCTAGGAAAGGTTGGAGGGAGGGGGTAAAGGAGGTTTTGTGTGCGAGGGGCTTGGACTTCCAGCAGGCATGCGTGAGCGTGTTTGATATTAGTGAATGGAGACAAATGGTTTTTAATACTTGACGTGCTGTTGGAGTGTGAGCAAAGTAACATTTATGAAGGGGTTCAGGGAAACCGGCAGGCCGGACTTGAGTCCTGGAGATGGGAAGTACAGTGCCTGCACTCTGAAGGAGGGGGTGTTAATGTTACAGTTTAAAAACTGTAGTTTAAAGCACCCCTCTGGCAAGACAGTGATGGAGGGAATGATGGTTAAAGTTTTTCTTTTTCGGGCCACCCTGCCTTGGTGGGAATCGGCCAGTGTGATAATAAAAAATTTGTATATATATATATATATATATATATATATATATATATATATATATATATATATATATATATATATATATATATATATATATATATATATATATATATATGTATATATATATATATATATATATATATATATATATATATATATATATATATATATATATATATATATATATATATATATATATATATATATATATGTATATATATATATGTATATATACATATATACATATATATATATGCAATAAGATCACAGTAAACAGGTGATTTCAGAATATGCAAAACAACCACTCTGAAAGAATAAGAAATTCCAAGCGCTTTCGTGACTACTCACATTATTATTATTATTCCTCGCATCAAGATAGAGTCAAACTGTCTGTTTTCTCATCAATGTTTTTGAGAGCTTTACGAATTTGTAGTCCTGAGTTCATAGATGAGGAAATATCCAAAATTTATGAAATAGGTAATGATTTAAAATACCCAAGAAATGTAATTGATAAATCTTTTAAAGTTGCTAGAAATACTTTTTACAATCCAAAAAGGGACAACCAGCCTTATTCATATAAAAATATGTTGGTTCTCCCTTACCATGAAAACTTGGTTGATATGCCTTCTCTTCTTAAGACTTTTAATATTAAAGTTGTATTCAAAAATCTTGATACAGTAAAAAAAACTTTTGATAAAGAATTCCCCCCAAAATGCTGATGGATGTGTCTATAAGATTCCTTGTAAAATTTGCGATAAAGTTTATTACGGTCAAACTGGTAAAAATCTCGAACTAAGATTAAAACAACATAAATATAGCATTAGAACTGGACAAGATTCCAATGCTCTATTTATTCATGTAAGAGATTTTAACCATCCAATTGATTTTCAAAAAGTTGAGAAAGTAGTATCAAGCAAGTCCATGGTCGACAGGAATATAATTGAATCTTGTTTCATAAAAAAGCAGTTTTGACAATAATATGAATATTTCCTTTGGTTTATATAAATTAGATCCATTTATAATTAATAGAATTTGGGAAGAAT
>NC_091293.1:72478874-72496374 GCF_038502225.1 Cherax quadricarinatus
GACAAACCCTCACTGAACTTCACTGAGAAAACTTTCCCTCACTCCTTCAGTTGTTGCTTTGCAACTTTGCATAGCTCCTGATAACGCACTGAGAAGCTTGAAAGTACTTGAGCTATAGATTTCTACCCCTCATTCTATAAACGTGCTCTTGAGCAAAGTAACATTTATGAAGGGATTCAGGGAAACCGTATGGCCGGACTTGAGTCCTGGAGATGGAAAGTACAGTGTCTGCACACTGAAGGAGGTTGTTAATGTTGCAATTTTATAACTGTAGTGTAAGCTCGCTTCTGGTAATACAGTGATGGAGTGAATGATGATGGAATCTTTTCTTTTTTGGACCACACTACCCTGGTGGGAGAAGGCCGATATGTTAATAATAATATAATTATGTATAATTTGAAATGTTGCTGCTTAAGAATTTCATGACCGCCCTCCACTAATATTTCGTACACTGGGGTAGAGAAGGCAAGGCTTTGGTGATACAAGGATGACTTTCTCGGCTGACAATGCGACCGAAACCCTTCTACAGTAGTTTATTTAGATGCTCTGTCATTTAAAAGGAAACCATAATATTCACACAGAGATAACCCAGGAAATTAATTGCAGATCGAGTCACAGTATGTTCATTGTATTTATGACTATTGTATAAACGTTTAAATAGAAATTTCTATGTTTATATAGGCGATGTATATAATGGTCATCAATTGATGATGGTGTTGAAAAGGATGATGATGATGACAGTGGTGTTGTTAACAATGATGATTATAGTGTTATGAGTAAAGAGACTAATGATGTTATACTGTTGTTTAGAGTAATGAGAATGATAGAAATAGTGACGTTGACGGTAATAAGCATAACATTTGTCAACATGTTTATGGTAATGAGAATGATGACGTTTATATTCGTCATGCATATTACATCATTGTCTTCATGTAAGGGAAAGGTGTTTTATTATTATTATTATTATTATTATTATTATTATTATTATTATTATTATTATTATTATTATTATTATTATTATTATTATTATTATTATTATTATTATTATTATTATAATTTCTCAATGAAAAGAGTTAAATCCGAATGGTCTTCCAGAGTCTGAGGAGTGGCAATTAATCAAATTCAATCTAATGAAGGAAAGGATATGTCTAATTCCATGAATCAAGGCACTTAACGTGAAGCGATTGTACTACAATTATTATTATTATTATTATTATTATTATTATTATTATTATTATTATTATTATTATTATTATTATTATTATTATTATTATTTCTATTATTATTATTATTATTATTATTATTATTATTATTATTATTATTATTATTATTATTATTATTAATATTATTATTATTATTATTAACATTGTAGTTGGTTTTATTATTATTCATTCTAAAATAACAACAATAATTATTTTTATTAAGAACAGTTTTACTGTCCCATGATGTGTTATTGAAATTTAAAAAAAGAGCTGCCATTTTGGTCGCCAATATTCTTAACTTACATTAATAATCAATAATCTTGAATGCCTCCCTCTTGGTCGCCAATATTCTTAACGTACATTAATAATCAAAAGCTCCTTTTTCTTTTTTTTTAATTCATGAAAGTCTCTTTATGACTCTGTTGACTCTTCAGAGTTGGGAAAAAAATCCTATCCATGTAATTAAATAAGCTTTGATGTTGTATTTTTGAAGTGAATACTAGATTATGCTGAGTTTAAAATATCCACACTTTCTCTCTCTCTCTCTCTCTCTCTCTCTCTCTCTCTCTCTCTCTCTCTCTCTCTCTCTCTCTCTCTCTCTCTCTCTCTCCCTCTCTCTCTTATGCAAAGCGGGAGCTGGAAGGCCAAATACACCACAATAACTCTACTGATGCCAGCCCAGACCAGCCACCAACTTCAACATGCATTCTGTGATATATCCGTTCACTAATTGCTGTTTTTCCAAAAATATCAACATGCACTGATTTAACATTTTCCTTTGACATGTCCAATGAGATATATTTAGACAAAGACTAAATATATATATATATATATATATATATATATATATATATATATATATATATATATATATATATATATATATATATATATATATATATATATATATATATATGGTATTGCAACCACGAACGAGTGGTATTTAAATAATCAATAAAAACACGGCGACTAGCTGGAAGATCGAATCTGTGTTGTTTTAGCTCGTCTGATGGTGAGCGAAAATTCACGACGCTCTAACCCACTGGACCATACAATCCTACAACAATCACGCACCCAGCAGAGCTAGATGTTGTAACATGATCCAAGAACATACGGTGATGTAGATACCTCAACCACCAAGTTTTGCTGGGTGCGTGATTCTTGTAAAAAAAGAAAAATTTTCATAATTATTCACTCCATCACTGTCTTACCAGAGGTGTGCTTACACTACAGTTATAAAATTGCAACATTCACACCCCTCCTTTAGATTGCAGGCACTGTACCTCCCACCTCTAGGAATCAAGTCTGGCCTGCCGATTTCCCTAAAAACCATTTGTTTCCATTCATTCCTATCAAACACGCTCACACATGCTTGCTGGAAGTCCAAGCCTTCGCACACAAAACCTCCTTTACCCCTCTCCTTCCAATCTTTCTTAGGCCGACCCCTACCCCGCCTTTCCTCCACTACAGATTTACACACTCTCTAAGTCATTCTGTTTCGCTCCACCCTCTCTAAATGTCCAAACCTTCTAAATAACCCCTCCTCAGCCCTCTAATCTCCTAATCTCCAAACTATAGATTCCCTGAATTATATTCACCAGTTTTCTCCTTGTTACAACATTCACCACCCATGCTTCATACTCATATAAGTATACCTATACTCTCATACATTTCTGTCTTTGCTTCCATGGATAAAGTTCTGTCTCCACAGACACCTTAGTGCACAACTCACCTTTTTTCCTTCTTCAGTTCTATAATTCACTTCATCTTTCATAGACCCATCTGCTGACACGTCCATTTCCAATTACCTAAAAGCATTCACCTTCTCCATACTCTCTCCCTCCAATCTGATATTAAATGTTTCAGTACCTAATTTTTTTGTTAACCTTATTACCTTACTCTTTCCTATATTCACTTTCCATTTTCTTCTTTTACATATCCTACCAAATTCATCCACCAATCTCTGCAACTTCTCTTCAGAATCTCCCAAAAGCACAGTGTCATCAACAAAGAGAAATTGTGACAGCTCCCACTTTGTGTTAGTCTTTATCTTTTATCCCCATCCACAAATATATGAATATATATATATATATATATATATATATATATATATATATATATATATATATATATATATATATATATATATATATATATATATATATATATATATATATATATATGTGTGTGTGTGTGTGTGTGTACTCACCTAGTTGTACTCACCTAGTCGAGGTTGCAGGGGTCGAGTCCAAGCTCCTGGCCCCGCCTCTTCACTGGTCGCCACTAGGTCACTCTCCCTGAACCATGAGCTTTATCGTACCTCTGCTTAAAGCTATGAATGGATCCTGCCTCCACTGCATCTCTTCCCAAACTATTCCACTTCCTGACTACTCTGTGGCTGAAGAAATACTTCCTAACATCCCTGTGATTCATCTGTGTCTTGAGCTTCCAACTGTGTCCCCTTGTTGCTGTGTCCAGTCTCTGGAACATCCTGTCTTTGTCCACCGTGTCAATTCCTCTCAGTATTTTGTAAGTCGTTATCATGTCCCCCCTATCTCTCCTGTCCTCCAGTGTCGTCAGGTTGATTTCCCTTAACCTCTCCTCGTAGGACATACCTCTTAGCTCTGGGACTAGTCTTGTGGCAAACCTTTGCACTTTCTCTAGTTTCTTTACATGCTTGGCTAGGTGTGGGTTCCCGACTGGTGCCGCATACTCCAATATGAGCCTAACGTACACGGTGTACAGGGTCCTGAACGACTCCTTATTATGATGTCGGAATGCTGTTATGAGGTTTGCCAGGCGCCCATATGCTGCAGAAGTTATTTGGTTGATATGCGCTTCAGGAGATGTGCCTGGTGTTATACTCACCCCAAGATCTTTTTCCTTGAGTGAGGTTTGTAGTCTCTGGCCCCCTAGACTGTATTCCGTCTGCGGTCTTCTTTGCCCTTCACCAATCTTCATGACTTTGCACTTGGTGGGGTTGAACTCCAGGAGCCAATTGCTGGACCAGGCCTGCAGCCTGTCCAGATCCCTTTATAGTTCTGTCTGGTCTTCGATCGAATGAATTCTTCTCATGAACTTCACGTCATCTGCAAACAGGGACACTTCGGAGTCTATTCCTTCCGTCATGTCGTTCACAAATACTAGAAACAGCACTGGTCCTAGGACTGACCCCTGTGGGACCCCGCTGGTCACAAGAGCTCACTCTGATACCTCGCCACGTACCATGACTCGCTGCTGTCTTTCTAGCAAGTATTCTCGGTCCTCCAGTTTTTGCACTAATCTCTTGTGTGGAACTGTGTCAAACGCCTTCTTGCAGTCTAAGAAAATGCAATCCACCCACCCCTCTCTCTCTTGTCTTACTGCTGTCACCATGTCATAGAACTCCAGTAGGTTTGTGACACACTATTTCTCGTCTCTGAAACCATGTTGGCTGCTGTTGATGAGATCATTCCTTTCTATGGCTTTGCATACTATACATGTATGCATACTATATATGTCAGTGACACTGGTCTGTAGTTTAGTGCTTCGTGTCTGTCTCCTTTTTTAAAGATTGGGACTACATTTGTTGTCTTCCATGCCTCAGGCAATCTCCCTGTTTCGATAGATGTATTGAATATTGTTGTTAGGGGTACACATAGCGCCTCTGCTCCCTCTCTCAGGGCCCATGGAGAGATGTTATCCGGCCCCATTGCCTTTAAGATATCTAGCTCACTCAGAAGCCTCTTCACGTCTTCCTCGGTTGTGTGTACCGTGTCCAGCACTTGGTGGTGTGCCCCACCTCTCCGTCTTTATGGAGCCCCTTCTGTCTATTCTGTGAACTCCCCTCAAGGAAGGTTCCTTGATGTTGGTGAGGGGCTCTTGATTTAGGGAATTGGATCTGTGCTCCAGTTCCCCGAATTAAGCCTGAATGCCTTCAACATCCCCCCCAGGCGCTGTATAATCCTCCGGGTTTAGCGCTTCCCCCTTGATTATAATAATAATAATAATCCTCTGTGAACATTTCTTTGAATCTCTTGTTGAGTTCCTCACATACTTCACGGTCATTTCTTGTTGTCTCTCCTCCTTCCTTCCTTAGCCTGATTACCTGGTCCTTGACTGTTGTTTTCCTCCTGATGTGGCTGTATAACAGCTTCGGGTTAGATTTGGCTTTCACTGCTATGTCGTTTTCATATTGTCGTTGGGCCTCCCTTATTATCTGTGCATATTCATTTCTGGCTCTACGACTCATCTCCTTATTCTCCTGGATCCTTTGCCTTCTATATTTCTTCCATTCCCTAGCACATTTGGTTTGTGTGTGTGTGTGTGTGTGTGTGTGTGTGTGTGTGTGTGTGTGTGTGTGTGTGTGTGTGTGTGTGTGTTATCATGTCTCCCCTGACCCTCCTGTCCTCCAGTGTCGTCAGGCCGATTTCCCTTAATCTTTCTTCATAGGACATTCCCCTTAGCTCTGGAACTAACCTTGTCGCAAACCTTTGTACTTTCTCTAGTTTCTTGACGTGCTTTATCAAGTGCGGGTTCCAAACAGGTGCTGCGTACTCCAGTATGGGCCTGACATACACGGTGTACAGTGTCTTGAATGATTCCTTACTAAGGTATCGGAATGCTGTTCTCAGGTTTGCCAGGCGCCCATATGCTGCAGCAGTTATCTGATTGATGTGTGCTTCCGGAGACATGCTCGGTGTTATACTCACCCCAAGATCTTTCTCCTTGAGTGAGGTTTGCAGTCTTTGGCCACCTAGCCTATACTCTGTCTGTGGTCTTCTGTGCCTTTCCCCTATCTTCATGACTTTGCATTTGGCAGGATTAAATTCGAGAAGCCATTTGCTGGACCAGGTGTCCAGTCTGTCCAGGTCTCTTTGAAGTGTGTGTGTGTGTGTGTGGGTGTGTGTGTGTGCGTGTGTGTGTCTGTGTCTGTGTGTGTGTGTGTGTGTGTGTGTGTATGTGTGTGTGTGTTTGTGTTTGCGTGTGTACCCACGAAATGAGTGGTATTAATCAATAACAACACTGCACTAGCCAAGGAGTCGAACCCATGCTGTTTTCACCCGCCTCATGGTTAGCGAAAACGCATGATGCTTTAGAAAACTAGATCAGCATTGTTAAGGATTGTGTTGTCTAGTGGTCTAAAGCGTCATGCGTTTTCGCTCACCATGAAGCGGGCCAAAACAGCTTGGGCTCAACTTCTTGGCTAGTGCAGTGTTGTCCTTCATATGTATATATTTATATATATATATATATATATATATATATATATATATATATATATATATATATATATATATATATATATATATATTTATATATATATATATATATATATATATATATTATATATATATATATATATATATATATATATGCAATAAGATCACAGTAAACAGGTGATTTCAGAATATGCAAAACAACCACTCTGAAAGAATAGAGAAATTCCAAGCGCTTTCGTGACTACTCACATTATGAAGGAACTATGAAAGTAAAGCATCCTTGGACGCTTTACTTTCATAGTTCCTTGATAATGTGAGTAGTCACGAAAGCGCTTGAAATTTCTCTATTCTTTCAGAGTTGTTGTTTTGCATATATATATATATATATATATATATATATATATATATATATATATATATATATATATATATATATATATATATATATATATATATATATATATATATATATATATACATATATACATATATACATATATACATATATATATATATATATATATATATATATATGTATATATATATATATATATATATATATATATATATATATATATATATATATATATATATATATATATATATATATATATATATATATATATATATATATATATATGTCGTGCCGAATAGGCAGAACTTGCGATCTTGGCTTAAATAGCAACGCTCATTTTGCCATATAGGACAAGCGAAAATTTGTGTATGCAATAATTTCGCCAAAATCATTCTGAACCTAACGAAAAAAAATTATTTCACTGTGTTTGTTTAATATTAAATTATTGTAAACAAATCTAAAATATACATAGTTGGGTTAGGCTAAAATAAATTGTTCTTGTTATAATAAGGTTAGGTAAGTTTTCTAAGATTCTTTTGGTGCAAAATTAAATTTTTTTACATTAACATTAATGAAAAAAACATATCTTTAAACGTATAAGAGAAAATTTTAGAAAGGACTTAATTTTAAGTGAGTTCTTGCTAATTGACCAATTTTACATATTCGGCACGACATATATATATATATATATATATATATATATATATATATATATATATATATATATATATATATATATATATATATATATATATATATATATATATATATATATATCAGCCGGCTACAGCAAACGTTCAATTCTTTTGTTTGGAGAACATGAAATTCTTTGATCAGAGGGTGTTCAGCAGGGTGATCCACTCGCTCCACTTCTCTTCTGCCCAGCAGAAGAGAAGTGGAGCTCAACATCAGTTACCTTGATGATGGCACCCTGGCAGGTACTGAAGAGTCCCTGTTAGAGGACCTACGACTGGTGAAAGCACAGGAAGAAGACTTGGGACTCATTCTCAATCCCTCCAAGTGTGAAATCACAGCAAACCAGGAAATAATCACTGCCGTGCGAAGAATCCTCCCAGAAGTCTCTACGTCCACTCCGTCCAACAGTACCCTCTTGGGAGCACCGCTGGGTCACCAGGCCATCGACACTGTCCTCAAGGAAAAATTTAATGACCTGATGAGAATGGAGGAGAGAATCAGCGATCTTGATGCCCATGATGCTCTATATCTCCTCACAAGGTGTCTTACTATGCCAAGACTCACTTACTTCCTGAGGTGTGCACCCTCTTTTGACAACCCACCGCTCGACGAATATGACGCACACCTGAGATTAACCTTTAAGAAGGCCCTGAACCTGTCACTGGAGGATCAGCATTTGGATCAGGCAACCCTCCCAGTGCGACTGGGAGGTATAGGGTTGCGCAAAGCAACGCATGTAGCTTTACCTACTTTTCTTCCTTTGTGTTTGGCTTCCAGTGCACTAGTCAAGGAGATTATCCCCGAACGCTTGAGAGACGTGGTAGGAGCTCAGACCCCAGGTTTACTAAAGCAGCTATGCGGTGGGACACCCTTGTAGACTCCTCCAGCAGACCAGCTCCTCCCAAAGAACACAAACAGTCCTAGTCGTGGAAAAATCCAATCATGGGAAAAACCACTGATGGAAAAAATCGCCAACACAGTGCTCACGAACACTTCAGGAAAGGACAAAGCTCGTCTCCTGGCGGTGAAGGCACCACACTCTGGGGATTTCCTTCTAGCTGCTCCCAATTCTTCCCTGGGCACTCGACTAGATCCACAGGCCATTCGGATTGGTGTTGCTCTTCGCCTAGCCGCCCCCATCCTCACCGAACATAAATGTATTTGCTTCAGGGCGACAGCTGATCAATTCGGACTTCATGGTCTCGTGTGTCACACTTCAGAAGGGAAGTATGCCGGACATGAGGAGGTCATTGACATAAAGAGAAGCCTCGCCACAGCCGTTGCCCAACGGGATCCCCAAATGCAGAGGTCTGACGGAAGTCAAAAGCGTCCTGATGTAGCCACTATGCTACCCTGGAAGGATGGAAAGCAGATTGCCTGAGACTACACCTGTGCCGCCACATTGGCAGACACCTACTTGCCATACTCCATACCTGAAGGGGGTGGAGCTGCCAGCCACAGGGAGACCCAGAAGATATGCATATATGATGACCTCTCCCCTTGTTATAACTTCATCCTAATAGGGTCGGAGACCCTTGGTGTATGGGGCAAGTGTGCTCTAAAGTTCCTCAAAGAGCTGGGTGAAGAGCTCATCATAGAAGCCAAGGATCACAGCGCCACCAGCTTCCTCTTTCAGAGACTCAGTGTCGCTATCCAGAGAGATGCCTACAGCATTCTGGACGAAGTATTCGAAATGTAGCTCTGAGTTGTTATCTAGGTTGTTTTACTGTCTGTTGTATTTTTGTGAATATTTTGTCAATGTATTTTGTCTTTAAATAAAATATATATTAAATATAGGGGTGGTAGGAGAAAATTTTCAAACAGCTTCAGGGAGAACCTTGAGTTTTCCTTGAAGCAAGTTTATTCTTTTCTCTGAGGATGAGGGTCTCCAGGACAGTTCCGGAGGTGGTACCATATATATATATATATAAATATATATATATATATATATATATATATATATATATATTATATATACATATATATATTATATATACATATATATATACATATATATATACATATATTCATATATATATATATTATATATACATATATATATATATATATATATATATATATATATATATATATATATATATATATATATATATATATATATCTCCATGGGGAAGTGGAACAGAATTCTTCCTCCGTAAGCCATGCGTGTTGTAAGAGGCAACTAAAATGCCGGGAGCAAGGGGCTAGTAACCCCTTCTCCCGTATAAATTACTAAATTTAAAAGAGAAACTTTCGTTTTTCTTTTTGGGCCACCCTGCCTTAGTGGGATACGGCCGGTGTGTTGAAAGAAATTATATATATATATATATATATATATATATATATATATATATATATATATATATATATATATATATATATATATATATATATATTTATATATATATACACCCACAAACTAATTTGAGACTATAAAGCAAATAGAAAAGCTTTCAAAAGACGGCTAACTACTGTTAACTGCCGACATACCTGTCCCTCAACTAGGCAATTATCCATTAGAGTTAACGACATGGTCACCACTCTGGCGGTCATTATACACTGCAAAGTTCATAAAACAATTAAAAGCTCATGAATGTCCTGTGCCTGTGTTGGCTATAATGACATCGTGGGCGTTATGGGGTATGATTACCTCGTAGTCGTTATGGTATATGATGACCCCGTCGCCGGCGTATGTTGAACTCACGGGCGTTATGGGGCGTGATAACAATGTGGGCGTGATAACACTGTAGCCGTGATGACCCCACTGATGTTACTGTGCACAGTGACCCAGTGTTATGTTACAGCACTGATCAGACAACATTTTTAGACCACTTTACGCAAGGTTTTCTTAACAAATTATGTCCATACCAGTGTATAAACGTATACCTGAATACATAATAGTTTCTACCCTAAGAGATTTTTGTTAAATATAATGCAGATTAAGTGTTGTTAGTGAGATGCTGTTGGAACGGCAGTATTCTTTATGCATGACTCGCAGTGCCACCACCGTAATCAATCAACGTGATTACCTCCCTGATTATTAGAAAAATCACTGTCGATATAGATAAATATCACAAGGCATCATCTGTTATGCCTGGCTTATTGTACATTCACTAACAAACTTACCCAGGCTATTGATCAGTTGCATCAGCACTACCTACAGTTTCATTCCAAGGACTCAGAATTTTTCATAATCCCCAAAACTATGAAAAGTCATAAAGAACGACTGTCAGTGAATAAACAGCAGAATAAAAGGGGACTTAAAACACGGTCCATGCATTTAACAGGTCCAAAAATGCAGTTACTCAGCCACGAGGATATTACGACCTCTACTTCTATCGATTGGTTGTTTCCGTAAGCAAACTATAACCCTAGAATTTCATCCCACAGTCCTAGAAGTTTTCATAGCACATGTATTCTCAAACCAAAGCTACTATATATATTCATTAAACCCAAGATTAGTTCTAATGAACAACTGTCAAAAAACAAAAACAAAAATGAAAGGAGACTCGGACTGTGATCTCTCTTTCTCTCTCTCTCTCTCTCTCTCTCTCTCTCTCTCTCTCGATATATATATATATATATATATATATATATATATATATATATATATATATATATATATATATATATATATATATATATATATATATATATTTTTTTTTTTTTTTCAACAAGTCGGCCGTCTCCCACCGTCGTGCCGAATAGGTAAAAAAAAGTTGCGGTTTTAGCTTAAATAGCAATGCTCTTCTTCCCAAATAAAGCAAGCGAAAATTTGTGTGTAGTAATTTCGCAAAAATCAATGTGTTTGTTTATTACTAAATATATATTATTAAATATATATATATATATATATATATATATATATATACATATATATATATATATATATATATATATATATATATATATATATATACAGTGAAACATATAAGTGAACAGTATTTAGATAAGGCTAAAGAGGTCTTTGTGGCATTTATGGATTTGGAAAAGGCGTATGACAGAGTGGATAGGGGGGCAATGTGGCAGATGTTGCAAGTGTATGGTGTAGGAGGTAGGTTACTGAAAGCAGTGAAGAGTTTTTACGAGGATAGTGAGGCTCAAGTTAGAGTATGTAGGAAAGAGGGAAATTTTTTCCCAGTAAAAGTAGGCCTTAGACAAGGATGTGTGATGTCACCGTGGTTGTTTAATATATTTATAGATGGGGTTGTAAGAGAAGTAAATGCGAGGGTCTTGGCAAGAGGCGTGGAGTTAAAAGATAAAGAATCACACACAAAGTGGGAGTTGTCACAGTTGCTCTTTGCTGATGACACTGTGCTCTGGGAGATTCTGAAGAGAAGTTGCAGAGATTGGTGGATGAATTTGGTAGGGTGTGCAAAAGAAGAAAATTAAAGGTGAATACAGGAAAGAGTAAGGTTATGAGGATAACAAAAAGATTAGGTGATGAAAGATTGAATATCAGATTGGAGGGAGAGAGTATGGAGGAGGTGAACGTATTCAGATATTTGGGAGTGGACGTGTCAGCGGATGGGTCTATGAAAGATGAGGTGAATCATAGAATTGATGAGGGAAAAAGAGTGAGTGGGGCACTTAGGAGTCTGTGGAGACAAAGAACTTTGTCCTTGGAGGCAAAGAGGGGAATGTATGAGAGTATAGTTTTACCAACGCTCTTATATGGGTGTGAAGCGTGGGTGATGAATGTTGCAGCGAGGAGAAGGCTGGAGGCAGTGGAGATGTCATGTCTGAGGGCAATGTGTGGTGTGAATATAATGCAGAGAATTCGTAGTTTGGAAGTTAGGAGGAGGTGCGGGATTACCAAAACTGTTGTCCAGAGGGCTGAGGAAGGGTTGTTGAGGTGGTTCGGACATGTAGAGAGAATGGAGCGAAACAGAATGACTTCAAGAGTGTATCAGTCTGTAGTGGAAGGAAGGCGGGGTAGGGTCGGCCTAGGAAAGGTTGGAGGGAGGGGGTAAAGGAGGTTTTGTGTGCGAGGGGCTTGGACTTCCAGCAGGCATGCATGAGCGTGTTTGACAGGAGTGAATGGAGACAAATGGTTTTTAAAACTTGACGTGCTGTTGGAGTGTGAGCAAAGTAACATTAATGAAGGGATTCAGGGAAACCGGCAGGCCGGACTTGAGTCCTGGAGATGGGAAGTACAGTGCCTGCACTCTGAAGGAGGGGTGTTAATGTTGCAGTTTAAAAACTGTGGTGTAAAGCACCCTTCTGGCAAGACAGTGATGGAGTGAATGATGGTGAAAGTTTTTCTTTTTCTGGCCAACCTGCCTTGGTGGGAATCGGCCAGTGTGATAATAAAAAAATAATATATATATATATATATATATATATATATATATATATATATATATATATATATATATATATATATATATATATATATATATATATATATATATATATATATATATATATATATATATATATATATAGATAGATAGATAGATAGATAGATAAAGGTCGTTATCATGTCCCCACCTCACACTCTCTCCTGTCCTCCAGTGTCGTCAGGTTGATTTCCCTTAGCCTCTATTTGTAGGACATACCACTTAGCTCCGTGACTAGTCTTGATGCAAACCTGTGCACTTTCTCTAATTTCTTGAAGTGCTTAACCATTTGTGGGTTCCAAACTGGTGCTGCATATTCCAATATTGGGCTCACATACACTGTGTACAGAGTCCTGAATGATTCCTTACTGAGATGTCGGAACACTATTCTTAGGTTAGCTAGTCACCCATCTGCTGCAGTAGTTATTTGGCTGTTGTGCGCTTTAGATGTGTTTGGTATTATACTCACCCCAGGATCCTTTTCCTTTTGTGTGGGTTGTAGTCTTTGGCTACATAACCTGTACTCTTTGGTCTTCTTTGACTTTCCCTAATCTTCATGACTTTGCAAATGGGTGAGTTAAACTCCTGGAGCTACTTGCTGGACCAGGCTTCCAGTCTCTCCAGGTCCCTTTGTAGTTCTACCTGATCAGCATCTGAGTGAATTCTTCGCATTAATTTCACATCGTGTGTAAACAGGGTCTTCTCTGAATCTATCTCTTGCATCATATCATTCACATATACCAGAAACAGCACCAGTCCTAGGACTGACTTCTGTGGAACCCGGCTCGTCATAGATGCGGACTCTCGCACCTCGTTGTTGCCTTCCTGTCAGGTATTCTCTGATCCATTGCAGTGCCTTTCCTGTTAAACCTGCCCACTCCTCTAGTTTTTGCACAAATCTCCTGTGTAGAACTGTATCGGAAGCCTTCTTACAGTCCAAGAAAATGCAGTCCACTTACTCCTCTCTTTCTTGTCTTACTTCCTTCACCTTTTCATATGTGTATATGTCTGTGTGTGCGTGTGTGTTTGTGAATGCCTGTTTACCTATATGAGGTGCAGGGGTTGAGTCAGCTTCTAGTCCCGCCCCTTCGCTGGTCGCTACTAGGTCCATTCCTGGTTTCATGAGCCTTATCGTACCTGTTCTTGAACTATATATGGATGGTACCTCTAGAGCCAGACACTGTAGATTGTGTAAGTATTAGTTTGTGTGTGTGTGCAAGAGACCTTTCAAGATAACGCCTCTTCTGCTAAGTGGTCGTAGGCATTAAAGGTCTCCTTCAAATAAACATGATTTTCTATCAACCATTTGTTGACTTACGGTTCGACTTTTTTATATTCCATTTGAAGGATTAACATGTAGGGACCATTCAGAGCCAGGTAATTATGCATGATTCGAAGGCAGAGTAGCTAAATTACCTTTGCTGAAAAGCTCACATATTAGCAACCTTAGCATTGAGAACAAGCGAGCACAAATTTAAATTGTGGGGGGGGGGGGGAAGAGGTATCGTAAAGAATCTTTAATTATTTCTTCACAAATATTACTTTCATGAAAGTACCTTGACGTTTGAGAAAGGCCCTTGATCTACTGAACCAGAATGATCTTCCCTACCTTGAATCAAATATATTAATTTCCTATTCTCTAGGTTTCATGTCCATTATGAGTTTGCTTTTCCCACTTAAATATAGTATTAGTAATTCAGAAATATTATGTGACTAATTAAATGGGATACAATATTAGATAGTAAAAGTTGCAGCTATTGCATTTTTTTAGAAATAATAAAAAATTAACCAAGCAGGTGTACGACACACAGTTTTGTTCCTATAACTACACATAGGTAATTAAACACTTTCTTGGTTTTAGACAAGAATAAATTTTTTGTTTTCTAATTATCCAATATCAATGAAGTTTTTACTGTGATTTAAACAGCATTTGAAACCTACACACCCTGTTTGTAGTGACTTTTGTCTCAAAAAATTAAAAAAAAATAATAATGCCCTATTGTATAGGGTATAAAACTCTACTTAGGTTGCAAAATTGGTAAGATATACAATGTTCTAGTTGACATCAGATGAAAGATAAAGGGCTAGATAATTCTGTGATTACCTGCTTTTGAGGGAAATGTCAAAAAATTGCATAAATAAAAAATATTGAAATTTGCCTTTTTTTGAGGATTTTTTGGGGAAAAAGTCAAGAAAAAACGGTAAGGAATATGATAAATCCCCGTTACCATTGAGTAGAACCATCATTCCTCAATAATGTGTGCAAAAATGATGACAATCCGTCAACTTGTTCTCGCAAAACGAGTATCGAAAGGTCACTATCTTATTCCGTAGAAACAAAGAAATTCCATTTTCTGTAAAACTCTACGTTCACGGCGCGCCAGACTTCACTACACCATACACTTTCAATCTCGATGGCAGCTCACAGGCGAGTGAGCAGCTCTCACTCTGAGCATTAATATGGAGTCTGCAGCCAAGATGCCATGCTGTGTATTTCGAAAGAAACAATCGTACAAATAGTGAATTTTGGAGTAAAATAAAAAAAGAAAATACAAATTGTACTCGTTGGAATGCAGGAGGGAGAGATATATCATAATCTACACTTGGAAAATCTTGGAAGGCAGCCCCTGGCTGCCTTCAAGAGAGAGCTGGACAGATACCTAAAGTCAGTGCCGGATCAGCCGGGCTGTGGCTCGTACGTTGGACTGCATGCGGCCAGCAGTAACAGCCTAGTTGATCAGGCCCTGATCCATCGGGAGGCCTGGTCATGGACCGGGCCGCGGGGGCGTTGATCCCCGGAATAACCTCCAGGTAACCTCCAGGTATGTACTCTTGATGAGAGCAAGAACAGAAGAATTACATTTTGGGAAAAAGATACGTAGAAATATGATAGAAGTATGCCAATTGCATCAATATGTTGCCAGAATTATGCACTATTTTTCTGTAAGAAAACATTTTATTTCCAAATTTTTCAGATATTTTTTCTTCCCGGATTACTTTCTTCCCTCCCTTCACTTGAGCTTTTTAGAAGAAAATAGGTAATTACGCATACAAGGACTGTCTAAAACATAAAATTACTAACAAAAACGATGAAGTACAAAACAAAATAGGCAAATTTGTAAACACATTTTGGTCAGCATATTCCTGCTGTTACCAGCTGGCTGTCTCGGCCGTACTGGCAAATATAACATGTTGTACAAGAATGGTATACAATACCCACAAGATGAAATTAAGACACATGTGCAACATCTGGGTATCTTTATTGTAGACGTTTCGCCATCCAGTGGCTTTATGATTACCTCCTCTTCTGTATATAGTTCTACTGTCTTCACATTATGTCCGACAATTTGTATTGATGAAGCCACTGGATGGCAAAACGTCTACAAAAAAGATACCCAGATGTTGCAAATGTGTTTTAATTTCAAAATGCAACATGTCTCATTAGTCACCATAGTTGGTCGTAGAAGAAGAAAAAGCAGAGGAGAGCGTCTCCAGAAAGAAAACTTGCAAGATTAATGTAGCTAATTTAGAGACATTCTTCCCCATTACTGGGAACGTGATGAGAAAAAGTGGAGAGCCCTCCCCCGCAACCTCACGAGATCAACGTCTCGTTACGATGAAGAGTGAAGCCGATGCTTGAATCTTGAAGCCTAAAACTTGCAGTCTGGTAAAGTACATCTAAAGCCTAGATCTCATGTGCTGATGGCTAGAACCTAGAACATGACGATCAATGTAACGTTTTGAGAATAGCTTGACTCCAGTTTATATCCTCGAGTCTAAAGTCTGAAGAATAAATACTGAAACTTGGACCTTGATGAACAAGGAATAGAAACTGCTGACTGGAGCAAAACATACAGCTCAATTAATGGAACTTGAACCTGGAGCAAAACATTTCGTCACCGTACATTCATTTTGAAAATTAAGTAATGAAGTCTGAAATTTGAAGCATAAATCCAGTTAACCCGAAGTCACAAACCATGATGCTTAACCAAAAACCTTTAGAATTAAAGCTTAAAGCATGAATATTATGTTCTTAAGAATTCTTAATCCAAATACATATTTATATATGTCGTGCCGAATAAGTTAAACTTGCGAATTTGCCTTGAATAGTAATGCTCTTTTTCCTGAATTGGGTGAGCGAAAATTTGTGTATGCAATAATTTCACAAAAATAATTCTGAACCTGACGAAATAATATGTCATTGTGTTTGTTTATTATTAAATTATTGTAAACTTATCTAAAATATTTTTGGATAAGGCTTAATTAAATTGCGATTGTTATAATTAGGTTAAGTAAGTTTTTTAAGGTTCTTTTGTTACAAAATTATTATTTTTTACGTTAACATAAATGAAAAAATATATATTTTTAAACATATAAGAGAAAATTTTAGAAAGGACTTAATTTTAAATGAGTTCTTGCTAATTGACCAGTTTTACCTATTCGGCACGAAATATATATATATATATATATATATATATATATATATATATATATATATATATATATGATAACCCTATACTGCACGAATATGATAGTATCCTGAGGCAGATTTTTACGAAAGTACTTAACCTTACTCTAGAAGACGGGCAGTGGAACCAAGCTACACTTCCAGTCAGACTAGGAGGCATTGGTGTCCGCAAGTCATCACAGATTGCGCTACCTGCTTTTCTGTCCTCATGTATTGCATCCAGAGGGCTTGAAGAA
>NC_091293.1:72501374-72543874 GCF_038502225.1 Cherax quadricarinatus
TATAGATTTGGAAAAGTCGAATGACAGGGTGGATAGGGGGGCAATGTGGCAGATGTTGCAGGTGTATGGTATAGGAAGTAGGTTACTGAAAGCAGTGAAGAGTTTTTACGAGGATAGTGAGGCTCAAGTTAGAGAATGTAGGAAAGAGGGAGATTATTTCCCAGTAAAAGTAGGCCTTAGACAAGGGCGTGTGATGTCACCGTGGTTGTTTAATATATTTATAGATGGGGTTGTAAGAGAAGTAAATGCGAGGGTCTTGGCAAGAGGCGTGGAGTTTGGGAGATTCTGAAGAGAAGTTGCAGAGGTTGGTGGATGAATTTAGTAGGGTAAGTAAAAGTAGAACATTAAAAGTGAATACAGGAAAGAGTAAGGTTATGAGGATAACAAAAAGATTAGGTGATGAAAGATTGGATATCAGATTGGAGGGAGAGAGTATGGAGGAGATGAATGTATTCAGATATTTGGGAGTGGACGTGTCAGCGGATGGGTCTAAGAAAGATGAGGTGAATCAGAATTGATGAGGGGAAAAAGGTGAGCGGTGCACTTAGGAGTCTGTGGATACAAAGAACTTTGCCCTTGGAGGCAAAGAGGGGAATGTATGAGAGTATAGTTTTACCAACGCTCTTATATGGGTGTGAAGCATGGGTGATGAATGTTGCAGCGAGGAGAAGGCTGGAGGTAGTGGAGATGTCATGTCTGAGGGCAATGTGTGGTGTGAATATAATGCAGAGAATTTGTAGTTTGGAAGTTAGGAGGAGGTGCGGGATTGCCAAAACTGTTTCCAGAGGGCTGAGGAAAGGTTGTTGAGGTGGTTCGGACATGTAGAGAGAATGGAGCAAACAGAATGACTTCAAGAGTGTATCAGTCTGTAGTGGAAGGAAGGTGGGGTAGGGGTCGGCCTAGGAAAGGTTGGAGGAAGGGGGTAAAGGAGGTTTTGAGTGCGAGGGGCTTGGACTTCCAGCAGGCATGCGTGAGCGTGTTTGATAGGAGTGAATGGAGACAAATGGTTTTTAATACTTGACGTGCTGTTGGAGTGTGAGCAAAGTAACATTTATGAAGGGATTTAGGGAAACCGGCAGGCCGGACTTAAGTCCTGGAGATGGGAAGTTCAGTGCCTGCACTCTGAAGGAGGGGTGTTAATGTTGCAGTTTAAAAACTGTAGTGTAAAGCACCCTTCTGGCAAGACAGTGATGGAGTGAATGATGGCGAAAGTTTTTCTTTTTCGGGCCACCCTGCCTTGGTGGGAATCGGCCAGTGTGCTAATAAAATATATATATATATATATATATATATATATATATATATATATATATATATATATATATATATATATATATATATATATATATATATATATATATATATATATATATATATATATGTGTATGAGAGAATATATATATATATATATATATATATATATATATATATATATATATATATATATATATATATATATATATATATATATGTATGAGAGAATATATATATATATATATATATATATATATATATATATATATATATATATATATGTCGTGCCGAATAGGCAGAACTTGCGATCTTGGCTTAAATAGCAACGCTGATCTTGCCATATAGGTCAAGCAAAAATTTGAGTATGCAATAATTTCGCCAAAATCATTCTGAACCTTACGAAAAAAATATATTTCACTGTGTTTGTTTAGTATTAAATTATTGTAAACAAATTTAAAATATTTTTAGTTGGGATAGGCTAAAATAAATTGTTCTTGTTATAATAAGGTTAGGTAAGTTTTCTAAGATTCTTTTGGTGCAAAATTAATTTTTTTTACATTAACATTAATGAATAAAATATATCTTTAAACGTATAAGAGAAAATTTTAGAAAGGACTTAATTTTAAATGAGTTCTTGCTAATTGACCAGTTTTACATATTCGGCACGACATATATATATATATATATATATATATATATATATATATATATATATATATATATATATATATATATATATATATATATATATATATATATATATATATATATATATATATATATATATGTCGTGCCGAATATGTATATATATATATATATATATATATATATATATATATATATATATATATATATATATATATATATATATATATATATATATGCAAGGAATTCGCGAGAGCATGCGAAATATACACAAACACTGATCTCTGGCTGAAGGAGACTCGAACCTACGAACCTTAGGACAAGGTACGCAGTGCTTTACCAATCTACCCACACTGGACCAATACCTTGGCGTGATGCATGCAGGGGATGAGATGAAAAGCTGTAAGCCTTCTCCCTGAAAGCTGGCTGCCTTGGATCAAACGTGTAGCGCATGCTACACGCCAAGGTATTGGTCCAGTGTGAGTAGATTGGTAAAGCACTGCGTACCTTGTCCTAAGGTTCGTAGGTTCGAGTCTCTTTCAGCCAGAGATCAGTGTTTGTATGTATATATATATATATATATATATATATATATATATATATATATATATATATATATATATATATATATATATATGTATATATATGTATATATATATATATATATATATATATATATATATATATATATATATATATATATATATATATATATATATATATATATATATATATATATATGTATGAGAGAATATATATATATATATATATATATATATATATATATATATATATATATATATATATATATATATATATATATATATAAGAAAGGTAATAAGAGAAAGAAAAAGAATATAGAGTGATAAGATAGGTGATAAAAAGAGATGGGGAGCACTGAGAAGCACTATAGATATAGAGATATAAAAGCCTGAGTATTTCCGGTAATAAACTTCATCTTCATTAAGCAAATTGTAAAATACTCTCTAACAGTTGTGTTTAGTTTTATTACCTGGGGAGACGCGAGTTGTGTAATTAGGGGGAGAGAAGCGATGTATTACATGGAGGAGAGACCAGGTGTGTGTTTGAGAGAGAGAGAGAGCGAGAGAGAGAGAGAGAGAGAGGGGGGAGAGAGAGACAGACAGACAGAGACAGACAGACAGACAGACAGACAGACAGACAGACAGACAGACAGACAGACAGATACGATGTGTGTTTACTTCTACATATCTAATTCTATAATAAATTTGTGACTACTGCATAACCTAAGTAGCCTATGAATTATTTACTTATACTATGAAGACGAGGATCGCCCTTCCAAGGGGTGATTTGATGATGGTTGTCCCGGTTAACTGGAGTTCTTTCTTTCTTCAAATCAAACCTAATTCTTTCACCTTCTCCAAGTGTTGCATGATCCTTACGGGTTCAGCGCCTTCCTATGAATAGGTTTCTGCATGAAAACTATTGACTAAATTTATACCTTTCGTTGATAAATTAGACACATGTGCAACTCTTGGGTATCTTTATTGAGGAAACGTTTCGCCACACAGTGGCTTCATTAGTCCATACAAAGGAGAATCTTGAAGAACAGGAGGAGAATGAGGTAATCAGTCCCTCAACCTTGAGTCGATGTGGTCAGTCCATCAATTTTGAATAGAATACGGCATACGTGAGAAGAAGGAGCTTATAAACCGTATGGTAGGAGAGGTGCAGCAGTCATGTCGGTTCTCTGAACCATTCATCTACAAACCTGTCAGACACTGCAACTTCTTGGGATCTTAATACTTGGGAATTCTTCGCTTGCCTAATTCTTGGGCACGACCTACTTCCACATTGAACAAATATGACACCACCTATGACTGCTGCACCTCTCCTACCAACGGTTTATAAGCTCCTTCTCCGCACGTATGCCGTATTCTATTCAAAATTGATGGACTGACCACATCGACTCAAGGTTGAGGGACTGATTACCTCATTCTCCTCCTGTTCTTCAAGATTCTCCTTTGTATGGACTGATGAAGCCACTGTGTGGCGAAACGTTTCCTCAGTAAAGATACCCAAGAGTTGCACATGTGTCTAATTTATCAACATGTCGGTTCTCTGAACCATTCATCTACAATACCTTTCGTATAATTCCTGTTGTGAGAAATATTAGAAACCCGCCAGATACCTCCACACGATGGAAGGTAATATACAGTATACACAAACAGACCTTCCGGTGGATCAGGGAATGATCCAACATGCTGTTCCTGCTGGTTGCACACATTCCAACGTACGAACCACAGCCCGGTTGATCGGGCATTGACTGTAAGTTGTTGTCCAGTTCCCTCTTGAAGGCAGCCAGTGGTCTCTTGATAATTCCCCTTATGCATGATGAAAGTCCGTTTAACAGTCTTGGGCCCGGATCACTTGTTTTCTTTTCTCTCAGTGTACTCATGGCGCCCTTACTTTTCACTGGGAGTATGTGGCACCGTCTTCCTAGGGAGTGATTTATGTGTGCAGATTTACCTGGAAACCTGGAGAGGGTTTCGGCGGTCAAACCCCCCCCCCCCCCCTCCGCGGATTTTCCAGGTGAATATTAGTCCATGAGTTTAAAACGTTCCCACTAATTAAAGTGTTTGACTGAACTTAAACCTGCAATGAAGGTTTTCTGTGCATTGTCTAGTTCTTCGATTTCGCCTGCCATGAATGGGGCTGTTAGTTTACAGCAGTATTTCTGTCCAGAGAGAACTAGTTACTTAAAAAAGGATCATCGGTGGGATGTCATCCCTTATCTTGATAGGATGGATAATAATCCATCCTATCATTTTCCTTGCAGATGGGATAGTGACATTGTTGTAATCCTTGAAGATGAGATCCTTTGGTATTAACACTTCCAAGTCCTTCACATAAGTTTTCCACACTATTACGTAGTTAGAGTTTTTAGTATACTCCGTTCTAGATATTATTTCCTTAAGCTTTCCATAATGGAGTAACTGAAATTTGTCCTCATTGAACATCTCATTGTTTTCTGTGGCCCATTGGAAAGTTTGGTTTATATCCACTGGAAGATTTTCCGCGATCTCAACGGATGACACTCTCATTCAAATTCTAGTTTCGTCTGCAAAAGAAAACACAGTGCTATGGTTTACATCTCCATCTGTCTGATATGAAGATGAAGAACAGGCTGGGGGCTAGTACTGTACCTTGTGGAACTGAGCTTTTCACTGTGGCAGCCTCTTTGCGTTCTATTGGTTACAAAGTTGATTCACCTGTCCACTTTTTCAGGTATTCCTTTAGCATGTATTTTATGCTTTATCGCACCATGATCACACTTGTCGAAGGTTTTTGCCAAGTCTGTGTATATTACATCTACATTCTGTTTGTCCTCCAGTTTATACAAGTCTCTGTCATAGTAGTCCAGTAGTTGTGAGAGGCAGAAGCGACCTGCTTGAAACCCATGCTGCCCTGGGTTGTACTGCTGTTGGAAATACAAGTAGTTCGTGATCATGCGTTTTAGAGCTCTTTCAAATACCGATAGGTCTGTAATTCTTTGTTATTGCTTTGCTGCCACCTTTATGGAATGATGCTATATCCATTGTTTTTAGCGAATGTGGGATGACACCCTTGTCGAGGCTCCATCTCCATAGTATATACTTAGGGCACGTGAAAGGGGTTTCATTGCAGTTCTTGATGAACATGGATTTTTCACAAGTCTGGACCTGGGGCAGAGTGCATGGGCATGTTTTCAATGGCTTTTCCCATGTCCAGTGGAGGTAGGGTTACTTCAGTAATTTATCAAACACTGAAAAGGTTTTGAGACTTGTTCATGAAAACTTCATTCTCATTGTTGATCTTTAATCTGATTAATGGCTCACTAAACACAGAGTCATCTGAGACTTCAGAGCCTCACTCATTTCTTTGCTGTCCCGTCTACTTCGAGCAATGGCCCAATACCGGATGTGCTTTTACACTACTTTAGGCATATGGAAAGAAATGTTATATATCATTCTGTTTCTCCTGGATCCTGTATGAATTATTTAACTTAAGTTCAATGTTTTCTACTTTTCTAGTCAGTGCTTCCTTGTGCATTTCAGATAACCTAGCCCCCTTGAGAAGCTCAGTGAGTCTTCACTTCTTTCTGGTTTACTTCTCTTCCTGTTCCTTAGGGGAATATGCCTTGAGTACACTTCAGCTGCCAAACAGGTGATCTTTTCAAGATACTTGCTCAGATCCATGTTATTTAAGTTATCTTTCCAGTATGTTTTATTTAGTACATGGTTTATTTGCTCCCGGTTGATGTTCTTGATATTGAAGTTGAATTTGGTGACGGCATCCTCGTATCTTTTTTTATTTTGTTGCTCGGGAGCCCTGTGCGTGCAAGCCTGGAGATCGATTAGGTTATGATTTCAATTAATTGTCTTTGATACTGATATATTTCGAAGCAAGTCATCATTATTCATGAAAATAAGGTAAAGGGTGTTTCCAATCATGTTGCCTCCACTGTCTGTGTTGGCTTAGGGGAATTTATCGCAGAGATTCAGCAATTTAAGTGTGCATCACCTATCATCTGAGCTTTCTCCAGCAAATAACATTATTTGCTACTTTCTCCCTTTTTGTATTTCTTAAACTGAAAATCAACAAGCAGCAAGATATTTCGTGCTGGAAGAATTTCCAGACAGTAATCAAATTTCAGTAGCTGTACCTTGAACTGTTGGGAAGTAGCATTTGCTGGCTTATATATAACCAGAATGACTAGGTTTTAGGTCTCACTTTTTAATGCTAAAAACTATAACTACATCATTTGTGGTGTTCAGTAACTCTATGCGAATGGACGATTCTTTGACATACAGGCAAACCCATCCTCCTCTTTGGTGTCTGTTCTTTCTGTCGCATCTAGATAAATTACACCCTGTTATCCATATTTCGTTGTCAAAGTGGTTTTATGTGTGGGTCTTTGTGGAAGGTATTTTGTTGGTGGATATGCTTAAGGTCCTGTATATTCGCAGATGCAAATGAATTCGTACTGCAAGTTTGCCGGAGTGATTTTTTTTTTTTTTGTGGTTCTTGGGCGCCACATCAGTCCATCAAGGAAGGTTCTTGATGTTGGTGAGGGGCTCTTGATTTGGAAGATCTGTGGTTCCCCGCCTGAATGCCTTCCACATCCCCCCCCCCAGGCGCTGTATAATCCTGTGCCTCCAGTCCATCAAGGTGGTGGAATATTTTTTACACTTTTTTTTAACTGTCGTGTAGGCACTCCTTTGGCAAGACAGTGATGGAATGAATGATGATGAAAGTGTTTCTTCTTTGTCAGGTCACACTGCCTTGGTGGAAAACGGCTGATGTGTTAATAAAAAAGTAATAATTCTTTTTCCAGTTTCCTGGCAGTAAAAAATCACTTACAGTGGAATAAATGGTTATGTTTGTGGGGTCTGAACCTTGTGGTCGGGGCATCATTTTTGCATGTTGCCAAATTTGCATGTTTCATTTGTTTTCCCAGATATTCGATACCAACAGATGCCCAAGGCATAGAATCTTGTACAATTTTATTTTCAGCTGAATAGAATTTGTGGGGTCTGAGTTCTCAATTTGTACAGTTTTTAGAACTACACTACTGTCTTCAGCAACCATACCAGTATCACCACCACCAGCTATTTCTATAACTGGACTAACACTGTTCTCGGAAGCAGACTCCTGCTCTTCTAAACTGTACTGGTGATTGTGGTTTCGTGTAATTATAGGTGCTCTATTAAATTTGTAATGGTGGCTATGTAATTGCAGTTGCTCTATTATATCTGCAATGGTGACTGTGGTAGATTCTGAAGCTGAGTCTGCAATAGTGAGTATTAGAGTTTGAAGCTGGATCACCACTAGGACTGGAGGCTGAGTTGGGTGTTCTGGTGACTTGTACTTTTTTCAGGGGTCTCCATTTATTTCCGAGTCGTCCGGTCTAATATTGGTATTCCGAATGTTGCTATATTTTGCTCCTCTTTCACACTCGCTCTCAAGTGGAGGGTCACCACTTGCCCTTCCTTCCATGTTTTATTTTATGTTTTATTTTAGGTTAGGTTGGTTGATTCCTGCCTTTATTTACAAGCTATGATGTGTTACCTACATCAATTCATTTGAAAGACTTTTTAATGCTGAAAGACATACAGATAGGGAAGAGGATGAAGTTGGAGCCATCTGGGGGCCTGCGATTTCACTTTGGTACACTATCCAAGAGGGCTCCATGTATTTGCCTGTTCATTATTCAGTACCCTCCTTAATACTTTCTTATTGCAGATCCAGAAACACAATTTGGGTACCACGAAACCTCGTGGTGGAGGGTTGGAAGGGTAAGCAGTGGTTGAGGTGGTACTTAGGCGTAGTTTGGAATACTGTGATTTAACCGACCCAACGAAACATTTCTTACTTGGAGTTTACTTAGAGAGAGTTCCGGGGGTCAACGCCCCGGTGGCCCGGTCTGTGACCAGGCCTATAACAGTCACATTTTCTCACCCATTACCTATATATTTCCCTATCCTCACTCAACGTACAAGTCATGTGCCAAAAATGCTTTGCATAATTATGGGCTTGCAGAATGCACAACTAAATGTTACCCATCTCTTTTTAAACATTGTATCTTGCTGAAATAAATCTGTCATTCTCTTGTCTATGATTTCTGTTCTATGGGTTGCTTGACTGGTAGTAGTGGGGGATAGTACTTGGTGGTTCATTGGTATAGGGGCGAAGGTATGTGTTGTTTTTCCGGGTTGTCTATGCTGCCAGACGTATGACGGCAACAGAAAAACCTGAGGGGAATATCTTCAATCATGGCCCTTTCTCCCTCCTTCATTAATGATCAGATTATTGTTTTTGTTCTACATGCGATGGCTTGGAGTTACCATCAACTTTAATTAACTGCCTTAAACAGCTTCCTGGAACAATGGAAAGACTTAATACCAGTGACTGACTTTGATGTGTATGAAGCTTCTGCGAAGGTGATGCTACATTATAGTTTAAATTCACTTCATTTATGTAAATTCATTATTCCTGTGAGTCACTCCATTTAACAATTTAAATTCATTATGTATCGGTACCCTAATTATCTCACTATGTGGGAAACTCAATCCTCTGGGTGAATACTGGAGACGCGCCAACTCCAGTTTTAAAGTCATTTGCTAGTTGACTGATTGGCTTGAAAGGGCGATCACATTTCACTGTTTTCTCCTCGTAATTTATCACTACACTGTGCATTATATTTGTCACAACGGTTATGAACTATGTTTTTCAACGAACAAGTTCCTCTCACTGCACAATACTGGAATCGTTATATTTAAACACTGTACATAAAGGCGTTGACTCAGAGGCCTCCGAGGGTAATAGGTTCCCATAACTCACTTCCCATTTAATTATATCAGATACTCTTTCTCAGTGATAGGCAGTTTGCTTTTCTGGACTACACTGCTCCCTTGAGTATGGTTACACTATTAGTCCAGATTCTCATTAACTACTCCACAGTAAAACTAGTTAAGCATTAAAAGAACTTCCCTGGAATGGAAACGTGACACTGCGTCTAAGCTGGATCCTTGGCACTTTCAATATTTTGCATAATTTCCACTTAACGTATAAAAGAGGTCATGTATATATTGTTCTCGTCAGACGGTATAAAAATTCACATCACTGTCTCTTTTCCACAGTGTTTTCCTTCGAAGGACCACCGCTAACACTAAGATAACAGAGCCTGAACACACAAACTACTCTCTCTCTCTCTCTCTCTCTCTCTCTCTCTCTCTCTCTCTCTCTCTCTCTCTCTCTCTCTCTCTCTCTCTCTCTCTCTCTCTCTCTCTCTCTCTCTCTCCCACTCCACAAACTCAGGCATTCCTCCTCACCCTCCTACCCCCACCCACCTACCGACCATTCTCTCTCTCTCTCTCTCTCTTCCCCTACCTCTCCCTTCTCTCTCACTGTTTCCCCTCTCCCTTTTCTCTACCCATTCCCCCACATCCCACCACTCTTTTCCTTCCTCCCTTCCGCCCCCTTTTCCCTCTAGGTAGCTCAGAGGGGGACACAAAGACCCCAGGGATCAGAGGGGAATGGTTCTGGTAAGGAAGAATGGATGCAAGAGCAATGCAAAAGGGTAGAACAAGAGTGGGAGAGAAAACTAGGAAAGCTTTCTGAAAAAATGAGACATAGCTTTCTGTGAAATTGGAAAAGAGATTGGAGGAGAAGAAGAAGAATTGAGAGTCCCAAGTCGAAACTGCAGTAGCCAGGATAAGGGTCCTAGAAGATGAGGTAAATAGGATGAAGCGAGGTACAGGGGTATTGGCCAGAGGAGGCACAGCAACTGAAGCTGGCACACCCCTACTGAACGAGGGAGACAACTGACGCTAAGATCCTATCAGTCCTATCAATCCACCAAGCAGGGCCAAGGTATGGAGAGGGAGAGCAGCTGGGTGCAGGTGGTGAGGGGGATAGGTCATATGTAGAGGCCCGACCATGCCACCAAGAGCTACAGGAAAAAAAATAAGAGAGAAAATGGCCTTGTACAGACAGGAACCAGAGACACAGAAGGAAGGGCAATGGGAGAAGGAGAGGGCAAGGTCAGTGTTTATTCATGGGCTTCAGGAGAGTGAGGGAAGGGCACACATTGAAAGACGGCAGGCAGAAAGACAGGAGATTGAGAATATCATCAAAGAAATAGGTGAAGAGGAAATGTCTGAGACTGTAAATTTTCAGAGAATAGGGGGGTACTTGAAGGGAAGAAAACGACCGATCAAGCTGATTTTCAGGACAGAAGCAATGCAAAATAGGATCCTCCAAGAGAAACCACGGTTGAAGGACTCGGCAGAATACAAGAGGGTGTTTCTAGACTGAGGCAAAAAATAAACAGAACAACAGCAGCTGATGGAGAGGACACAAAAGCGAAAGGAGCTATGAGGAGAGACAAAGACAGAATCAGCAGAGGACAACCAGAGCAGGGCAGAGTAACAAGTGCAAGCACACACAGACCCAACCCCAGAACCCCACAATCAATCCCACTGTCCCAACACAGACCACAATCCACACTCACAACCCCATACCACACACTATGCTGTAGAACTCCACAGTAAACTGCCAGGTCTCCCACCCTCACAGACCCCCAAAATACAGTGTTGGAGAGGAAACTGAAGGTATGGCACACCAATGCTTATGGAATAACAAATAAATGTCTGTTGATGTCTGTCTGTTATGATGTCTGTTGATGTCTCTTTGACATCAACAGACATCATAACTCTCACGGAAACCAAGCTCACAGGGATGATAACAGATGCCATCTTTCCAACGGGATATCAGATCCCGAGGAAAGACAGAGGGAACAGAGGGGGGTAGAGGAGTGGCACTACTGATCAAAACCCGATGGGATTTTGATGAGCTGGAGAGGGGAGACAGAGGAAAAGCAAGAGATTACATAGTACTAATGCTTCAGTCTGGAGGTTCCAAGGTGGTGATTACAGTGATGTATAACCCACCACAGAACAGCAGGAGGCCAAGGCATGAGTATTATGAGAGTAATAGAGCGATGGTTGACACACTGACTGAGGTGGCCAGAAGGGGCTATGCGAGCAGGGCAAAGCTACTGATCATGGGTGACTTCTACCACAAGAAAATCGATTGGGAAAACTTGGAGCCGCATGGGGGCCAAGAAACGTGGAGGGCTAAGATGATGGAGGTGGTACAAGGGAAACATGATAACGACATATACTGTGAGGAATTGGTAAGGTGGGCAAAGACAGGATGTTCCAGAGATGGGACACAAAAACAAGGGGTCACAGTTGGAAGCTGAAGATGCCTATGAGTCAAATAGGTGTTAAGAAGTATTCCTTCAGTCATAGAGTTGTCAGGAAGTGAAATAGCCTAGAAAGTGACGTAGTGGAGGCAAGAACCATACATAGTTTTAAGACGAAGTTTGATAAAGCTCATGGAGCAGGGAGAGAGAAGACCTAGTGGCAGTCAGTGAAGAGGCGGGGGCAGGAGCTATGAATCGACCCATGCAACCAGAAATAGGTGAATACAAATAGGTGAGTACACATTAACAGACAACAGGCCAAGTGTCTTAGTAACATGTGCCTTGTACAGATGGTAACTAACTAATACACACACACACACACACACACACGGGTAGCGGCCAGATGAAGGGGCGGGGCAAGGAGCTGTGACTCGACCCCTGCAACCACAACTAGGTGAGCACACACACATTACCAAATAACAGGCCAAGTGTCTTAGTGACATGTGCCTTGTGCAAATGGTAACCAACTAATACACACACAGACATGCACATACCTCTAAAAAAGTTTACAGACTGCAGAAACTAGAGCATTCTAATAAGATAATAAAAAATGGAATCCTAAAAGCAAGGATGTAGAGGCACTGAACCTGATGATGGCTGGTCTGAGAAGGAAGAATGGACAGAAAGATTCAAGAGCAAAATGGAGCAAGAATGGAAAATAAGGATAAACAAGCTTTGCAATAAAATGGAGAAAGAGATATCTGAAGAGAGCAAGAAAGAGTTACGAGCTGGAGCTGCTGAGCCAAAGATACAGAGACTGGAGGAAGAACTAGAAATGCTGAAGCAGGATATAAAGACTAGGATCGAAAGGAGCAAGGTGGTGGAAATAGAAACATCAGGGGACAGTGAGGGGAGTGAAGGAGAGGAAGGAGCTTAGAGGTCTCTTGCAAAAGTAATATCAGGACACTGTGGTCTCTGGGAGATGATAAGAGAAGCAAAAGAGATACTTAAATCAGATCCAGAGATATGGAGAGAAAAGAAATGGGAATAAGAGAGGGAGAGGTCAATAATTATTCATGGGCTTCAGGAGGCTGAAGGGATGTCGTCTGATGAAAGAAGGCATTAGAAGGAAAAAGAGATTGAGAGCATCATGACAGTAATATAAGAGAAGGACATGTCTCAGGTAGCAAATTTTCAAAAACTTGGGAAATATTGAGGAAAAAAATTGCCAAGTCAAATTGACACTCAACATGGGAAGTGATACAGAACAGGATACTACAACAGAAATCACTGTTAAAGGACTCCAAAGAATATCAGCAAGTGCACCTTAACCACTACAAAACACAAAAAGAATGGAAACAGCTAAGACTGAGAGCAAGAAGACACCAGTGGAAAGACAGGCGTCAGAAAAGCTCGGACTCACGGTAAACACCAAACAAATGATTACAGAACCCACTCAACCCCTACCACCCAATACCAACCAAATACAATAATCATAAACAAACCACAGCCCCCACCCCTGCAGCACTAATACCATCATCACAGCAGCCTTTCAAAATATCCCATCCTGCCTTCCACACCCCTAGTCCACACCAGCCCCTTGCTCCTCCCAAAATACAGTACTGGAAACTTAGCTTAAGATATGGTACACAAATGGACATCATAGCACTCACGGACACAAAGCTCAAGGGGATGATAACAAATGCGATCTTTCCAAATGAATATCAGATCCTGAGGAAAGATAAAGGGAACAGAGGGGGGAGAAGGAGGAAGAGAAGTTGCTCTGCTCATTAAAAACCAGAGGAGTTTTGAGAAAATGGGAGAAATGGATAGAGGGGAAGCAGATAATTTCATAATAGGAATGCTTCAGACTAGGGGTTCCAAAATTGAGGATAACAGTGATGCACAACCCACCACTGAACAGCAAGAATACAACCAGAGAAATAGAGCACTGGTGAATGCACTAGCTGAGGTGACCAGAAGGGCCCACATGGATAGGATAAAGTCCTAATCCATGGGGGATTTCAGTCACAAAATTGACTGGGAAAACCTAGATCTCCGTGGAGAACCGGAAACGTGGGTGGCTAAGATACTGGAAACAGTATTGGAAAACTTCATGCCCCAAAATGTTAGGGATACAAGCAGAGAGAGAGAGAGAGAGAGAGAGAGAGAGAGCAAAGGATGTTCCATCAAGGTTGGACCTCGTATTCACCTTGAGCAGCTCAAACATAGGGGATATTACACACGAAAGGACCCTTGACGCTAGTCATCACGTGGTCTTGCGTAGAGTTAACAGTGGAGATTAAAGCAGCACAAGAAGGACAGGAGAAGCCAACCTTCGAAAAAAGGACTAAACAGGTATGAGGCGATTTCTTCATGAGGTGCAGTGGGAAAGCGAGCTAGAGGGAAAGACAGTAAATGAAATGATGGAACAAGTGGCCACGAAGTGCAGTGAGGCAGAGGATAAGTTCATATCAAGTGATAACAGAAAAAATGAACAGAACAGAGTGAGCCCATGGTTTACCTGTTAGTATAAAGAGGCCAGAACCAAGCGTGCTAGAGCATGGAAAAGCATTTCGACATGTAAGTCAAGTCATTCATAACACTGTACACCATGTACGTCAAATCCATATTGGAGTATGAAACCCACACCTGGTTAAGCACGTTAAGAAATTAGAGAAAGTGCAACAGTTTGCAATAACACTAGTACCAAGGCTAAGGGGTATGTCTTATTAGGAGAGGTTAAGGGAACTCAACCTGATGACACTAGAGAGGAAGGAAAGGGGGGACATGGTAACGACTGAGAGGAATTGATAAAGTAGACAACGCCAGAATGTTTCAGAGATGGGACATAGGAACAATGGGTAACAATCTGACGTTGAAAACTCAGATTATCCATCAGGATGTTCGGAAGTATTTCTTTTATTTCTTTGGACTTAGAACTGTTAAGAAGTGGAATACTCTAGACAATGAAGAGGCAGGATCCGTATATGGTTTTAAAAAAAATGGAGAGAGTGACCTAGTAGCGACTAACGAAGAGGCGGGGCCAGGAGCTGTGAATCGACCCATGCAGCCACATATAGATGAGTACACACAAACACATACAGACACACACACTGTGATTCCACATTTCAACAAATTAAAGATGCAAGTAATATACAATAAATAACTTGAAGTGAGAGCAGGAATAAGAGACTAGACTACAGTGAGAGTCAGATATTCACTGAGCTTATGTGATGCTTAAGTTAGGTCATGATGTGTTCATAGTCAAGTAGAGAGTCTCATAATCTCTCATAAAGCTTATTATGTAAATATTTTAGACATTTTCTCTGTTATTATTAAAGTTGTGAATCTAAACTAGATGGAATCCTGCTACTTATCACCTGCATGAAATTAAAAAGTTCAAGCATTTTAACGCTAGTGAAAATTGTGATAATCATGTGCATTTGTGTTTCAGTACATAGGCATCACGGTCATAATATAAAACTAAATATTTATTACGTTTCCAGTGATGGAATTAACTCTACTAGCGTGAAAAAAAAAATTAGGATTTCATATTTTTCCTCTACCTGAAAGCTACAATATAACCGAGCATAAATTTTCTCTGAGGCTTAATAAAATTAATAATATCCCAGTTCAATGGAGTTCAGTAATCTAGTAGTTAATTAAAAGTGCGGACCATTAATATAGCTATCTAAAACATAAACTGTTCTGCAGGATACTTCGGTTGACTGAAAAGCAGTGGAGTGTGACTCAGTTTATGGTGACAGGAGAAGCATAGTGTTCAGTATTTGCATGTAAACACTCACACTCACACACACACACACACACACACACACACACACACACACACACACACACAGGAGGCCAAGAGAGGAGTACGAAGAAAACAACAGGGTGATGGTGGACACACTGGCTGAGGTGGCAAGAAGAGCTCACTCGAGCAGAGCAAAGCTACTGGTAATGGGCGATTTCAACCACAGGGAGATCGACTGGGAAAACCTGGAGCCACATGGGGGTCCCGAAACATGGAGAGCAAAGATGATGGATGTGGTACTTGAAAACCTCATGCATCAACATGTCAGGGACACAACCAGAGAGAGAGGGGAGGATGAGCCAGCAAGACTGGATCTTGTGTTCACCCTGAGCAGTTCAGACATCGAGGACATCACTTACGAGAGGCCCCTTGGAGCTAGCGATCATGTGGTTCTGAGTTTTGACTATATAGTAGAGTTACAAGTGGAGAAGGGAACAGGAACTGAAGGGGACAGGCCAAACTACAAAAGGGGGGACTACACAGGTATGAGAAACTTCCTGCAGGAGGTTCAGTGGGACAGAGAAATGGTAGGAAAATCAGTAAACGAGATGATGGAATATGTGGCAACAAAGTGCAAGGAGGCAGAGGAAAGTTTTGTTCCCAAGGGAAACAGAAATAATAGGAAGACCAAGACGAGTCCTTGGTTTACCCGAAGGTGTAGGGAGGCAAAAGCTAAGTGCAACAGAGAATGGAAAAGGTACAGGAGGCATAGGACCCAGGAAAACAAGGAGATTAGTAGAAGAGCCAGAAACGAGTATGCACAGATAAGGAGGGAGGCCCAGAGACAGTATGAAAACGACATAGCATCGAAAGTCAAATCTGACCCGAAACTGCTGTATAGCCACATTAGGAAGAAGACAACAGTCAAGGACCAGGTGATAAGGCTGAGGAAAGAAGGTGGGGAACTCACAAGAAACGATCAAGAGGTATGTGAGGAGCTCAACACGAGATTTAAGGAAGTATTTACAGTAGAGACAGGAAGGACTCTGGGGGGACAGACCAGATGGGGACACCAACAAGGAATACACCAACAAGTGTTGGACGACATACATACAGATGAGGAGGAGGTAAAGAAACTGCTAAGGGACATCGATACCTCAAAGGCAATGGGACCGGACAACATCTCTCCATGGGTCCTTAGAGAGGGAGCAGATATGTTGTGTGTACCACTTACCACAATCTTCAACACATCCCTGGAAACTGGGCAACTACCTGAGGTATGGAAGACAGCAAATGTAGTTCCCATTTTCAAAAAAGGAGACAGAAAAGAGGCACTAAACTATAGACCTGTGTCATTGACGTGTATAGTATGCAAAATTATGGAGAAGATTATCAGGAGGAGAGTGGTGGAGCACCTGGAACGGAACAGGAGTATAAATGCCAACCAGCACGGATTCACGGAAGGCAAATCCTGTGTCACAAACCTTCTGGAGTTTTATGATAAAATAACAGAAGTAAGACAAGAGAGAGAGGGGTGGGTTGATTGCATCTTCTTGGACTGCAAGAAGGCCTTTGACACAGTTCCTCACAAGAGATTAGTGCAGAAGCTAGAGCATCAGGCGCATATAACAGGAAGGGCACTGCAATGGATCAGAGAATACCTGACAGGGAGGCAACAACGAGTCATGGTACGTAATGACGTATCACAGTGGGCACCTGTGACGAGCGGGGTCCCACAGGGGTCGGTCTTAGGACCAGTGCTATTTTTGGTATATGTGAACGACATGACGGAAGGGTTAGACTCAGAAGTGTCCCTGTTTGCAGATGATGTGAAGTTAATGAGGAGAATTAAATCTGATGAGGACCAGGCAGGACTTCAAAGAGACCTGGACAGACTGGACACCTGGTCCAGCAAATGGCTTCTCGAATTTAATCCTGCCAAATGCAAAGTCATGAAGATAGGGGAAGGGCACAGAAGACCGCAGACAGAGTATAGGCTAGGTGGACAAAGACTGCAAACCTCACTCAAGGAGAAAGATCTTGGGGTGAGTATAACACCGAGCATGTCTCCGGAAGCACACATCAATCAGATAACTGCTGCAGCATATGGGCGCCTGGCAAACCTGAGAACAGCATTCCGATACCTTAGCAAGGAATCATTCAAGACACTGTACACCGTGTATGTCAGGCCCATACTGGAGTATGCAGCACCTGTTTGGAACCCGCACTTGATAAAGCACGTCAAGAAACTAGAGAAAGTACAAAGGTTTGCAACAAGGTTAGTTCCAGAGCTAAGGGGAATGTCCTATGAAGAAAGATTAAGGGAAATCGGCCTGACCACACTGGAGGACAGGAGGGTCAGGGGAGACATGATAACGACATATAAAATACTGCGTGGAATAGACAAGGTGGACAAGGACAGGATGTTCCAGGGAGGGGACACAGAAACAAGAGGCCACAATTGGAAGTTGAAGACACAAATGAGTCAGAGAGATAGTAGGAAGTATTTCTTCAGTCATAGAGTTGTAAGGCAGTGGAATAGCCTAGAAAATGACGTAGTGGAGGCAGGAACCATACACAGTTTTAAGACGAGGTTTGATAAAGCTCATGGAGCGGGGAGAGAGAGGGCCTAGTAGCAACCGGTGAAGAGGCGGGGCCAGGAGCTAGGACTCGACCCCTGCAACCACAAATAGGTGAGTACAAATAGGTGAGTACACACACACACACACACACACACACACACACACACACACACACTGCATGTAGAAGCTCTATCAGAGGAGACTGTAGTAAATGAAAGAGCTAAGCTATATGTGGAGGCCCTAACAGACCACAGCAGAGCCCAGGGAAAGCCCAGAAGGGAAAATGACAGGCCACTGAGGCCAAGTATATTAGCTAGTGAAACTGAAGAAAGTAAAGCTGCAATGGAGGAAATTAAATTGAATGAGTGGATACACAAGGATATGCAGTGGGAGAATGAAAGGGTGAGGTCAGTCTTTGAGTATGGACTCCAGGAAGTTGAAGGGAAAACATATGAAGCAAGAAAACAAGGGAAAAAAAAGCAATTGAAAGCATCATAAAAGCAATAGGAGAAGACGTCATGACCCAGCTGGAAAATTTTCGGAGAATAAGGGGGTTTGTAAAAAAAGGACCCGGCCAGTGAAAGTGACCTTCAAAGCAGAATCGACTCGGAACAGGAACCTGCAGGAGAAAGCACGATTAAGGGACATGCTGGCATACAGGAAGGTGTATCTCGACCGCGACAGAACACAAGAAGAAAGGCAGAAACTGAGAGAGATGGTACAAAGGCGAAAGGAGGAAAGAGAGGGGATGGAGGAGACAGACAGGAGATCCCAGATCCAGGAAGAAGACCAAATACAGCCTCTCTCACAACTTCCTATAGAAGCCCCCCAACCAAGTCAACCCCAGTGCAACCAAACACTCTAAACCAAAACACCCATGCCATATCCAATGCCCCCATCCACTGCATTACAAACTCCATCCCCGCAGCAACCACCCATAGTTCCTTATGAGGTCCCCCCCTTCCCCAACCCCAATATACCTCCCAGACCATAGTCTTAGAAAAGAAGTTGAAGGTGTGGTATACAAATGCAGATGGAATAACAAATAAGTATGAGGAGCGGCATGAAAGAATCAAGGAGACGTCCCCAGACATAATAGCACTCACAGAAACAAAACTCACCAGAATAATAACAGATTCAATCTTTCCATCCGGATATCAAATCCTCAGGAAAGACAGAGGGAGGAGAGGGGGAGGAGGAGTTGCACTGCTCATTAAGAACCAGTGGGGTTTTGAGAAAATGGAAGGAATGGATGGCACGGGCGAAAAGGACTACTTAGTAGGAACAATCCAGTCTGAGGGACATAAGGTGATAATTGCAGTAATGTACAACCCACCACAGAACTGCAGGAGGCCAAGAGAAGAATAGGATGAGAGCAACAGAGCAATGGTCGACACACTAGCCGAGGTGGCCAGGAGAGCACACGTGGGGGGAGCAAAGTTACTAGTTATTGGTGATTTCAATCACAAGGAGATTGACTGGGAAAACCTGGAGCCCCATGGGGGTCCCGAGACATGGAGAGCCAAGATGATGGATGTGGTACTGGAAAACCTCATACATCAACATGTTAGAGACGCTACCAGAGAGAGGAGAGGATGAACCAGCAACACTCGACCTTGTATTCACCTTGAGTAGTTCGGACATCGAGGATATCATGTATGAAAGGCCCCTGGGAGCTAGTGATCATGTGGTTCTGTGCTTCGACTACATAGTTGAGCTTTTCAAGTGGAGAGAGTAGCATGAATAGGTTGGGAAAAACCAAACTACAAAAGGGGGAACTACTCAGGCATGAGGAACTTCCTGCAAGACATTCAGTGGGAGAGGGAACTGACAGGAAAACCAGTACAAGAAATGATGGACTATGTGGCAACAAAATGGAAGGATACAGAGGAGAGGTTTGTTCCAAAGGGAAATAGAAATAATGGGAAGAACAGAACGAGTCCTTGGTTCACCCAAAGGTGTAGGGAGGCAAAAACTCGGTGTACTAGAGAATGGAAAAGACACAGAAGACAGAGAACTCAATAAAATAAAGAGATTAGCCGAAGAGCCAGAAGCGAATATGCACAGATAAGAAGGGAGGCTCAGCAACAATATGAAAATGACATAGCATCGAAAGTCAAGTCTGACCCGAAGCTGTTGTATAGCCACATCAGGAGGAAAACAACAGTCAGGGACCAGGTAATCAAACTGAGGAAGGGTGATGGGGAGTTCACAAGAAACGACCGAGAGGTATGACAGGAGCTCAACACAAGATTTAAAGAAGTATTTACAGTGGAAACCAGTAGGACTCCAGGAATTCAGGACAGAGGGGTACACCAGCAAGTGCTGGATGAGGTACATATAACAAAGGAGGAGGTGAAGAAGCTGCTATGCGAACTTGACACCACAAAGGTGGTGGGACCAGACAACATCTCTCCTTAAAGAGGGAGCAGAGATACTGTGTGTGCCATTAACAAAGATCTTCAACACATCAATTGAAACCTGGCAACTCCATGAGGTATGGAAGATGGCAAATGTAGTCCCAATTTTTAAAAAGGGAGACAGACATGAAGCACTAAACTACAGACCTGTATCACTAATGTGTATAGTATGTAAAGTCATGGAGAAGATCATCAGGAGGAGAGTGGTGGAGCACCTGGAAAGAAACAAGTGTATAATTGACAACCAGCATGGTTTCAGGGAAGGAAAATCCTGTGTCACAAACCTACTGGAGTTTTATGACAAGGTGACAGAAGTAAGACAAGAGAGAGAGAGAGGGGTGGATCGACTGCATTTTTTTGGACTGCAAGAAGGCCTTCGACACAGTTCTTCACAAGAGGTTACTGCAAAAGCTAGAGGATCAGGCACACATAACAGGAAAGGCACTGCATTGGATCAGAGAATACCTGACAGGGAGGCAACAACGAGTCATGGTACGTGACGAGGTATCAGAGTGGGCGCCTGTGACAAGCGGGCTTCCACAGGGGTCAGTCCTAGAACCTGTGCTGTTCTTGGTATATGTGAATGACATAACTGAAGGGATAGACTCAGAAGTGTCCTTGTTTTCAGATGATGTGAAGTTAATGAGAAGAATCAAATCGGATGAGGATCAGGCAGGACTACAAAGAGACCTGGACAGGCTACAAGCCTGGTCCAGCAACTGGCTCCTTGAGTTTAACCCTGCCAAATGAAAAGTCATGAAGATTGGAGAAGGGCAAAGAAGACCGCAGGCACAATATAGTTTAGATGGCCAAAGACTGCAAACCTCACTCAAGGAAAAAGATCTGGGGGTGAGTATAACACCGAGCATTTCTCATGAGGCGCACATCAATCAGATAACTGCTGCAGCATACGGGCGCCTGGCAAACCTACGAATAGCGTTCCGATACCTCAGTAAGGATTCGTTCAAGACTCTGTATGCCATTTACGTCAGGCCCATACTGGAGTATGCGGCACCAGTTTGGAATCCACACCTAGTCAAGCACGTTAAGAAATTAGAGAAAGTGCAAAGGTTTGCAACAAGACTAGTCCCAGAGCTACGGGGATTGTCCTACGAAGAAAGGTTGAGGGAAATCGGCCTGACGACGCTGGAGGACAGGAGGGTCAGGGAAGACATGATAAGGACATATAAAATACTGCGTGTAATAGACAAGGTGGACAAAGACGGGATGTTCCAGCGAAGGGACACAAACACAAGAGGTCACAATTGGAAGTTGAAGACTCAGATGAATCAAAAGGATGTTAGGAAGTATTTCTTCAGTCATAGAGTAGTCAGGCCGTGGAATAGCCTAGAAAGCGACGTAGTGGAGGCGGGAACCATACATAGTTTTAAGGCGAGGTATGATAAAGCTCATGGGGCAGGGAGAGAGAGGACCTAGTAACAATCAGCGAAGAGGCGGGGCCAGGAGCTATGACTCGACCCCTGCAACCACAAATAGGTGAGTACACACCCACACACACACACACACACGTACACACAAACACACATGTACACACATATTGAATGGGAAAACCTGGAGCCATATGGGGGTCCCGAAACATGAAGAGCCAAGATGATGGATGTGGTGCTGGCAAATCTCATGCACCAACATGTTAGGGACACTACCAGAGAGAGAGGGGAGGATGAACCAGCAAGACTGGACCTTTTGTTCACCCTGAGTTGCTCAGACAGTGAGCACATGGTTATGACCACGTGGTTATGAGCTTTCAATACATCGTGGAGCTAAAAGTGAAGAGGGTAACAGGAGTAGAAAGGGAAAAGCTAAACTATAAAAGGGGGGACTACACAGGAATGAGCACCTTCCTGCAGGAGGTTCAGTGGGAACAGGAGTTGGTAGGAAAATCAATAAACGAAATGATGGACTTCGTAACAACAACATGTAAGGAGGCAGAGGAAAGGTTTGTTCCCAAAGGTAACATAAATAATGGGAAGGACAGAACGAGCCCTTGGTTTACCCGAAGGTGTAAGGAGGCAAAAACTAAGTGCGCTAGAGAATGGAAAAAGTACAGAAGGCAAAGGATTCAGGAAAATAAAGAGATTAGTCAACGAGCCAGAAACGAGTATGCACAGATAAGGAGGGAGGTGCATTGGCAGTATGAAAATGACATAGAATCGAAAGTCAAGTCTGACCCGAAACTACTCTACTGCCACATCAGGAGGAAGACAGCAGTCTAGGACCAGGTAATCAGGCTGAGGAAAGAAGGTGGGGAGCTCACAAGAAACGACCAGGAGTATGTGAGAAGCTCAACATGAGATTTCAAGAAGTATTTACAGTGGAGGCTGAACGGACAATGGGAAGACAAAACAGTGGGGTACATCAACAAGGAATATACCAACAAGTGTTGGATGAATTACACACAACTGAGGAGAAGGCGGAGAAGCTCCTAAGTGACCTTGATACCTCAAAGGCGGTGGGACCGGACAACATCTCTCTGTGGATCCTTAGAGAGGGAGCAGAGGCACTGCGTGTGCCACTAACTAAAATCTTCAACACTTCCCTTGAAATTGGGCAACTACCTGAAGTATGGAAGAAGGCAAATGTAGTCCCCATCTTTAAGAAAGGAGACAGAAATAAAGCACGAAATAATAAACCAGTGTCACTGACGTGTATAGTATGCAAAGTTTTGGAAAAGATTATCAGGAGGAGAGTGGTGGAGCACCTGGAGCGGAGCAAGATTATAAACGAGAGCCAGCACGGATTCATGGAAGGCAAATCCTGTCACAAACCTGCTAGAGTTTTATGACAAGGTAACTGAAGTAAGAAATGAGAGGGAGGGGTGGGTTGATTGCATTTTCTTGGATTAGTACAGAAGCTAGAGGAACAGGCACGTATAACAGGAAGGGCACTGCAATAGATCAGAGAATACCTAACAGGTAGGCAACAGCGAGTCATGGTCTGTGATAAGATATCACAGTGGGCGCCGGTGACGAGCGGGGTCCCACAGGTGTCAATCCTGGGACCAGTGCTATTCTTGCTATATGTGAACGACATGACGGAAGGGATAGACTCAGAAGTGTCCCTGTTTGCAGATGATTTGAAGTTAATGAGGAGAATTAAATCAGACACGGACCTGACAGGTTTACAAAGAGACCTGGACAGGCTGGATGTGTGGTCCAAAAACTGGCTCGTAGAATTTAACACCGCCAAATACAGTCATGAAGATCAGAGGAGGGCAAAGAAGACAGCAGACAGAGCATAGGCTAGAAGGCCAAAGGCTGCAAACCTCACTCAAGGAGAAAGACCTAGGAGTGAGTATAATACCGAGCACATCGCCAGAAGCACACATTAACCAGATAACTGCTGCAGCATATGGGCGCTTGGCAAACCTGAGAATAGCATTCCGGTACCTCTGTAAGGAATCGTTCAAGACTTTTTACACTGTGTACGTCAAGCTCATACTGGAGTACAAAGGTTTGCAACAAGGCTAGTTCCAGAGCTAAAGGGAATGTCCTATGAAGAAAGGTTAAGGAAAATCGGTCTGACGACACTGGAGGACAGGAGGGTCAGGGAAGACATGATAACGACATACAAAATACTGCGTGGAGACAAGGTGGACAGAGACAGGATGTTCCAGAGATGGGACACAGAATCAAGGGGTCACAATTGGAAGCTGAAGACTCAGATGAGTCAAAGGGATGTTAGGAAGTATATCTTCAGTTATAGAGTAGTTAGGAAGTGGAATAGTCTGGCAAGCGATGTAGTGGCGGCAGGAACTATACATAGTTTTAAGACGAGGTATGATAAAGCTCATGGAGCAGGGAGAGTTAGGACCTAGCAGCGGTCAGTGAAGAGGCGGGGCCAGGAGCTGAGTCTCGGCCCCTGCAACCACAATTAGGTGAGTTAGGTGAGTACACACAATAAGCACATCTCTCCCCATCTCTCTCGCCCTCATGACTTTCTCATCACATACACACACGCACACACTTACAGACACAAACATCAGACACATGCACCACAAAGCCTAACCCATTAAAAAAAACATGGTGCTCAAAGAGGAAGTCGAAGACTCAGGAGATCAGAGGAAGATAGTGCTGGTAAGGAACAATGAATGGAAGAGCAATCTAAAAGGATGGGACAAGAGTGGGAGAGTAAACTAGGTGAGCTTTTTATGAAAATGGAGAAGAGGATGGAGGCAGAGAAGAAGAGATGGGATTCACAAGTTGAAGCCACAGAAACCAGGGTACGGGCCCTAGAATATGGGGCAAATATACTGAGGCAAATTACAGAGCTATTGCCCAGAGGAAACATGGCATCTGAAGCAGGTATATCCTTACTGAACGAGGAGCCCAAAGGAAGGGGAGAAGACAAACTTACACTAAGACCCTATCAGTCCACCAAACAGGGCCAAGGAATAAGGGGAAGAGCTGCTGGGAGCAAGGATAGCAGTAATTGAGGGGGACAGAAAGTTAAGAAGGTGACAGGTCTCATGCAGAGGCAAAACCATGCCACCAAGAGTTATAGGAAAAAATATGGGAGACAGTGGCTATATACAAATGGGAATGGGAGGATGAGAGGAAGAAGTCAGTGTTTATTCATGGACTTCAGGAGAGTGAAGGAATGACACTCAATGAAAAATACCAGAAAGAAAGTCAGGAGATTGAAAACATCATCAAAGAAACAGGTGATTAGGACATGACTAAGAGAATAGGGAGGTACCTGAAGGGACAGAAATGGTGCAGAACAGGATCCTGCAAGAGAAACAACAGTTGAAGGAATAATCAACTTAAAAGAGGGTGTTTTTAGGCCACGACAGAACAAGAAAAGAACAACAGCAGCTGAGAGAGAGGACACAGAAACGAAAGGGGCTAGGAAGAGAGACAAGGATAGAGCCAGCAGAGGGCAACCAGAACAGGGCAGAGCAACAATGAAAAGTACACACAGAACCACCCTCAGAACCCAACAGCCAAACACACAATCCACACTTACAGCCCTCCACCCCACACTATGCCGTAGAATCCCACGGTACACTGTCGAGTCTCCCCCCCCCCCCACGAATAAAAGGCATCACTAGTCATCATAGCTCTCACAGAAACCAAGCTCATAGGAATGATAGCAGATACCGTCTTTCCAATGGGATATATTTTCCTGAGGAAAGGCAGGGGGAACAGGGGAGGTGGAGGAGTAGCACTGCTCTTCAAAAACCAATGGGATTTTGATGAGCTGGAGAGAGGAGACAGAAGAGAAGCAAGAGACTACATATTAGGAGCACTTCAGTATGGAGGTCCAAAGGTGGTAATTAAAGTGATGATAACCCACCACAGAACACCAGGAGGCCATGGCAAGAGTATGATGAGAGTAACGGAGCAATGGTTGACACACTGGGTGAAGTGGCCAGAATGGCTCATGCGAGCAGGACAAAACTGCTGGTTGTGGATGACTTCAAACACAAGGAAACTGAGTGGGTGAACCTGGAGCCACATGGGGGCCAAGAAACGGGGAGGCCTAAGATGATGGAGGTGGCACTGGAAAATCTCATGTACCAACATGTAACAGACACTACCAGAGAGAGAGAGGAGAGAATGAACCAACAAGACTGGACCTAGTATTCACCTTGAGCAGTGCAGATATTGAGGACATCACATATGAAAGATCCACGTGATTCTGAGCTTTGAATACATAGTCGAGTTGCAAGTGGAGAGGGAAGCAGGAAGGGCAGGACGAATGAAGCCAGACTACAAGAGAGGGGACTACACAGGCATGAAGAATTTCCTGCACGGGTTTCAGTGTGACAGAGAACTGGCAGGGAAATCAGTAAATGAAATGATGGAATACGTGACAACAATATGCAAGGATGCTGAGGAGAGGTTTGTACCGAAGAGTAACAGAAATACCAAGAAAGCCAGGATGAGCCCATAGTTCACCCAAAGATGAAGAGAGGTCAAAACCAAGTGTGCTAGAGAATGGAAGAAGTATAGAAGGCAAGGGACCCAGGAGAATAAGGAGAACAGTCGTATCACCATAAATGAATATGTAGAGGCAAAAAGGGAGGCCAAATGACAATACGAAAATGATACAGCAGCGAAAGATAAAGCTGACCCGATGCTGTTGTACAGCGACATCAGGAGGAAAACAACAGTCAAGGAGTAGGTAATCAGGCTAAGGAAGGAAGGAGGGGAGATCACAAAAAAAGACTGTGAAGCATGTAAGGAGCTCAACATGAAATTCAAAGAAGTGTTCACAAAGGAGACAGAAGGGACTCCAGAAAGACTGAGAGGGGGGGGTACACCATCAAGTGTTGGACACAGTACATACGACCAAGGAAGAAGTGAAGAGGCTGCTATGCGAGCTAGATACCTCAAAGTCTATGGAGCTGGATAACATCTCTCCATGGGTCCTGAGAGAGGGAGCAGAGGTGCTATGTGTACCACTAACAACAATCTTCAACACATCTACTGAAACACGACAACTACCTGAGGTATGGAAGACAGCAAATGTAGTCCCAATTTTTAAAAAAGGAGACAGACAAAAAGCATTGAACTACAGACCAGTGGCACTGACGTGTAAAGTATGCAAAGCCATGGAGAAAATTATCAGGAGAAGAGTGGTGAAGCACCTAGAAAGGAAGGAGCTTATCAACAGCAACCAACACGGTTTCATGGTCGGGAAATCCTGTGTCACAAGCCTATTGGAGTTCTATGACAGGGTGACAGCAGTAAGACAAGAGAGAAAGGAGTGGACAGATTGCGTTTTCTTGGACTGTAAGAAGGCGTTTGACACAGTCCCATACAAGGCATTAGTGCAAAAGCTGGAGGAACAGGCAGGGATAACAGAGAAGGCATTGCACTGGATCAGGGAACTGTCGGGAAGACAACAGCGAGTCATGGTAGGTGACGAAGTTGAAGATTGAGACACTTATGCAACATTTGGGAATCTTTATTGAGGAAACGTTTCGCCACACAGTGGCTTCATCAGTCCAGTACAAAGCAGAAAGGTGTAAGGAGAAGAGGAGTTTGAGGTAATCAGTCCCTCAGCCTGGAGTCAATGTGTACAGTCCATTAATCTTGTAGAATGTACAGCATAGGGCCGTAGACGTGGCTTATATACTGTAGTCAGGTGAGGCGAAGCGGGAGGAGAGTTCATAGTGGTACCCTCCACTAGTCGAAGCAGGTCTTCGTCCAAACGTTGGACAAGTTTTGAAGAATTCTTTGTATCAAGATCCCATGATGATGCAGTGTCTGACAGATGTGATAAATGGTAAAAAAAAAACCCGACAAGTTGAAGATTGAGACTTTTAACCATTTATCAGATACACAGGTAACCATTTATCACACAGGTGAGCACCTGTGATGAGCAGGATTCCACAGAGGTCAGTCCTAGAACCAGTGCTGTTTCTGGTATATGTGAACATGACGGAAGGAATAGACTCAGAAGTGTCTCTGTTTGCAGATGATGTGAAGTTGATGAGAAGAATTCAGTCGGGCTAGGACCAGGCAAAACTACAAAGAGATCTGGACTGGCTGCAGGCCTGGTCCAGAAACTGGCTGCTGGAATTCATCCCCACCAAGTGCAAAGTCAAGAAGATTGGGGAAGGGTAAAGAAGACCGCAGACGGAGTAAAATCTAAGGGGCCTGAGACTTCAAACCTCCCTCAAGGAAAAGGATCTTGGTGTGAGTGTAACACAGGGCACATCTCCTGAAGTGCATATTAACCAAATAACTGCTGCAGCATATGGGCGCCTAGCAAACCTATGGATAGCATTCCGACATCTCGTTAAGGAAACGTTCATTACCCTGTACACCGTGTACGTTAGGCCTATATTAGAGTATGCAGCACCAGTCTGTAACCCACACTAACCCAAGCACTTAAGGAAATTAAATAAAGTGCAAAGGTTTGCTACAAGACTAGTCGCGGAGCTGAGGGGCATGTCCTACGAGGAGAGGTTAAGGGAAATCGACCTGACGACACTGGAGGACAGGAGAGATAAGGGAGATATGATAACAACATATAAAATAATGAGAGAAATTTATAAGGTGGGCAGAGACAGGACGTTTCAGGGATGGGACACAGCAACAAGGGAACATAATTGGAAGTTGAAGACTCAGATGGATCACAGGGATGTTAGGAAGTATTTCTTCAGTCACAGAGTTGTCAGGGAAGTGATGTAGTTGAGGCAGGGTTCATACATAGCTTTAAGAAGAGGTATGATAATGCTCATGGAGCAGAAAGAGTAACCTAGTAGCGACCAGTGAAGAGGCGGGGCCAAATGCACAATTCAACATTGCCTTACAAGAGAAGTATAGGAGCTAATATCCAAAATTATATCAAATTGATATTCTTTGATTTTGTCCACCTAGACAACTTTGTTAATAAATTTCTCAATTTTCATTTCTTTAGTTAGTATCCTATCAGTTGCAATCCTAAAGCACTATGAAAATTTATCATAATTTTAAAGGAAAACTGGACCAGAATACTTTCTGACTAGTTACAAAAACCAGAAACTGTGTCAATGCTGGAGACGGAGACCTAGTATTCTCTGGCAATGTCTATACTTTATAGACATTGCCTTTTTGTAACAACAAATAATCAAAATTCTCCTTCAACAAGCAAAATGAGAGGCTTAGTTATTTCAGCTAATAATATAATTCAAATAATAATATGAAGCACTAAATTTTTGCTGAAGGTTTTATCGATAAACATCAGCAATATAATATTAGATGAAAAAGCAGTATATACAATAATTATGGCGTCCTTTATCTGAGGTCGTTACAGAACCTAACCTAACTTAAAATCCTTACCTAATTGGACTTAATCTAAAGGATTATTTTTAGATAAATTCTGTTATAGGTCAGTTTAAATTTATTTAATATTACTTAAAATCAATGAAATATACTTTATTCGTTATGTTCAAGTTGATTTTCGCAGACTGATAGATAGATAAACAAACAGATAGACTGCTGTTGATCGAGCCACTAAAGAGCCACATCTAGGGCACGAGAGCAGCTGGCTCTTACAAAGGCCTGGATCACTGTATCTGTGTGTTTGATGTGTTGTCCAGAGCTCTCCACTCCTCCCAGAGGTCATTCCAAGTCTCACCCTCTGTATAATTGGTGGTACTCCTAGATTAGGAAGACTACCTGCCTGCCTCCCTGCCTGCTTACCAGCCTGCTTGTGTCTTTCCTTGTCAGTCTCCTACTTTGTCTGCCAGTTTTATGCCTGTCTCTCTGCCTGCCTCCCTATCTACATATATGCCTGCGTACGTGCCTAACACTCATACACTGTACAAGTGTTTCCTAATATCTTTCTAAATTATCTGGGTATTGATTTTTTCATCTGTGGTCGCACATTCTCATTCTTCCCATATTAACTTATTAGCATTATTTACTTCATAATAATTTTTTTCTGTTTCTCTTACCTTTTTGCTTTATGAGTTTCAGTTCATGTAATCAGTCTTCATCTTAATATTTCTTAACTTCAATATCAGTCCTACTGCAAAAATATGGACCATTTAATTGTATTTAGATATTTCACTTAATTTAAATTTGTGCTTCACACTGGTGATATTCATCCAAGGATTGTTTGACCATATGTTATGTACATTATACTAAATTCATCCTTTTCTTCGGTTCCTGAATGCCAGTCTCAAAAATATGTTAAAACCTAACGTTTGCAAGATATTTATTTCCTTTGGTTACTTTTTACTCATACTATTTTTCAAGACTGTAAGTTCCTTCGTCAGTTTGTATTACTCTATTTTTTTTATATGGTCCAATACATACAGTTATTTCTGTATACGAAATAAGTCATTTTGTTTTCTTGGACAAGCATTTTCGGTTTTGATTCTTCTTATTAATTTTGCGTCATCGAACATTGATATTTAAGATATGTATAGCCTTCTTTGACGTCATATCTCTTTCTACTCTTGTCCCTGCTGACGCCACCATGAACCTTCTTAGATGGGAGATCCACACTGACCCCACCTTCTTAGTATCGATACTGCAACAGGATTTCCTGAATTGACTAACCAGTGCACTCTTCAGCCACAATAAGAACTCCTACAGGTAAGATTTTGGCCTGGCAATGGGGAGCCCTCTCATTACTGTGGTAGCCCATTATTAATGGAGAATCACGAGAATGATAGGTTGCACTTCATCATTCCTAGTACCGTAATGTGGTTATGAAACACCAATGACATTCTAATATATTTCCCAAAACACTTTAACATTCAAAACCTCGTCAATCATATCAACATGCAAAATAAAAGAAAAATGACACACTCTTGAAGTCTACAGGAAGTTTACCGAACAGGGACAACATGATACATTTTTACTCACAAAGGAACACACAAATGACTGCAGAAGCAGATTTCCATCCATCCTAAACTTCATGTCTTCAGTACACGGCAGGACATAACTGACAATACACTATAAATTCTTATCAGGAGTAGTAAGAACGTAGCAACCATGTCCTCACGTCCATAAAATACGTGACAAAGAAGAAGAGACCGACTGCATCACCCCCAATATCTACTGCTGGTGTTTATACAATTCAGTGCAGACACTGTGATTAACTAAATGTATTTCGGTGCTGCGCAATACGATAAGACAATCTACATATTCCATAACCACTGTACCCATTGCCTTAACATAATTCATTGAACTGTGCTGAGTGCAGCTTAGTTGATAATGCAGTTAAATGTTAATGTTGAATTTTGAAGGGAATCAGATGAGGCATTCACAAGTTATCATATAGAAACGAATATCCAAATTTCTTCAATAAAAATGATAAATTAGGATAATACACAGTCCAAATCTATTTCGGACCAATCAGTATCCTAAATAAGCAAATCTTCATTTTTTTTATAAGCTTAGTGTACATAATATGCAATTGTTTAAGGGTAACAGATGTTATAGTCACACACACAAAAAAATATGTTGAATTTACCCATGATAACCAAATAATGTCAAACACTGTAACTTATTTTTGATCAGAAGAGACATTCTCCATTAATTTCACTGAAATCACTTATATTAATAAATTTTGCAGTGATACTTACACAACTTAATTTCAATAGACTGTTTCTTTCGAGTAAAATACATCACTACTAAAAGGTTAATTAAAGCTGACAAGATGAATTTTCTAGTTATTATACAGAATACGATAAGAAAATTTACTTACCTAGCCTATACCCATTAAACGATCGATCCAACACCTATGATGCATCAGCTATGGAAGATTAATGTCGTTCATATTTGTTATATTTTAATAAGAGGAGAGTGAAAATTCGTAGGGATTATATAGATTAATATAGACCAATTAAAATATTCTGATTAGCATACTCCCGAGTTTAAGGTTTGAAGCTAATCAGAAGAGGCATAATCAAGGTATTACATGAATATTGTTTATTTAACAAAACTGGCAAATTAAAATTTATATGCCCCAAAGGAATTGTCTATCTTTGTTTAAATAAAGCTATTAACGCAAAAGATATGAAGCCTGTCAGGCTAGGCATTCTCCAGTTTCTGCTCGGAATGGAATGAATCAATTTTTTTAACAATGTTGGCAAATTGTCTGATTTGTACTGCACAATGTAATCTAATAATATATCACAATTCTTATCGAATGCATCAGCTTAGGTACATATTTCGAAGCTAAACAGAAATGGCATTCTTAATCAATTTGACATGAATATCTCAATTTATTTAACAAAATTGGCAAGAATGGAACTAATACAATCTCAGAAGAAAAATACTGAAGTTATAACACGGATTCCAACAATTTCAAATATTTTCCAACACAGAAATTTAACTTAATAAGTACTATCCCGTCCATAAGACGGATTTGCCTTTAAGGATTAAAGCCGTTCAGAAACATATACTCAAACATATTTAACATAATTTAATGAGAACTTTTTTCACATTTTTTACATAAAATTGGCAAATGTGCACTTATACGCATTAGTTTCACTCTCTGGTTTGAAGTCAAGCAACATAGGCTTTTGTAAGGTAGTTAATCCATTCATTGAATCTTGGGATATATTATATAAGTTTGTTCATCGGGCACCTACACATGCCAGTAGTTACACGAACATTGCACCATTACCATAAGCCAGCGTTGAAAATTAAAGCCAGTCATATCAGATTTTCTCAAGATATGAACGAAAAAAAGATACACTGGACTAAGAAAAAAGAAAATGCTGGCAACTACTTAAATAAATTGGTATGTTTAGGAGCATTTCTGAATGTGATGACGGAGACGATGGTTTAGAAGAGAGGAAGTTATAACATCGCTACCACTTAGACTCACATGGTCCAGCATAACACCTCGCGCTGGTAACTTGAGACGTAACCTTTATCTGACCTATCTAGAACTTCACTGCAGCTCCTCGCCTGACCTCTCCACAGTTCCTTAGCTCAAATCTTGTGTTCTTGTGTTCTTTTTCTATGTTTGGTATAAGTGAACTAGGTCCCAGACAAGGAAATGCTTACCCACTGAAATGTTCTCAGAATTCGGCTGCGTATTTGTCCTCAATTTCACTCTAATACTTGCCTGGTTTCAATCATATACTTCGTTCTTCAATCTGGACTCTTTCTTTACTAAAATATTTCATCGATTATTTTGCCTGCTATTATATTTTTTGGTCATCAAATTTATTTACCAGCCTAATATGCGATACCGTGTCAAAGGCTTGCTTGCAGTCCAGCAATATTTACTCATCTTATGTTCACCCTTTTCTATCTGATCTGTCATAGACTTTTAATAGATATGCATACCTTTGATATAGCTTTGAAGAGTTTCGAGAGTTTCACTACTCTCGCAGCCCGGCCATGGGCCAGGCTCGTCTGGTGCTTACCTGGTCAACCAGGCTGTTGCTGCTGGAGACCCGCTGCCTCACATATCCATTACAGCCTGGTTGATCTGGCACGACAGGGATGGCACGCACAACTGGCATGACAGGTATTACATGTTGGAAACCTTACTGTTATTGTGGTATAAATATGTTTTCTGTAATTGGCCACCAGTATAGTTCTGTAACTCAGTGCTGCAGGAAGGAATAACTACAACCAATATTTTTAAAGGGATGGACCGGTATGCCAGTGGAAGGCGTCGGTCAGATGACCAAATGCTCCAATGGCGGGTCATATGCCTAAGACCCGCGTCAGGAAACACTTAAGAACATAAGAAAGAAGGAACACTGCAACAGGCCTACTGACCCATGCGGAGCAGGTCCATGTCCCCTCCCCAGATTAGCCCAATGACCCACCCAGCCTGATCATCTCCACTCAAGGATGGAGCACTGCACCAGACCCAGCAGCACAAGCTAGTCAGGCCCAACTCACACCCACTCATGTATTTATCTAACCTATTTTTAAAACTTCCAAACGTTTTAGCCTGAATAACTGTACTCGGGAGTTTGTTCCACTCATTCACAACTCTATTACCAAACCAGTGCTTTCCTATATCCTTCCTGAATCTGAATTTTTCCAACTTGAAACCATTGCTGCGAGTCCTGTCTTGGCTGGAAATTTTCAGCACGCTATTTACATCCCTTTTATTTATTCCTGTTTTCCATTTATACACCTCGATGATATCCCCCATAATTATACGCCTTTCGAGAGAGTGCAGATTCAGGGCCCTCAGTCTATCCTCATAGGGAAGATTTCTGATACATGGGATCATCTTTGTCATCCTCCTCTGTACGTTTTCCAGAGCATCTATATCCATTCTGTAATACGGTGACCAGAACTGAGCAGCATAGTCTAAATGAGGCCTAACGTCAGGTGGAAATGGGACGGGTAGCAGACGAGGGCATAGTCACTGGTAGGCGGGATTCCCCAGTGGAAGTAGGTCCTACCCAAAGAGATGGGTTAGTTGTAGTAGTAGTTGTCGTAGTCGTGAAGATTATGTACATGTCCTCACAATCAAGATTCCATGATGTTGCAGTGTTTGACAGGTTGTACAAGAATTGTACACAATACCGACAAGATGAAATTGAGACACATGTGCAACATCTGGGTATCTTTATTGTAGACGTGAGGCCTAACCAAGGATATATAGAGTTGAAGAACAACCTGAGGACCTCTATTATTTATACTTCTAGATATGAAGCCAAGAATTCTGTTAGCTTTATTGCGAACACTGTTGTCTTGGTTTTAGATTACTGCTAACCAAAACTCCTAAATCTTTTTCGCAATCAGTAGTATTAAGATCTACATTATTTAGTTTCTATGTGGCATGGTTATTTAACTGTCCAACATTTAGAACTTTGCATTTGTCAATATTAAACTGCATCTGCCACTTCTCCGACCATTGCCTCAGTCTATTCAAATCATCCTGGAGTGCTCTAGTGTCCTCATTAGAATGAATTGGACGGCCTATTTTGGTGTCATCAGCAAATTTGTTTATGTCGCTATTTATTCCCTCATCTATGTCGTTTAAATAAATTGTGAACAACAACGGGCCCAACACTGACCCCTGAGGAACACCGCTTGTGACGTGCCCCCATTCTGATTTCACCCCATTTATGCAAACTCTCTGCTGTCTATTTGTCAGCCATGCCTCTACCCAGGAAAAAATTTCTCCTATTCCGTGTCCTGACGAACCTTACCTAACCTAACCTCAGTGCTGCCTGCATGTCTCATCTTAAAGGCTGGAATTATGTTACTTATATCATTGGGGGTTGAGAAGTTTTATCTTCGGTTTCTTAAACATTCAGTTATATAGTTTGGAAAACAGGTTTACCCAGAGATGTTGTTTATTATCTTATCCACAGCAATATATTATCCTCTCTCGATGTCATTTCTCTATTTCTTCGCTCGAAGTCTCATTATATTTTAGTCTGGGGCTATTCTCCCTTCCTATTTCTAGTTCTATTGTATACACACTTCGAAAGCACTCAATCATTAGTCAATGTTTACCTTCGATTCTATGTATGGAGTGACTTTAATTCAAGTTTCATTCTGCTTTAATGTTCTTGAATTATCTCTCAGCTTCTTTCATAATCCTGGTAGTCTCTCTCTCTCTCTCTCTCTCTCTAGTAATGATTATTTCCACAATAAATCAGCTAATGAAGGCAAAATGCCAAATGATCGGAAGCTAATGTTACTTCAGTATTTAAAAAAGAGACAATGGTCATGTCCAGATAATTACTGCCAGCAAATAAAACCCCCCTAAATTCCACCAATATAATGACATTTGTCTTTGCAAACATACAAGGTCTAATTCCATCAAAAAACAACAAAATTCCTTACATCAAGGGACTGCTCACAGAGTCAAATGCAATGTTTGCAGCATTCACAGAGACCCACATAAAGGATCATTATGACAACGAAATATGGAGCCCAGGTTATAGCCTAATCGGATGCGACAGACTAAACAGGCAACAAGGGGAGGTTGGCCTGTACGTCAGAGAGTCGCTCATTTGCTCAGAACTACTAAACACCTCAAATGATGTAGTTGAAGTTTTGGCGGTAAAGACTGAAAACCAAAACCTTGTCATTGTGGTGGTATACAATCCTCCAGACGCAACATGCCAGCAATTCCAGGAGCAGCTGTCGAAAATTGACCACCGTCTAGAAAATCACCCAACTCCTGCCCCAAACATCTTACTGTTAGGAGATTTCAACTTGAGACACCTAAAATGGAGGAGTATTCAATTTTAATAACAAAAACATACAATGGGATCAAGTCAACCATGTCCTAAAGGAAACAAGTTGGGAAGATATCCTAAACAACACAGATCTGAACATTTGTCTAGAAAAAATGAACTCTGTGGTTCTTGAGATCTGCTCAAAACACATTCCATTAAGAAAAAGAAAGAGAAGACGTAAACTAGAAAGAGAGAGACGCTCCCTATACAGACAAAGGCGAAGAGTCACAGAGCTGCTGAGACGGGCCAATATATCTGAAATACGACGGGAGGCACTGGTCAATGAAATTACAGATATCGAACTCAAGCTGAAAGAATCTTACAGGAGAAAAGAATAACAGGAAGAACTAAAAGCTATAAAGGAAAATGAAAAAAAGGATACTTCTTCTCTTATGCCAAATCTAAGGAAAAAACAACATCCAGTATTGGGCCCCTGCTTAGGCGGGATGGGACATACACAGATGACAGCCAAGAAATGAATGAGATATTAAAGTCCCAATACGACTCAGTGTTCAGCGAACCGATGCCCAGACTAAGAGTCGACAATTCAAATAAATTCTTTATGAACGACACAAGACTTTGAAAAGGCAATAAATGACATGCCCATGCACTCTCTTTAGGATTCTGTGGAGAGGAAGCACGGACACAGGGGTCATCCCACACACACTAAAACAACAGACATAGCCCCACTCCACAAAGGTGGTAGTAAAGCAATTGCAAAGAACTACAGACCGATAACACTAACATCCCATATAATAAAAAGAGGGTTCTAAGAAGCAAGATCGCCAACCACCTAGATACCCATCAATTACACAACCCAGGGAAACACGGGTTTAAAGCAAGTCTCTCCTGCCTGTCCCAGCTACTGGACCACTATGACAAGGTCCTGGATGATGTTGAGGATAAACAAAATACAGATGTAGTATACACAAACTTTGCAAAAGCTTTCGACAAGTGTGACCATGGTGTAATAGCACACAAAATGCGTGATAAAGATAAACTTGGTAGATGGACCTATAACATCCTGACAAATAGAACACAAAGAGTAATAGTGAACAGATTAAAGTCCCAGGCAGCCATGGTGAAACGCTCTGTTCCACAAGGCAAAGTATTCGCTCCCATTCTATTCCTCATCCTCATTTCGGACATAGAGAAAGAGATGTAAGCCGTATCTTCCTTTGCAGATGACACCCGGATTGCCATGGCAGTGACCTCCATCGAAGACACCGCAAGACTCCAAGCAGACATCAACCAAATCTTCCAATGGGCCACTCAAAACAATATGCAGTTCAACGAGGAGAAATTTCAACTACTCAGACATGGAAAACTTGAAGAAATTAAAAACGTATCAGGGTATACGACAAATTCTAACCATACAGTAGAGCGAAAAAGACATGTGAAGGACCTGGGAGTGATAATGTCAGAGGATCTCTCCTTCAAAGACCACAACAAAGTATCTACCTCATCTGCTAGGAAAATGATAGGATGGATAATAAGAACCTTCAAAACTAGGGACGCCAAACCCATGATGATTCTCTTCATATCGCTTGTGCTCTCCAGGCTGGAATACTGCTGTACACTAGCTGCCCCTTTCCAGGCTAGAGACATTGCACACCTGGAGAGTGTACAAAGAACTTCCACGGTATACATAAGTACGATAAGGCACCTAAATTACTGGGAACGGTTGAAGGTCCTTAATCAGTATTTTTTGGAACGCAGACGAAAGAGATACATGATAATATACGCTTGGAAGGTCCTGGAGGAATTGGTACCAAACCTGCACACGAAAATCACTCCCTATTAAAGCAAAAGACTCGGCAGGAGATGCAACATTCCCCCGATGAAAAGCAGGGGCGCCACGAGTAAATTGAGAGACAACACAATAAGTGTCCGGGCCCAAGACTGTTCAACTGCCTCCAAGCATACACAAGGGGGATTACCAATAGACCCCTGGCTGTCTTCAAGAAGGCACTGGACCTGACTAACCGGGCTGTGGTTGGTACGTCAGTTTGCATGCGGCCAGCAGTAACAGCCTGGTTTATCAGACCCTGATCCACCATGAGGTCTAGTCTCAGACCGAACCGCGAGGGCGTTCACCCCCGGAAACCTCCAGGTAAACCATTATTTCAGCATAAGATATGGATAAACTAAAGGAATACATAATTATCGGTAATGTAGTTAAGCTTGAAGACGATAACCTTTTAGCTAATTATAATAATCCTGATGTTTTAAATAAACGATCTTTCCCAACAAACTTAGTGGAGTTATGCTGCAAAATTTACAAAAAAAAAAACTGAGGCAAGAAGTCTCCCAGATATAATATACACCGACTTTAACAATATTTTTCTCGAAGCATCACACAGAAGATTACTTAATAAACTAAGTGCATAGGGGAATATTTTCTGAAACGGATCAGTTATTATTATTATTATAATCAAGGGGGAAGCGCTAAACCCAGAGGATTATACAGCGCCTGGGGGAGGGGGGGATGTGGAAGGCATTCAGGCTTAATTCGGGAAACTGGAGCACAGATCCAATTCCCTAAATCAAGAGCCCCTCACCAACATCAAGGAACCTTCCTTGAGGGGAAACGGATCAGTGATTTGGCTCACTGACAGGTAACAGCGAGAAGCTATCAACAGCGAGTTGTCTAATTAGGTGGGTACTTCGGCCATGCTCGATCTTAGTATATAAGAATGTTGTAGAATTTGGACGTACATACAAAGTTGTAACGTTTGTAGATGACATTATATCAGGGAGATGAGTGGCACGGTGACCGACTGTCACAGTATACAGAGACCCTGTTACCTGTCCCAATGGTCAGAAGAACTGGAAATGAATTTCTATATGAGTGAGTGTAAGGTAGCGCAGTTACCTGGAGGTTACCTGGAGATTATTCCGGGGATCAGCGCCCCCGCAGCCTGGTCCATGATCAGGCCTCCCGGTGGATCAGGGCCTGATCAACCAGGCTGTTACTGCTGGCCGCACGCAGTCCAACGTTCGAGTCACAGCCCGGCTGATCCGGATCAGGGAATAATAAAAAATATAGAAACCCATTCATAATAAGGAGGAGGAGAAAAACCTAAGTAATCATAAGAAATGATCTGAACTATATTTGGTTTTACAGATATAAGGTTTGAGAATAAAACCCCTAAAATAATATTAAAACTGTACAGTGATCATGCCGGTCAAATCTTTAATAAGTTGTTCAATTATGAAAGGCGTAGAGAGACTTGAGTAGGTAGAGATAAGAGAAACAAAGCGCGATCTGTCAAAGGAACAACCAAAATACAAAAACAGCTTAAATCACTTAGTCTTTTCTCTTTCAAAAACTGGAGACTATAAGGGGGTCCTAAAGCAAACCTACAAGACATTTAAAAGAAAATCTATATACTCAGACATGATATTTTTTGTGGTGTAATTCAGTTACACGAGACAGTAGTGTGGACCTCCGTGTTACGACGTTAACACTGTGGGTAGGAGCTGTGTTTATTAAGCACCTTTTCATATACTCAGAATAACAAAAATGGATGAAATCGGACGCTAAACAAAAAACCTAAAATCCAAAGTGCCATAGCCCCTATTTAAACTGACTTGTGGAGCACTGGACCAAATCAATTCAGTCTTTCAAGAGCCAAATGAATATGTAATTTGTAAACATGGTATTCTGCTAGAAGGATCCTCTCCATGCAGTGGCTGTCAGTTTTCTGATGTTTGCTACGTAGCTGCTCATGATATCCGGTTGTTCATTTCCACAAAGAGGTGGTATTTAGAAGTAATACAGTAAAGTATTTTCCATGAATTCTATCAACTCCTATAAATGCTAAGCCGAATATTTTTTTGCCCTACATAATACCAGCAGGAGCCAAAGAAACAGAAGCGTGGGGAGAGAGCATTCTGCTTTACTATATTTGCCAGAACCACTTAAATAATAGTTTACAGCCCACAATGAAAATAAAAGAAGATAGTCCTTCTCAGTAGATGGCATCAGCGTGGACTCGAGTCATTAACTATCTGTCTTTCACTTGTACTTTCATTTCTTGTTGTGATTATTCCTGTCAATTCGTCTTCTAATCTAGCAGCAATATTTTCATTCGATGATAGCAGTCTTTTACGCAGGTTGGTTTCTTGAGAACATTGCACTTTGCTTTTGTTTTTGTCTTAATGAAGTTGACACTTTTCAGAATAGTGATGACTGGCTCCAGTAACCGAGAACTTTTGTGCATGATACAGAGTGAGAGAGAGAGAAAGAGAGAGAGAGAGAGACAGAGAAAGACAGACAGACAGACAGACAGACAGAGACGAAGCGTGACTGTCAGGTGTAATCCCGTTGCTATGTAACCACCTCTCATCGTGGTTGACCTCGTTGGGCAGTGACGTTGCTTCTAACAGAATCCATGAATCTCGCTCACGACCGTGTTTGTGCTGTCGTGAGATTATTAGCGTGCACACAGACACGAAACATAGTATGTATATAAATCAACTCTGAGTACATCCTGTTCCTAAGGCCCTACATGACCCATCCTGCGGATGAATTAAATAATATAAAGAATTAAGGAAAATCAGTGCAATACACTGTACAAGTTCCACACAGTGTATTCATTTAACACAGCATACTAGTTCAACACAGCATACTAGTTCAACACAGCATACTAGTTCAACACAGCATACTAGTTCAACACAGCATACTAGTTCAACACAGCATACTAGTTCAACACAGCATACTAGTTCAACACAGCATACTAGTTCAACACAGCATACTAGTTCAACACAGCATACTAGTTCAACACAGCATACTAGTTCAACACAGCATACTAGTTCAACACAGCATACTAGTTCAACACAGCATACTAGTTCAACACAGCATACTAGTTCAACACAACATACTAGTTCAACACAGCATACTAGTTCAACACAGCATACTAGTTCAACACAGCATACTAGTTCAACACAGCATACTAGTTCAACACAGCATACTAGTTCAACACAACATACTAGTTCAACACAGCATACTAGTTCAACACAGCATACTAGTTCAACACAGCATACTAGTTCAACACAGCATACTAGTTCAACACAGCATACTAGTTCAACACAACATACTAGTTCAACACAGCATACTAGTTCAACACAGCATACTAGTTCAACACAGCATACTAGTTCAACACAGCATACTAGTTCAACACAGCATACTAGTTCAACACAGCATACTAGTTCAACACAGCATACTAGTTCAACACAGCATACTAGTTCAACACAGCATACTAGTTCAACACAGCATACTAGTTCAACACAGCATACTAGTTCAACACAGCATACTAGTTCAACACAGCATACTAGTTCAACACAACATACTAGTTCAACACAGCATACTAGTTCAACACAGCATACTAGTTCAACACAGCATACTAGTTCAACACAGCATACTAGTTCAACACAGCATACTAGTTCAACACAACATACTAGTTCAACACAGCATACTAGTTCAACACAGCATACTAGTTCAACACAGCATACTAGTTCAACACAGCATACTAGTTCAACACAGCATACTAGTTCAACACAACATACTAGTTCAACACAGCATACTAGTTCAACACAGCATACTAGTTCAACACAGCATACTAGTTCAACACAGCATACTAGTTCAACACAGCATACTAGTTCAACACAGCATACTAGTTCAACACAGCATACTAGTTCAACACAGCATACTAGTTCAACACAGCATACTAGTTCAACACAGCATACTAGTTCAACACAGCATACTAGTTCAACACAGCATACTAGTTCAACACAGCATACTAGTTCAACACAGCATACTAGTTCAACACAGCATACTAGTTCAACACAGCATACTAGTTCAACACAGCATACTAGTTCAACACAGCATACCAGTTCAACACAGCATACTAGTTCAACACAGCATACCAGTTCAACACAGCATACTAGTTCAACACAGCATACCAGTTCAACACAGCATACTAGTTCAACACAGCATACTAGTTCAACACAGCATACCAGTTCAACACAGCATACTACTTCAACACAGCATACCAGTTCAACACAGCATACTAGTTCAACACAGCATACTAGTTCAACACAGCATACCAGTTCAACACAGCATACCAGTTCAACACAGCATACCAGTTCAACACAGCATACTAGTTCAACACAGCATACTAGTTCAACACAGCATACCAGTTCAACACAGCATACTAGTTCAACACAGCATACTAGTTCAACACAGCATACTAGTTCAACACAGCATACTAGTTCAACACAGCATACCAGTTCAACACAGCATACTAGTTCAACACAGCATACTAGTTCAACACAGCATACTAGTTCAACACAGCATACTAGTTCAACACAGCATACTAGTTCAACACAGCATACTAGTTCAACACAGCATACTAGTTCAACACAGCATACTAGTTCAACACAGCATAGTTCAACACAGCAT